>NC_064921.1:969160612-969467862 GCF_023897955.1 Schistocerca gregaria | reverse complement strand
AGCCATGCAGTGCCATTAACTATATTGGTTGACCACAAATCGAGTGCACCAGCAACATTTTCTGCTTGTGTCCGTTAGTGTTCCGGTTACCTGCTGTGGCCACTACTGTAATTTCGGGCAGCCTCCTTTCCTCAACTGTTGTCGCTGTTCAACATGGTGTGTATTTTTTACAGCTAATACATATTTCATTGTGGACAATCACGTTCCTAGCCTTTTGTGTTTGAGTTCTCATGTATTGATAGGTGGCAAGCAACTCGCTGCGTCGTTCGGTCCGTGGCTCTCCCCTAGTTGGGTTACGACGGATCAAGTGTAGTTGGGCTCAACACCTGTCTCACCTAAGTGAACGAGGGCAGACCGACCGCCCTGTAGGCTTTTGAGTGCCGGGGTTTTCCTTATAGTCCTTGTCGCCGGTGTTTAATTGTTTATAATCTATCATAGCTAATGATTTAAAGATTCTTGTTTTTACTGGACTTTCTGTATTTTGAATTTTGGAAAGTCAACTGTGGGCCTTAAGCCGCTTGAAACCTTGTTCTTGAAATTACCCTTTAAGCAAAATCATTGTGGTCTTCTACCTTAAAAGATTGTGGTAATATACTTTAAAATTTTCAAATTTAATTGTGGCACTCAGCCGCTGCCGTTGCATCTTGCACATGTTTGTTCTATCTACATTTGCCTTCAGACTTCCCAGCCTAGATGTGATATCACGTTTATTCCAATTATTTTATTTGGTATTTTAACTGCATTTTTATTTTGTTGATTTTTAAGATATCTTATTTGGAGGCCTTCAGCTGTGAAATAATAGCCTTTTTAAAAGTCGTACCTTTCCATAATCCTAATCACCTGTTCTGCCCTGCGAGTTTAGCGGGCGTCTCAATTTGTCTCCATACTCATCTTCATTTTGCTACTTTCTACAGAATCGCAATATTATTTCTCATGTTTTATCTTCAACCCATTCAGAACATGTCAGATTTTTCTGGTCAGTTTCAACATAATGTTTTCTGTCCTTGAGAAGGAGCTAAGTCAAAATATCACTACCTCTGTCGCTACCACTTAACCCACTTCTCATTTACTAATGACTTATTTCTGCAAATGTTCTGACCGTCGTTTATAAACATCTTACCACCATCTTTCATGCTTCAGATTTTTGTAGGTGGCTCAAACCGAAGAAAACTTAAAGTTCGAAAACTCATTATGCTGCTTGCGCGTTACCTTAAATTCGGACTATAGCTACATTCATTGCAGTCATTATGACAAACATCTTTTACGTTTACTACTCAGGTACTTTTATTCACACGGTTATTCTCATAATTCAGATTTATTAGAATTATTTCATCCCAAGTCTTCTTAGTTCTTAAAGCAAAATTCGAACGTCATTTTATAATTATATAGTTTCAACAACTAAAGATAATATTTTCGTATAGTACTTTACTAACGTATAAAACGTTTCATAAGAAATGTAGCGAAATTATTAGTGGATTTCGAATTCTTTGAATTCATACTTCCACATTTTTGTGTGATATTCAGTTTTTGGGTTCCCCCTTCAAAGTAATGCATCTGCGAGAGTCTTAAGTAAGTAATGCAGCACATTTTTCTTCTCAAAGCAGGTTTCTGTCCAGGATTCCAGTACACCATATTATTCCCTACTCTTTTTGCTACAGATCCCTATTTTTCAACATAATCTCCGTTCAATGCAATGGCCTTATGTCACCTTACTGAGCGGGCCTGTATTTCCGCATGATAGCAATGTACTGGTCGACGCCAGAGTCAAAGCCTTGTTCCATCTGTAAACTCCCCATCGTCCAAATACTGCTTCCCGTGGAGTGCATCCTTCGTTGGGGCAAGGTTATTTACATTCTTCTGTTAGGTGACGAGAAACCCAGCGGAAACCGCTTCTAAGTACCCTAAATGGTGATCGAGTGTGTCAGAACTAACAACAGAGACGTCCATTTGTGTAGTGAGATTTTTGATTTCCGCACATTCCGTTATAGCAGTAGTCACAGTTGTTTGACGCTGGCCAGTATGGGCGAGACTGAATGGGTTTGAGTGACTTTGTTGCTGTGGTGACAGAAGCCGCGTCCAATTACTCACCGTGCTTTTGTTCACTGTGTTGTCGCCATAGACATTTCGAAAACGCGTAAAAAAATCCAGACTGCTGTGGTTTTCCGCCAAAAGAAACTCAACGACAGCTCTCTGCCTGGAACGAATCTTCGTTAGAGCCGCCATTTTAAAGGCTACGTATAGCGCCACCCCCAATCGGAACTTCATGAAACCATAGGAGCTGAAGCGGGAATATTCCATTATATTCTACAACAAAATTGCATTTTTCAATGAAACTGGCAGGGAAAATTATGTTGCCTCACTTATCTAAAGCCCCTCGTAGTAGGGAAACCGAGAGCCTACAAAATGAGAGTGAGAGTGTTTGCTTTAAGTCTGTATTAACATTCTCTGTGCTGCTATATTTGTGTCTAACAATAAGATTTCGCTTCTTTTCCTTCGGCATCATCGCAGACTTAACAGCAAATCATTCCTTAGTAACCCACCATTTAATTTAGAATAATGCAACTAAGAATAGCTTCCATACATTAATCCATCAAATCCTTTTTACGGTGAAACGATCGTTAATTGGGAAACTTTGCTTTCCACACTTCCTTCCGACAGAGTGGTTCAAATGGCTCTGAGCACTATGGGACTTAACATCTGAGGTCATCAGTCCCCTATATCTTAGAACTACTTAAACCAAACTAACTTAAGGACATCACACACATCCATGCCCAATGCAGGATTCGAACCGGCGACCGTAGCGGCATTCGCATTTGCTGCTACCAATCTGACTTGGTCATTCCATTTCATACTGTTCTGCTACTTTGCTCCTAGATATTTAATCAGTATGAATTGACAAGGCAGCACCCTACTAATGCGGTGTTCGAAACGTACTTTTCTTGATTATCGCGTATCGGTAACGTTGAACAGATCAAAGGCTACATAGTCCGTAGCAGGGAAGTACAGAGAAAAGTTCATGGTTTGGCTAGAATTACAACGCTTGACTATAAAAATGATCTTCTAGGTAGCCCATTTTAAGATCATGAACTTCATCAATCGGTTTCCATTGGGTAGACTATATGCTTGAAGTTCACCTGTGGAATGTCTGAAACATATGCTTGTAAAGATTAGGTGGTGGCCAGAGCGCCAAATGTAAAGAACGGTGGAATGTTCTGCAATTCGTACACAGTATCTTCAGTTCACCAACTACCCGAACTCATCGGTGGGTAGGCGTGTTATCTTGACTTGGAATTCTTCTCGAGATTCATAAATTTCTTAGTGCACTTTTACTATCCAGCTGCTTCAGAAGGCTTGGGGAATAGTGGACTGTTGCCTTTTACAAGGTAACAGCTATAATAACGCCCTTGTGCATCCAGAAAGAAGAGTGATCGTAATATTTCATACAATTGAAATCGACCTCGCCTTCTTTGGTGTGTTCACAAACAGATTTTACTTCTGATGCGTAGTTATTCGATGGTTATAATCAAGTCATGTACCGTTCAAACAAGTGTTTCTCAGAAATTTTAATCGTCATTATGTTTTTATCTGAATTCTACAAACATGGAACCCATATTTTCTATTATTCTTGATAATCCATTCTCCATCCAAAACTCATGGCACACATTAAGCTGATTTGCCTACATAGTTAACTGGGTAAGTAATCACTTGACAAATTTTCCACTTTCTTCATGTTTTCATCCATAGTATCATTATTGGGACATCCTATATGCTGTTCATCTACTAAAGAATTTCTATTTCAAGTGATTAATTCTTACCTGTTGAAAATGAAAGTGTCGACGGAACCTTTATTATCATTAACATGATAAGATCGTATAATATTTCATTTACTTTTTGACACACTCACGTAAGAGGGCTACTTTGCACCCAGGCCATCAAATCTCCTCGGCAGATCAAGCTGACCCTCGTATTTAGTCACTTCTTAACAAGCAAGAACGTAACAAAACTCAATTTCGTGGAAACCAACCCCGTGACGGTACCACTCAAGCCTTATCATCTTACCAACCTACAACTCAACAGGAAAAGAAGCAGTTCTTCAGTTGCGTGGCCACACTGTTCTTAGTTGCTTCAAAATTCCTGATTCTAGTAGTCTAATTTTTCGCTGCTTTAGGGAATTATGCATCTTTTACATTTTACAGACACACATTTTCGTACACTACTATTTATTGTTTGTTTGTATACAAATATACAGTAAACAGTGGTGTATGAAAATGTGAGTTAATTGAAAAAGCAGGTAAAATTTACACTATTATTATCACTGACCTATGAAGAAATAAATCAAATATCAAATATTTGCTAACGACGGCATTTCCTGTTGTAGGAGCAAAGTCAAGGCAAAACTACCCTACGTAAAAACCTAAAGACTGTCAACGAACTGTTTTTCAATCTTAATAACAAGTAAACTTGTAAATATCTTTAACTACACACCACTGATGAGAAAAAACACACAATTTCTTGTAGTTGTAACGACGGAACAAAAATACCCCTAGGAATTAAAAGGTAGCACTTAATAAGACCTGATTATGTTACTTTTTAAGTGTATTTATTTTTTAATTTGAAGATTCCGAAAATTAGTTTATTTTGTTGTTTGAGAGCTTCTTTAGAATCGTGTATTTTTGTAGTTCTCTTACATTTAAGTTTTATTTTCCGTCTTTACAGACATTCAAGTAAATTGCATCAAGTACATTACATTGCATGGGTGTAAATCCATGTTGTTAAACACACTTCATTGTAAAGACGAAATTGTAAACACTCTTTTGAAGCCACAGTTCGCTGTACCATCCTAGATTTCAATCTACGTGGTAGCAGTCATTCACACAATTAGAAAATAATGGAATAAATGTACTAATAACTATAAGTTGTGTATTTGTAAGGTTGCTTTCTGTTTCGTAGTAGTGCCTCATTCTTCGAAATATAAGTACTGCAAAGTTTCATGGACAAGAATTCTTTCTGTGTGCTTTCCAAGGCATCCATAATATATCTAGAAACCGTAATTATTTGTTTACTTTGATCTAACTGGAGTAGATGTTTTTACAGCTTCTCATTTGGGGAAATGAGAAATCAACATTCCGAAGAGGAAAAAGTAGACAGCTCTTTTTGAAGTCTCAAGTTTCCATCAAGACGACTAAAAACATAGCAGAATAAGCAGAAGTAAATAACAGAGGTAAAACGCAGTCTGCTTTGCTTCCCCACTGGAACAAATGAGAAAACGCTCTCACTGAATTTAATGAGAGATGTAGAAGCGAAAAAGGTGAAAATAACGACAAATGTAACTCTATGTTCATTATTAAGTTTTTATAACACTATGAGAGAGGAAAAGTACTTCTATAACGATTTATGACCCACCATGTTCGATATGGAACGGCAGAAGAAAGGTAGTGTGGTGTATGAAGGAAGAACTGCCCATAATTTTTACGATAGATGTAAGATATGTTTCTAGACTGATGACAAATGTTTGTACTGGTTCATCGCCATTTAATTATTGCTCTCATAGGGATTTTATCAAGTCACGTAGAGACTGTTTCATCTACAAATAGAGAGTTTCTTTCTAATTTGAAAGTATTTTTATTAGATATGTTGCGACGAAACGGGGTTATTAAAGAAAATCTGTTCCGAAAAAGTCATTTCAGCATTTAATGAGAACGTAATTCTTCACCAAAGGCATCTTTACAAAAGTCTCCGAAACGTGTCCGAGAGTTAGACATCATAGCTCAAGTGATAGTCTATAGAAATCTTAACGGCAGTTTCCCATGCGACTGGAAATTAAAGGGTCGTCATGTTAGAACGTCGTGCTAACACGTTTTCCGCTGTATTAGTGTGTACCCTTCCAGACCAAACCTCACGTTTTGAATCCTGAAGATGATTTCTGAATGAAATGGTATCAGGACTTTTAGGTCTTCAGTATTCAATTTCGTCAGATGGGGTCTGGTTCAGCCCATCCGTGTATTTGAGCACAAAGAATCCTCATCAATATGTTGAACAACTGCTCTACAATGGTGAGACGGGTGTTCAGTCGCAAATATTTTGGACGAGTGTTATGTTAGTCACTCTGTTTCAGTCATAAAAAGTCTGCTGCAGTTAGGGTTTTCATACAAAATCATTGTTGGTATATATATTCATTATAAACCGACAAACCTCGTTAAATTCCAGAGCACTCCACCCAGTAACAAACGATTGGAGCGTCAATCCAGATGAAACCATAAAAAGATGTAAAGCTGTCAGCGACGTGAAGAATGATCTGAACACGACAGCCCTTTGCTAGTCGCGATCCTTGCTATATCTCAAGCACTTTCTTATTTTTGTACTGTATCTGAATAATATTTTGTTGTGAATATATTAACTGACATGAATCTTTATTCCGGCTGTGTACCGAAAGTCAAAATATGTAGGTATGAGTATACATTTGGATGTGTCATAACTTGGAGCTGTAATTCAATTGTAATTTAATATACATGGTGATTCCAGTGCCCATGCTGATAGTTCTTTTGCAGACCGCAAAGCTTTTAAATACTACTCGTAAGATCTTCATTTCACTCGTTCGCTACACGCCAACTGTTAGTTCGACTGGAAAATGATCTATTTGTAGAAAATTTAATTAGCTGAATTTTGGACTTGATAGTTTTCCCTAGAGGCTGTAGTTTTCGAATTAATAAAAAAAGTACGAAAGTGACCTTCAAACACGTTTTTCCTTTATAATTTGAAAACTGTGGCCTCCAACGATAACGTACCCACTTCCAACATTTAACAACATTAAATTTTCTACAAAAAGCACGTGTTAATTTTTCGGTAAGACTAATAGTTTGCGCATAGCAAGCGGGAGAATTTGGAAATGTTGTGCCTAGTTTCTGAAGGCGCTTCAATTTGCTTAAATCCCAATGGTAGGGGCAGGTGAAGGGCCCATGTATGGCCAAGGAACAGCGCTGGCTGTGTCAAGTAAGACCGATTAGGGACACTGATCCCTTTATTCAAGGTGGATTTCACTTGGGAATATTACAGAGGGGACTTGCAGTTTCGAAATAAGTTTTCCTCCAGTGTTAACTGTAAGCAGAACAGAATGTCTGCACTAGAGCTGCTCCAGTGCTCTTCCATTGTTGTTTAACAAGAAGTAGGTCAGAACCATGTAGCGTTCAACACTGGGTGTGAGACGTGCTGTTTTAATGTCGAATATTGTAGGATTAGTCGAGTCACTGAAATAGATACCGACAATTAGGCCCCTTTGAAACTCTGTCAGTGGCTGATAACACTGTCTCATATGTGTACGCGGTATCTCCGTGTCCTTTGCAGTGTTCACTCAACGTCCGACGTTCTTCACGCCCTTTGTATACTCTCACAAGGCTCGTTACTAGACTAAACACCAATAACGCTAACACACTCTCGTGAACATTCTTTATTCCGCAGAGAATGGAAAAACTAACTAGATGCAGACCCGCCAATGGTGTGTACGTGTACATAATTACAGTGAAATCTGACGCTGCAGCCTGGGTGCCTCACTTCTTTTGTCAGGCAGTTCATAACCTAACTGAGCCAATAAATTCGTTTGCTATAGTAATTAAAGATTCATCGTCTTGATCATTAAACTGGCTCACTAACTATCTGAATTCAGTCTTATAATCAGAAAGCAGTCAATATTTTTAAGATAACTCCAATTTACTTGTTTATTAACAATTATTTTGGCACAGATTAGCTTCTACTCCTTTAATGAGTTTTATTTCTCTGTTATTTTACGTAATAGAATCTGTTATCGCTTGGCGGGCAGAATTCCTGCGTCTAATCATAATTCCGAGTGCCATATGGTTTCAAGTGCTATTTGGCAAAAGGTGTTTTGGTAATTTTAGATTAGGCTGTGCAAACCTATACACATAAGTGTTGCCGCACAGAGTGGTCGCCCAGTTTGAGGCGCCATTTCACGGATTACGCCGATGACCTCAGCAGTTTGGTCCCTTAAAAAAATTCACACTCATCTTGAACATAAGTCTTATTGCACCGCGTTGTTGTGTAACCAATTTCTGAGCTTTAGTAATTTCAGTACAAACTACAGTGATAGCTGTTTTTCCCAAAATTTAAAAGTAATAGAGCTTATTTAAATGAGAGTAACTTATTTTTGAGTCAGACATAGAAATTTTCGCCTGACAGACGTGATAAATTTCAATAAAACCAAACATGAATTTTTTTCTGAAGTATAACAACCACTTTGACCTACCGTAACCAATGAGGTTTACAGTAGAATTTCCCATACTCGACTGGGGACCGTATTGCTCTTTAGTAGTTACAATGAACGTTCAAACAGAAGTGTCGAATACTTTCAGAGGTGGTAGTACTCATCGGAACAAGAAAAATGAGTCCGGTAAACATGGGTCCGGAAATGCATACCTTCTGAGACAAGTCCAGTAAAGTTTGGTCTGGAAACGCATAATTTCTGCGATATAGACGTGTTTACAGGTGGTGCTCAACATGGTGTCCATTCATGAAAATACACCCCCCTGACTCTGGCATAAGGAGTCAGGCACCCGCAGAAGTAAATCCGGTTTTAGTTGTACCTGCTGGCACGCATTAAAAATGCAACTCTGTATTGTCCGCATGTCGTTGAGAGACGCAGGATAGACCAATTCCTTCAGTTAAGGGATTGATGTACGGGGAAGGGCCGAAGGGGCAGACCCAGATCAGGACCAAGACTGGTCCTCAAATGTCTGCGTCTGATGTTCGCACACATTGTGAGGAAAATGTATTGGTGCACCATCATCCATAAGCCAAATTTGTATTCGTTGCTCCAATGTCACAGCCTCTAACAAGTTAATCAATACATTAATGAGAAAGTCCAAATAATGCGCCCAGTTAACATCTATGGTAGCACTTACGGCCTTATTAATCTATTTCCAGATTCACCTGCCCATACATTGATTGAGAATCGGTGTCGATGACCTCTTTGCTGAATCGCTTGGGATTCACAACACCATCCGTTTTGAACCCTGCCTCATCGGTAAATAAAATCTTGAATGTGAACAGTGGATCTGAAGGACACTTCTTTATCAGCCTTTGACAAAACCGCTGTCTGTCATGATGATTCTGTGGCCACCAGGAGAGGGAGAGACACGCCTTCTGTTACTGCTGATCATCACACGCTGGTCCCAGGGCATTCTTCCGCTGAACGCAGCACAGACTCCTCCTTGTCAGGGGTGCGGACTGTGCGGGGTCTTCCACTGCCAGCTTTCCGAGATGCAAGGGTACCTGTGTCCCAACGACGCTGGGAAAGACTTCCGAACAGCTTATCAGAGGACACTCTTATACCTACAGACAGCCCAATAACGGTAAACACGTAAGTAAATCCACGTTTGGAAGAAGGTAAAACACCATGATTTGTACCTTTGATTCGCACTACAGTACAATAAGGCACACAAACACGATTACAACTAACGTAACCCACCAACACGACTCGAACCACACAACTGTCTGCAGACCACCTAATAGGAGGTTGAGTACTGTAAGTAAGACTTCATAAAACCCTGCCGACACAACTAATGGAGTGCCAATGTAAGGACTTTGCTAATACCACAACCAAGTGTCGCGGTGCCCTTCCTATAAACACGTGTCTACCTCGGTATCCGTTCCTGGACCCATGTTTATTGGGCTTATTTTTCTTGTTTCGATGAGTACTACCACATCTCAAAATATTTCCGGCATTGGCTGAGAGAGGGTAACTATTGAAATCAATAGCGAAAGTTGAAAAAATGCGCCAGACCGTATTTCGAACACAGATCTGCTTACGATTCAGATTTTCTAACCAGTAAGCCATCTGATAACAGTGATCACTGCAACTTCATTTACTACCCTAGCACACGTCCCACCAGATCTAAATTCTCAACATATTCACACACTAATAATGTAATTCCCATTTCCCATTAGCATCATTACTTGCACCATTTCACCGATTAACCCAAGAGCTCTAACCTGGACGTCAAGAACAGATGTACAGCGTGATCCATAATTATGTCCTCATTTTTAACTATTTTTCACTCATTAACCATGTTACATAGTTACATTCAGTTCCGTTATGTCCTATGGTCCTTGCCACTCCATATTTCCTCATAGGCATTAGCATAGCAACAAATCGTCACAGGCGGAGTGCAATGTTCCTGACAAACTTTTGTTATATATCTTTTGGTACCCTTGCACACTCTTCCCAGATGACCCCTGATGACTGGGTGATGACTGCTTCTAAAGTGTTCCAAGCAAGCGGTTTTTCTGGCATATATATTTTCTATCAAATACCTACAAAGGAAAAAAAATCTGCAGGCTTAAGTCTTCTCGATGGCCACTCAGAAATTCCGCGAGTTCAAATAATGCTGTCGGAAATGCGTTTTCAAACCAATCTCGCGGAATAAACGCAAAATTAGGGAGTCGACCCATCGTGCCTAATGTACACATTGTCCACATCGTCCCAGGTTAAAGCGATGGGATCAACAAAAGTTTGTAGCATATGCACATACCTCTACACTGTCAACAAGAACGTAATGACTGAGAATAGTGTCATCCCAATGCCGCACCACACAGTGAACGAAAGACGTGTCTGATGTTTTTTAATCGTTACTCCAGGGCTGTCGTTACTAGACGCCAGCAATGGCAGTTTCTAACACCATTATCGATTGCAAGCACTTATGCAGTGTTATTATGTGTATTTAACTATAAAGTGATTGTTATGTACTAGTTAAGATCCTTGAATTGTCAGAGGGAAAGTAGGGAAAGTGGAAGTTATGATGTATATATTGTAAAGATTTAATAATATAGAAAAATAATGAAACTTTATAAAATATGTATTGTCGTAAAAGAGAAATTGTGCTTTGAATATCTGTTCGTACGAAGGGAAGTTGTAGTATATAACGGGAAAGGTGTAGGGAACCCATTCAGCTGCAGAAGGGCTTGGCGCAAGGGAAAATCTGAATTTGGCAGTCAGTCTGGGTGGCAAGAGAGAAAGAGCACATTAGTCAGTGGCCAGCAATTGTACAGTCGACACCGTAGGTGCCAAGTGAAGAATTCGGAAGCCGATTTATGTTGAAATTGCCTCGGATGTGGTTTCGGCTGTAATATGGTGCTCTCGTATTACGGAATGGCTCTGAAATTATTAATACGTCGCCAAGCAGAAATTTGAAAAGAGCGTTAAACTGCAAAAAGGTGAGACCAGACAGCCGCCACGAGCTTGTCACCACTATTGCGCCACTGCTGCGTTAACTTCAGGAAATCAGATATGTATTTTAGTATGGACCAGAATATTTGTGCGTGTTTCAGTGATAAAAATATGTGTTTGAACACTGAAATTGCACTGATCTTGAAAACTATGCAGGGTCCTATCCCAAACGTGCTAAAGACAGAGCACCCTTTTTCTGAATAATCAGTGATTTGTTTCTGCTTTGAATGTGTCAAAGTTTCAGTGCTAAAGTGTTTAAATGATGCTAGTCGAACCATCTACTTCACAGGTAATGAAAGAGGCTCTTAAATTGAACTTTCATGAAACTTAACTTTGTTGTGACTATTGCTAGGAAATAATTTCTGAAGCCTTGTTTCAAAATATTAAACGAGTAAATTGTTTATAGTATTGAAACATAAACAAATTCATGTGGGGTTACAAATTCACATTAGTGTAATGCACTTTGTCTCTGAAATAGTTACAGAATTTACCTGTAGAATAAATGATAGTTTATGGGCCCCACTATATTCTTTTCTATTATGAGGAAGTTAAATTGAATATTGCTGTGGCTAAAGGAATCGGAAGTATTTCCGTAAAAGAGAGAGTAAAAAAGTGGTTGTAGAGTGTTATTCTATTGCATTTGTGATGTTTGCGCGTTAGCTAAAGCAGGACTCTTCTCATGATTCACTTAGTCTCGTGATGTCTTTCATAATTTTTTTGGTGCTGAATTGGTTAATGGTTGAGACGATGATTCTTGTTAAGAGGATTTAAGTACCATTTATCTTTCTGTGATGGACAATTTGTGCAAATAATAAGTACTGCTATACGCAATCGTATGTGTTCAATGCACTTTACAAAGAGAAAAACAATGAATGTCTTTTTCGGAAAATTATATTTAAATTCTTAGAACTTAATGTTTCAAAATTGTTATGCCTAATTAGGCTGGCGAGCGTTTATTATTTCATTCACTAAAACTTTCACTACTTCCATTATTTCCAAAATTAAATTCTTTCTACTGATTGCCATTTATAAGAAATTCATGTTCGACACCCTGTGTCCATTAGGTAAACACACGGTCGAACCTCAAAATTCTTCACGGAGGGTAACGCTTATTGTGTGTTAACGTCATATTTGGCACAACATACGTATATAGGTCTTATATATTATGGATATTTATGAACCCACTCACATGGGAAACGGCATCTTCTGACAGCCATCGTCTGATGCCAAAATCTTACTTGACAAATCTGGTTCTTCTTCCACCCATTGTAATGAGGAGTGAACACTCTCCATCTTAGTACTACAGTCTTCGGGTGACTATCGATCGATAAAGTGTGGTTTCCATGGCCTCTTGTCGATCTCCTTCATAATCGGTTGAACCGAAGTATATGATAAGACAGTTTCAACTCTGGTATTGTCTCAAGGACTTAGTGCGACTTTGGGCGAACGCTGCAGCAGCACTGGCTTTATCCTCTTCAGTGACTACTCTCCTTGCGGGACCAGCACCCTATTCAGAGAAACCGAACCTGTACGGAATACACATGCATGCAGGCTCTTAATTTTTTTCCAGGTCCAGAGCCGCTTGTCTCCCCCTCTCCAGTCTCCACCATCGTTGCACCAATACAGGCGACTGCCCTACTTCCACCCTATGTGCAGTCCGAGAGTGGTCAGAAGCCCAATAAAATTCAATAATGGTTCAAAAGGCTCTGAGCACTATGGGACTTAACATCTGAGGTCACCAGTCCCCTAGAACTTAGAACTACTTAAACCTAACAAACCTAAGGACATCACACACATCCATGCCCGAGGCAGGATTCGAACCTGCGACCGTCGCAGTCCCGCGGTTCCAGTCTGTAGTGCCTAGAGCCACTCGGTCATTCTTCATTATGTTTCTACAACAACAACAAATACGGAACTATTATACAAAGGCACAGAATACACAATAATATAATGGAAGATTGATTGATCTCACATCTTTTGTGGTATAATAGCAGTAAAGGGAAAATTCTGATATAAAAATCACCCTATATATGGGTGAGTCATGTAAAGCGTAACACCCCTTGTTTCCTGAACGCCTACACATATCGAAACTCAGTTTTCAGTAGAGGTTAGAGGGTCGAGGGGATAGCTCTGGTATTAAAGGATTTATTGAAACGTTTTTTTTCAATGGAAAGCTGTAATTTTTATAACTTCGTTTGATATCTCTTGAGAAGACAATTACAGAGATATAGCGTTTGTTAATGTTGTTGTTGACACTTGTAGCAAAAAATTTGAGAAATATCCTGGAATTTGACTGCGCGGTGGCCGGAGACGGTTTTTGCTGTGCAAACACTGCCAAGCAGACGTCTCAGGCCAGGCTGCGAATTTGTACACCGTATAAGGTAGGCATGCGCTACGAGAATAGGGCTTTACTTTCCCCTGAAACAACTGATGACCTTTATGCCGTCTATGGAAATACGACATAGACTAGAATCTAGAACATCACAAAAAAGGCTTAGGAAAAGCATTTAACGTATGTGCATCCTCCCAGACTTCAGTTAGCTGAAACAGCGAAGTCAACTGCTCATTCTTCAAAGATAAAGAGAGCTTGACACGTTGCAGGAAACTGTTTAAATACCTACATGTTCGAAGGAAAATTTGACCAGTGTTTCCCTGTACGTGGCTTTGCGCTTCTTGCAGGTAAAATACATGTTGTCGGACAATTTCCTCTATCAAAATTGCTCTAAATTAGTTCTTATTGAACCCATTCATTAAACTAAACATTTTATTAAAAATACTACGGCGATCACCCGCACAAAGAAAAACAAATATTCTTCTAAGCAAAACGTCATTTCATGCTGAATGCAAGCGCGTTATGGCAGTGTTACCAGCTACGTGCAATACATCATGTCGACTTATTTGACATGCAATACAATTCCGTACACCTGTAAATTAAATAAACAATGTACTCTAATGACCTGATAACCACCCAAGTCACAAAACATAAATTTTGTTCTGAAAAATAAATTTACCCGAATTCAAGCGTGTGTTCAAACTGTTGATCATGGACTGAAAGGGCTTTCGAAAGCACGATGAACAGGTGTAGTTACAGAGGTTAATATGGCAGAACATGCACTGACAATCCGACGACGTATGTCGACTGGCGTTGTTATGGTTTCGTCATAGACGGCATTTTTGAGTGCTCCCCAAAGAAAACAATGAAGAAGAGTAAAGCTGGAGGATCTCGCGAGCTACTTGACAACAAAATTTCGTTCTGTGTAACGTCTAGGAAAGTTATCAACCCTGAACTGGACAACCGTCGTGTTGCAGTCACATGTACTGTCGATTATCCAATGGTACTCTTCTAGAAGTACCAGCAGAATTTTCGCCAGGAAACGTGCATAAGTATTTTCTTGTGATGCAGCACCATACGTCTACGCTCCATGGCCATTGATGTTGCACCTGACAAACCCAGTATGCATTTTAGGCTGCCTAGTATGCACATTATGTAAATTTTCATTAGCGTGGTCAGAAAACGTTGCTTCATCAATAAGGAGCACACGTTAGATAAACGTAGATTCTTCTCTCACTTGCTGAAGGGCAAACCTACAAACTTATGTACAACGTTCGAAATCGCGGTCGCCGAGTGCCTGATGTACTGACAGATGATATGAATGGAGATTCTGTCGATGCAAGATGGGAATAACACTCGTCTAGCTGATTCGACGTTCGTTGGCAACATGTCTCGTACCGCTGTGCGAATTCATTAGCGTCATAGCCAGAACAACGTCTCTGTCACTTGCTGTCCTCTCTCTTGTCCTCTTTTTGTCGTTCAGGCAGCCCGTCCGCACTAGAGTCTTAATAATTCGTGCAATTGCCTGGCGCCTCGAACATGGCGATTCGGATACATAGCCCACGCTACTGTTTTACCGCATTTCTTTTACATTCTCCTCATTGGTGTAAATTGCGGGCTTTCACAACGACTACGCACACTCCAACTCAGAGTTGAAGTATTAAACGTTTTGGCTGGTTTCGTTGTCTAGGGGCTGGGATACGTAGTTACCGCATTACAGGCCAAATACTGCTGAGTCTACAGTATGCGATAAGAATACATACATGAATCGAATGGTAGAAGGTTTCTATCACTCGGCAATTGCAAATTTTGAACGTAACATTGCAGTTTACAAATGAAAGACTGTAATTAAATAAAATTTGTAGCTACTACCTTAACGGCTATGATGAGTACGATAGTA
Source organism: Schistocerca gregaria (assembly GCF_023897955.1). Classification (NCBI taxonomy): domain Eukaryota; kingdom Metazoa; phylum Arthropoda; class Insecta; order Orthoptera; family Acrididae; genus Schistocerca; species Schistocerca gregaria. Next base: position 969,452,394 of record NC_064921.1, on the reverse strand, counting down.
GAAGTACTTTTGAGAATGCGGTATATTTCTGCAAAACATTTATTGGTGTCGATGGTCCAGCAATTAAATAAAATCTAAGTTAAATAACAGGAAAACAGTAGATGCCTACTGCGCGTAATTAGTTATGAGCCACAACATAGCTCGCGAGATATTCACTTCCAAACGCACACTACGTCCTCACTGCAGAAGCCACAGATATTACACAAGAGCACAGGTCGGCACTGCGACATATTTCTATCCTCCGCGACCACGCGCAAACTGCTCCACTGTCCAAATCTTTCATCCGACTGTGCCTCCGTCGCGCTGTATGGTCTTCATCCAGCACTCACTCCCGTGTCCAGTGCCGAACTCTACAGCACTGTCCCTTGCTCAGGACAACCTCGTGTCCTCTCCGGGAACGATGTTCCCATCCAGTCTCCCCATTCACGATCGCTGTGACTGGCTAGAGCGCTCGCGCCTTGTCTTCAAAGCAACGCATCCTTAAGCACGTACGAAACACTGGATTTACATTTAAATACTTTCAATTAAATACATATTCCTACGTATGGGCCATAAACACGCTCTAACACACATTATTAAATACATAAACAATTAAATAAACCTATATCAAAAGAAAGCCTAATGTCTCCGTGCTTTCTAAAACACAGCAAATATTTGACCTGTTTCTTCATGAGTAGCATATGTCGGATAAAACAAAGACATAGATGAATAAATATATTTATAAGCATGCTGCTAACGTTTTTTCGTGTGACTGTGGAGTACTTATGGCCTGACGCGATCGATAGTAATCAGCCACTTTGAAGTCCAATAACTTAATACTAATTAAGCCTGTAATTCATACCTATTTAGGTTTACACTAATAGCTTTCTAAAGACACAAAGGTCGACGAAATCGGAAGAATCCTTTAGATTTTGTAATTGCGTTGTTTGGCGTTACTTGTATAATTTACCGTCAGATACGAAACTTTAAAATAAAAATATATTGAAAATCTGATTACACCATCAATATCGTCGTGCAGTTAATGCTAATGTACGTGTTTCTTTTTCATGTATCATGCTTCATCTGGCTACTATTAATTTCTATACGAACCGTGAAATGTCTGCCATTAAGGTTTCACAAAGTCCACCATCTATGGCACTCCCGGCATAGACATCTCCTTCATCGATACAAAGCACCGTACTCGTCACAGCGGAATTTATAGCCACGTGGCCGATGAACCACGTGCTGGGGCTACCCCTCGGGCAACGGCCGATGTCCGTCACCACGTGGCCGGTCTACCGAGCCCCCGCTAGCCGAACGGCACGAGCGGTGGCCGCCAACTCTGAACTTAGATATTCTCAGGGTTCCACAACTCGCCCGTTACTTCACAACATGTCTGCACGCAACGAATGTTGCAGCAGAAATGAGAGGCCTGCAGTACAGATAAGTAAACAAGAAAATGTGTAGCCATTCTGAGGCAACGTAGCACCAGAGCACTGTTTGGAGGTGTTTACGCAACTAATGCCAATTCCTTCCACCGTGCACTCACATTCTAGTCCATTTCTGGAACCTTTTAACAACAGGTTCCAACATCAGCATTAACAAACTATGTGTCACAGTAATTGTCTCGTCAAGAGCTATCGAATGGAGTCATAAAAAGTATATGGCTCCATTTAAAAAAATTACTTGGTTCAATATCTCCATCGATATGTTCGCTAAGAACATTAACGAATCAAAGACATACGTGCGCCCCCTAAGATCTAACATTTTCCGAAAACTGCGTATCGATATGTGGCACCGTTCACGAACTAAAAAAGGAAATGTCATACGTGGCTCACCCTGATATTACATGTTCTACATTCTAAAGACACACAACCCCACATAGCTCAAGTACACAAATTTATATAATAAAAATGCGATTCGTCTGCCAGTCATTTTCTTGATTTGTTCCAAACCGGGTTCGAGGCTAAAAGCTTCACTTTTAAGGTACCACCAGTACAATCAAGAGGAGGGACTACTGACGTACAAGTACTACGACGCTGAAATACCAAAATTTGAGCTACTGTTGTGGAAAGTGATATACTCACGTAATAATCGGTACATAAATGTGTACTGTCTGGCCAGTCAGACATGGGGAACACACCCACGTCTAACAAACGCTTGAGACTGGAATAAAACGCTAATTTTGGGGAGGGTTTCGGACAGAAATGAGCTCAGTAGTAATATAAATAAATAACTGAAGTCACGCGCAGGGCCAGCAACAACAGCATCTATGTGGATAGCACCACAAGATATAAGGGGTTCACCACCCTGCTGGAGCAAATGTAGTCTCGATGTATTGCTCACTTGCTAGAACGAAAATTCACAGGCGCTGCCTGAGACATAAAGTATCTTTGCGCCTGTCAAAAGAGAGCTGCAATAGAGTCGCAGGTCAGAGCAGTCTCTGCGGCAGTTGAAGTCGCTCGCTGCTACAGAGTAGTTGTAGTCTGTCGCTGGTACAGCGCATTTTATAGTTAGTAGTTGTTAAAGTCACAGTACAAAACGAATTGCAAAATTTTATTATTTGGAACTGAATAATAATTGTGATCAGCTGCAGAGTTAAATGATACCATGGAATGAGATGGCGATGAATAGATAAGTAATTGTTAATATAAAAGATAAATCAACAGTGTAAGGTAAGTTTTATTATTTTTATTGGCATGCGCGTAGTTAAGTCACTTGTCTGAGATGTTAGTATGAATTTGTTTCAATCTTTTCTTCTGTCATTCGTCAGCATCAGTTGACCCAGATTTGTAATGTATTCAAATTTCCAGTGTAATGGATTGTAGATCATTATCAACAACTATAAAAGTATAAGTTCGTCTTAAATCACTGCCAGTCCCAATCCACTCATTTATCTACATTACAATATTCCAAAATTTTTGTCAGATCATAGTCCTGTGTCCTTTAGTAATCAGACGACCAGCTGTGCAGCTGTGTCACTAAGTAAAGTCAGTTGTTCACGTAATTCACATGTCAGACAAATGTTATCCAGTATTAGTAGATAGGCCAGCATTGCACTAAGCTGTGCCATTTACCAGCAGATACATGGACAGCGTTATCCGATGACATCATCACGAGTTAAGAATTTTTCAATTTATTTCTCACGGACAGATTCAGACTGATTTCACAGGGCCATATCGTAGCGCTGCTTATGTCAAAATTTATCATTTTTTCATGAGTTAGGATTTATCAATGAAAACGGCCCAGATGCCAGATGGCAGCGACGGATGCTTCGAAACCGTAGGTGAAATAAAGTAAGAAAATTGGTGGCAACTGAAGCGGATTTTTATTCTATAAAAACGTTCCTCAGTTGCTGAAGTTCACTTGATCAATTACTTTGTAAATACACTAAATTTTAATTTTTTCTGGAACAGTGGGCGGTACTGTTCCAAAAATAAATTCAACTAGCTCCGATTGCCCTGGAACGGTCGAGGGTTTTCGGGAAATTTGCTTTTGTCATCAAGAAAATGCTTGAACTCGAACTCCTGTCCTCAGGTTTTGCCACTTGGGATTCTCTCTGCCCCACTCTCAGCCTGTTGTGATATTTGGCTAAACACTGTGAAATCCAACTGGCCGTCCTGATCTCACGAATAGGGAATGAAGAAAAAAACCTTTTGCGTAGTGATAGTAAATATGCTGCATGGACGTAGGTCCAGAAAGCTACAGGGCTACGGTTTCTGTTCCTGACGGAAGAACGGTCTCGTCCTCTTCCAATAGCGTCGTTCGACGCACCCTGCTCTCCAGGCCGCTGTCGACTTTCTTGATTACAAGCACTGAGGATGTTAGAGACGGAGCACAAGGTCGTATGGTGTCAAGGACGGGGAAAGAAATCGGCTGTGTCCTTTCAAGGGAACAATGCAGCATTTGCCTGGACCATGTAGGTAAATCACTGAAAACATAAATCTAGATTGACGAAGACGGGTTTGAACCCTTTTCTTCCCGAATGCGAATCCAGTGTGCTAACCAGTGCGCCACCACACATCTACATCTACATCTACATTTATACTTCGCAAGCCACCCAACGGAGTGTGGCGGAGTGCACTTGACGTGCCACTGTCATTACCTCCCTTTTCTGCCCCAGTCTCGTATGGTTCGCGGGAAGAACGACTGTCTGAAAGCCTCCGTGCGCGCTCTAATTTCTCTAATTTTACATTCGTGATCTCCTCGGGAGGTATAAGTAGGGGGAAGCACTATATTCGATACCTCATCCAGAAACGCACCCTCTCGAAACCTGGCGAGCAAGCTACACCACGATGCAGAGCGCCTCTCTTACAGTGTTTACCACTTGAGTTTGTTAAACATCTCCGTAACGCTATCACGGTTACCAAATAACCCTGTGACGAAATGCTATAATTACACACCTTATATTCTTCTGTGTAAATGTTGTCACACGGTCTTCAGCCCAAAAAGCCTTGTTTCAGTGCTAGAATTCATTTTCCGTAATTCTTCTTGTTACTTTAATTCAGGCAAAAACAGATGCATACCAGCGTACGACACTAAACGTTTTACTACGTGAAATATTCAAAAATGTCCTCCGTCACCGTTCATATATGGATCAGCCCTCTGTCGCATTGTTTCTCGGATGCACTCACGTATCCTTTGAGCGTCATAGTTTCTCTGCCTTCCACAATACAGGCACGAAAACGCTTTGCATCTTGTACGGGGTTTGATACAGTGGATTTGAAAATACAACCCACAGATATGTGCACTGAGCACCTGGAAACGTGTAGTTTGTTGAAATGGTGCAACTCTTCATGTCCATCTATCAAGGAAGCTGGTGTACTGTATCTCACTTATAGGTGAGACCGCTAGTCAACAAGTAAATTGAGAATTCGATAATACGAAAGACAAAAAAATAGTATGACATAAGTAAAATGCTATAATTACACACGTTATATTCTTCTGTGTAAATGTTGTCTACATACTGAAAGAAGGAAACTGGAAACACACACACTAACACTCAGTGTCTCAGACATCCACAAAATAATGGAAGATGGTACTGTTTTCTGCCCTGAGTTGACACGCCAAAACTGGTCAGTGCCTCGCACCGGAAACAAAACGCGAAAAATAATCAGAATCATCATGCATGAAGTGAGTCGTAACCTTGTACAGAACAGGTTCTATCCCATCTGAATTACCGATCAGTTCTAGGCGCTATAGTCTATAACCACGCGACCGCTACGGTCGCAGGTTCGAATCCTGTCTGGGGTATGAATGTGTGTGATGTTCTTAGGTTAGTTAGGTTTAAGTAGTTCTAAGTTCTGGGGGACTGATGACCTCAGAAGTTAAGTCCCATGGTGCTCAGAGCCAGCCCATTTGAATTAAGTTAAATGACAGCAAAATTATCACTCGTGAGCAACCCATAATGCTTTTTACAAGTGACTACGACTGCAGCAAATTCCCGACTTGAAATATCTTAACTATTTCCCATAAAACACCACACAAGAAGTACGCACAGAAGCAACACATCGTACTCCCACACAGGAGCATAGCGAACTCCGTTTGGCAGCATTCCTCAGTGTGTTGACTATATGGCGCGTCGCAGTTTATGCGACGTGTCTTCAAAGCGCTGCGCATTGCTTGTGGTTCCACAATCGAGGAACTTGACGAGCATAGGATCGTAGAAGAAGGTCATTTATAACCTAACCTGAAATTGGGTGAGTAGCTTTGAATTTCCTTGCCGTGGGAGATGTGAGAAGTTTCTACTGTTGACTTTACCGTTTGCCGTCGGGTTGTCGGAATGCTGACGGACGTTACCATGCTTTTTCACCACACTGCAACGTTTTCCGTACGGCCCGCATCTATCACTGAGTGATTTTCACACTTTTGTGCGCTGAAAAACGACGTTCATGGATGTCCGTTGTAGTCGGACGAGGAAGTACAAGAGTAGGTGCGGTTGTCGATCTGTCACCGCCTTCTACATAACAGGAACTGATCATCTCGTCTCCCATTGGGATAAATTTCTTAATAAGTGTGGTTTTTAGTCTTGAAAAGAATGATTCCATGTTCCCGCTGTAACGGTGTTGGGTTTTCAGTTGACTGCCCCTCACAATAGTGCACAGCTCTGTATCAGCTTGTTAACTGACGCTTAGTCATAATCTGCATTTGGCGACTCGCTAAATTTGAATGCAATGCATCTTGTCTTAGATTCTAGTCGCTGTTATGTTCTCAGTATCAAATGTTTGATATCTACTGTAAAAAAAAAAAAAAAAAAAAAAAAGAATGAAAGAACAGTTACTACGAATCAGAGGTCAGGATTAATGAGGGTCATATAAATGATATATCATTAAATTTTGCACCTTATATGGATTAGCTTTAAAATGAGGACATGCCCCATCGCTCCTGAAACAAATCGTCTGTCGCACTTTCTACGTTCGTCCATCGCGCCTACGTACCTGTAGAAAGACAAGTTTCTGAAAATGACTTTTAACAACGGAATAAGGCGCTTTTGAAGACTTATCTCACATGTGACGAACGGACCCTCTTCGTTCGGTTGTTTGGTTTTGATACTTCCTGTATATACAGCAGCAACAACGCGAAAACGCCTATCGCCACTTCTGCTGTCGGAATCTCTGACCCCTGCCCCCTGGTGGGTTTTCATGGCGGGTTTATCGCGGCTGGTTGCTGTCTACTCTCAAGGGTCCTTTCCGACGGACGTTCAGTCCATTTCGCAGCGCCCGCCATGCAAATAATTCCATTTAGTGGAGCAAACGTCCTCTGTGTGAACAGTCAGTGACCAAATGTTTGTAAAATAGCCTCCGCCTCCACCAGCACACCTTTTTAAAATATTCCTACAAATTAGTATTATCGATTGTTGTGCTTGTCTATCTGCTAGCTTTGGAACAGATCGAACTCTTAATTCAATTTTTCTATGCGTCGGAGACACTCTGATACAAATCACACAAAAATACATGCTTCTGTTTAACTAAACTACACAAGCGGATACTGACGTTCTATGTGCGAAAATGAAGATAATAACGGAAATGGATCTTTCACTTTGCACCAGAATCCGTGATGTTTTGAAACTTCCTGACAGATTAAAAGTGCATGTCAAACCGAGACTCGAAGGCGAAATATTCGAGTAGGGTCTGGTATATTGTTTTAATCTGCCAGAAAGTATATAAAAATATTCTGATGCAGAATGTAAGATTAATTCTAGAAACAATCGCCTATGCTATGGCTAAACCACTTCATTTTTATTTTCACTTTTATTCCAGGAGTGCATCATCGACAGGTGGGCGAGCGAACATCTGTGAAGTTTGGGAAGCTGGAGAGAGCTAATGACTCAAGTGAATGCGGTCGTGAATTGTGCCTGGGTTCCTCAGACGGTGAAAAAACTTGCCGGCGAAAGGCAAAGTAGCCGGTTGGAGCGCCGGTAGGGCACAATGTTTTAATCTGGCAGGAAATTTCAGGATGGTAAAGCTTGATACTTCAAGTAAGAAACGACATACCGAAAGATTTCATTGATTGCAATGCCAAATATGAATCCTCTAGTTTATAAGTGCTGTGTTTGGCAGGAGAGCCAACCGTGTTTTTGTAAAGGAGGCCGAAATGCACGCGTTCTAGCTCACGCAGGCTGGCGTGAGGTCTGGAACAAGACAAGGGAATTAGAATTGAGAAAAACGGACGTAGCTGGTGGAATACTTAACTTCAAGCCATCATTGATGGACGTCGCTCTTTATGGTACATGATTCACAATATCAATAGTACGGATACTGGCGCCTTGCTAGGTTGTAGAAAATAACGTAGCTGAAGGCTATGCTAACTATCGTCTCGGCAAATGAGATCGTAGAAGTCAGTGAACCATCGCTAGCAAAGTCGGCCGTACAACTGGGGCGAGTGCTAGGAAGTCTCTCTAGACCTGCCGTGTGGCGGCGCTCGGTCTGCAATCACTGATAGTGGCGACACGCGGATCCGACGTATACTACCGGACCGCAGCCGATTTAAAGGCTACCACCTAGCAAGTGTGGTGTCTGGCGGTGACACCACATTCCTCCCCCGCAAATCGGCGTACGGTTGTGGCATAAGGCTTCCGCCCGCCGCGGGGAGGACCGCATGTTGACGTATGAGACGAGGTGGATAGCCTAACAACAGGCGAGGCTGTGCCACCCGCACCCTGCCATTCGCACCGCGGGGAGCTAGGAAACGTCTGAAAACCTACTCCAGGGTGCACTCCAACATGCGGTGTATGCGCCCGTAGAGAGACAGGAGGGGACGAAGGGTCGACCTCCATCGGGCCGGGGCATCCGACGGGCGAAGACGTCATGTGGTCCGGAGCGGGCAGGGGTTCCATGTCGGAGGACAACTGGTTACGGGAAGCGATCGGCGGCGCGTGACCCAGGGAGGCGTCCGACGGTTGCAGCGACGCGTTCTCTGAGGGCGTCGCCTGCGGGAAACAGGCGGCGGCGGCGGTGGCGGCGGCGGTGGCGGCGGCGGGTCACCATGGGGCAAAATGGAAGGCAGCGCCGGTAACACCTGGGGCTGAGGCGAGCCAGTAGATGGGTCCCCGGGGCGCTGACCGGACGGCAGTGTTGCTGAAAGCAGACGGCGAGCGGCAAATCCCGTGCGACGATAGAGGCGCAGCTGATTGAAATGCCGACGCACCTCACCAGAGGCCCCCAAAACCAGATACATAGCGCGTCCGAGGCAGCGAAGAATTCGGCCTTCGAGCCAACGCCGTGAACCTCGGTAGTGGCGATAGTAGACAACGTCGCCTGGAGCAAAAAGAGGTGTCTGCCGCTGCACAGGAACCTGATACGGCGGCTGCAGCAAAGACATCAAGGTTCGATGAGGGCGACCGTGGAGCAACTCAGCCGGCGAGCGACCATCTCGGGGCTGAGAGCGATACGAGGACAAAAAGAGCAATAACGCGACCTCCCGAGAATACGACTCTTTCAACATCAACATCTGTGACTTAAAAGTCCTGACCAATCGTTCAGCGGCACCGTTTGACTGTGGTGAAAACGGCGCAGACGTCAGATGTTGAATACCATTGGCGTTGCAGAATGACTGAAATTCTGCCGACATGAATTGTGGGCCATTGTCGGAAACAACAGTCTGTGGAAGACCTTCAATGCTAAATATAGCGGATAACGCTTGGATTGTGGCATATGACGTCGTGGAAGACATCCGGACAACAAAAGGAAAATTACTGAATGAATCTACCACAACCAACCATCGAGCATTCCAGAATGGAACAGCAAAATCGATGTGTAAGCGTTGCCAAGGGGAAGTGGCTTTTGGTCATGCAAAGAATTTCCGCGGTGGTGCTGATTGTTGTTCGGCACACACCATGCAAGAAGAGTATATATTCGTAATCGGGGAATCGATTCCGAACCAAGTACAGTGTTGACGAGCAAGTTGTTTCGTTCTCACTATACCCCAATGTCCTTGGTGGAAAAGCCGTAAGACAGAGGACTGTAACGAACGTGGTACCACGACCCTGGACTGATCTTTAGCAGAACGCAACAGCAAAACACCACGTCGTACAAAAAGTCTCTCCTTGTGAGCAAAAAATCGGCGAACCAACGGGTTCCCGATCCGTGACTTTGACAAGGACCATCGCGTAGCAACAAAACACAGAACTGGAGCAAGGACAGGGTCGGGAGCTGTGGCAGCAGGTACACGACGAAAATCAATCGGAAACAATTCGACTACATCATCGGTTTCCGCATCAATGAACATGCAAGCAAGTTCGGAGGAATCCAATGCCCTATCCTCAGCAACAGGCAAACGGGACAACGCATCGGCGTTTCCGTGCTTAGCAGTGGACCGATACAAGATATCGTAGCGGTTCTGCGAGAGGAAAATAGACCAGCGAATGAATTTCTGCGCTGTACGTGGAGCTACAGGCTTGGTCGGATGAAAAAGCGATGTCAAAGGTTTGTGGTCTGTGATTATGGTAAAGTGACGACCATACAAGAAATCATGAAACTTTGTAACACCAAATACGAGAGCTAATGCTTCGTTCTCGATCTGCGAATAATTTCTTTGCGCAGACAAGAGCAATTTGGACGCAAAGGCAATAGGGCGATCGATCGATCCATCTTTGTGCGCAAGCACAGCACCGATCCCGAAATCCGATGCATCCACCATCAACAAGAGGGGCTTATGGGGATCGAATGGCGTAAGGCAAGTATTGGGAAGCAACGCCGATTTCAACTGGCGAAAGGCGCGTTCGCATTCCGTCGGCCAGACGAACGGAACACCCTTACGGCGTAAGCGATGAAACGGAGCTGAAATGGAAGAGGCATGTGGAATATAGCGATGGTAGTAATGTGGTTTTCCAGCACACTCTGGAGCTGCTTCAAATTCTGCGGCGACGGCAAGTCTTGTGTGGCACGAAGGTGCGTGGGACTGGGATGGGTGCCTTGGGCCTTGAGTACATGTCCCAGGTACGGTAAGTCCCGAGCAAAAAACATACATTTGTCCTTTCGCAAGCGAAGACCATTTTGTCGCAAGACCTGAAATAATGTTCTCAGATTGGCCAAATGTTCTTCTTCCGTCTGTCCGAAGATCACAATACCGTCCAGATAATCTGCAGCAGTAGGGACCGACGCACAAACAGTTTGTAGATATTGCTGAAACAATGCAGCGGCAGATGCACACCCGAATGGCAGTCGTTTGAATTGATACAAACCAAGATGCTTGTTAACCACCAAAACGAGCTGGGATTCTTCGTCCACCGGTATTTGCAAGTACGCATCTGCTAGATCCAACTTCGAAAAATATTTACCCCGGCACAGTTTGTCAAAACGATCTTCCGGGTGGGATAAAGGAAAAGTTGCTATCACTAGTTGTGGATTCACTGTTGCCTTGAAGTCAACACAAAGTCTCAACTTTCCGGAAGATTTTGGCAAAATTACTAATGGTGATGCCCAGAGAGAAGCCTGCACACGTTCAATTACACTTTGTGATTCCAAATCGTGTAATGTTTTTGCGACCTCATTACGCAATGCGTGGGGAACATTGCGCGCTCTGAAAAATTTCGGTTGCGCGTTTACTTTCAGTTCAAAATGTGCTTTGTAGATCTTAGCGCAACCGAGGCCCGGTGCAAAAATGTCTGTAAATTCTTCACATTGACGAGAAACACTGTCTGAAGGCACAGTCTGGTTCACTGATAGGACCTCATTTACTATAGACAAGTGAAACAACTGAAGTAAATCGAAACCAAACAAGTTCACTGCAGAAGAAGAACGAAGGACGTAAAATGACACAAGTTTTGCTTGTCCTTTGTATGTTGCAAGAAGGCCTCACTGTCCTAACACAGGGATACGTTGACCGGAGTAGCTATTTGAAGTAACATTTGCGGCACGCAATGGAGGTGTGCCCAGCAGTTTGTAAGTGTCTTGATTGATCAGTGAAACTGCAGCTCAGGTATCGAGCTGGAAAGGTATCAGTTTGCTGTTAATGGCCAAGTCCACAAAAAGTTTATTGCCCTGCTGACGACAAGAGCGACTGTCTCGTGCAAAGTGAACTGACACTGGTAAATAATCACTTGCGAGTTGACGGGAGTTCTGGCGATGTCGACGCACACTATTTTTGGGAAGAACACAGTCACTGTTAGAGATAGTGGCACTGCGGGGAGTGGAATGAACTACCTGAATTTCCATGGGCGAAGTTTCCGCGAGCCTGAGTATCCTTGGCTCGATTCCGATTCCGGCGCGAAGCAAAGGCCCTGGAACGGGTTTGAGCTTCCGATCGAAGCTTTTTCTGGCAAACACTCTGAACATGTCCTTTTTTGTTACAATAAAAACAAATAGCTTGGCGTGACGGGCAATTCTGACGCGAATATTCAGTAGCACACCGCGGGCATGATTTGATCACTGCGTTTGCTTCCCGGCGCGGTACACGTGGCTGAGAGCCTGGCGGTAGCGGCGCTGCCGGGCGCGAGGACTGTTTACTGTTCCGTGTAGCTCAGCTCGCCCGGCGGGCAGGTCAACCTGCACACTGCTGGCGAAGTTTCAAATGATTCCTGAGCAAAGTCAAGTGTGTACTGCCGATCCAATATGTCCATCACTTGTTGAATGGAGGGATTTGCTAGTTTCAAAATCTGTTCCCTTATACGAACATCAGAAACGTTCTGTGCAATTGCATCACGTACCATAGTATCTGAATAAGGGACTCCACATTGACACTCAAAAGCACAATCCCTAGTAAGGCCTTGCAAGGTTGCAACCCACTCCCGATTAGTCTGACCTGCCGTACGTTTTGTACGAAAGAAGGTATACCATTTGGCAACTACATTGACTGATTCTTTGAAATATGCATCTGAGGCAGACAAAATTTCTTCGTAGGGCAGAGTTGCTACGTCGCGTCGGGGAAATAATTTGACTATCACACGGTACGTATTCACACCGACGGAAGACAACAGAAATGGTTGCCGCTCGTTACCTTGAATTCTGTAGGCGGCGAGATGGAATCCAAATTGGCGTGACCACTCCGTCCAGCTTTCCAGTGCAGCAACAAAAGGTCGAAAAGTCGGTGCAACAGTGTGTTGTGGCTGCGTTAGCGGTGAAGCGGCTGCTGCCGCATCGTTTTGCATCGCACTTTGACCCTGGACGAGCTGTCCAAGGGCATCCAGTAACGCTTGGGTCTGCTGATTCTGTAAGCGATAAAATTCGGACAGTACATCTGGACATTGTGGCGAAGCCATTACACAAGTAAATCAGGGCAATTTAGAAACGAACGTAGTATTGCCTCGTCGCCAATGTTGTGGTTGGCAGGACAGCCAACCGTGTTTTTGTAAAGGAGGCCGAAATGCACGCGTTCTAGCTCACGCAGGCTGGCGTGAGGTCTGGAACATGACAAGCGAATTAGAATTGAGAAAAACGGAGGTAGCTGGTGGAATACTTAACTTTAAGTCATTATTGATGGACGTCGCTCTTTATGGTACATGATTCACAATATCAATAGTACGGATACTGGCGCCTTGCTAGGTCGTAGAAAATAACGTAGCTGAAGGCTATGCTAACTATCGTCTCGGCAAATGAGAGCGTAGAAGTCAGTGAACCATCGCTAGCAAAGTCGGCAGTACAACTGGGGCGAGTGCTAGGAAGTCTCTCTAGACTTGCCGTGTGGCGGCGCTCGGTCTGCAATCACTGCTAGTGGTGACACGCGGGTCCGACGTATACTACCGGACCGCGGCCGATTTAAAGGCTACCACCTAGCAAGTGTGGTGTCTGGCGGTGACACCACAAGAAGCAGATTCTGATTCAGCAATTTTCCGGATTCTGCCTAATCATAATGTCACAGATACGCTCAGTGTATAGAGTCTTCCGGAACTATTCGTTCAAATTGGTATGGGAGGTAGAGAACATCAAAACAAATATATTTAGATGAGGAGAATATGGTTGCTGAACTCATCTTATCCAGTTATGGAACATCTTGTTCGTGGTGTTGACGTAAGCTTTTGGGTCGTTTTTAATGACTAGGAATGTATACCAGTATTTCAAAACTGCTCTGTGTTCGGATGGTTCGATGTACTGATCGCGCCTACCTTTGAATGTTAGACAAAGAATGCACTCCGAGCACGATGAATCGCCAGCCTATTTCAGCAATGATATAAGCAATGGCAACGAAAGCGTTTCTGAAGAAGAGAAATTTGTTAACATCGAGTATAGATCTAAGTGTCAGGAAGTCGTTTCTGAAACTATTTGTATGAAGTGTAGCCATGTATGGAAGTGAAACGTGGACGATAAATATTCTAGACAAGAAGAGAATAGAAGCTTTCGAAATGTGGTGCTACAGAAGAATGTTGAAGATTAGATCCATTGATCACACAACTAAAGAGGAGGTATTGAATAAAATTGGAGAGAAGAGAAATTTGTGGCACAACTTGACAAGAAGAAGGGACCGGTTGGTACGGCATATTCTGAGGCATCAAGGGAGCACCAATTTAATATTGGAGGTCAGCGAAAAAGGGTAGAAATCGAAGAGGGAAACTAAGATTCAGATGGATGTAGTTTGCGGTAGGTTCTGGGAGATGAAGAAGCTTGTACAGGATAGAGTAGCATGGATAGCTGCATCAAACCAATCTCTGGACTACTGAAGACCACAACAACAACAAGGAACCATCGGAGAACCAACTCCGGGAATTGACGGATGGGCTGAGGTGGCCAGCTGACCTCACATGTCCAGAAACAGTTGAGGAAACAGAAGAAATCCTCGTCGCTGGAACTGCTGTCGCTGCTGGTACCAATACGGACATGCCAGAAAGCTTCGAACGGACATTAACAGTCAATGGTCGAACGATGTGCTGCAAGCACACAGTTTTATTAACACGAATGGGAGCTGTTCCTGTGAATGCCGTTGTTGTAAATATTATGCTAAACTGCATTATGTGTAAATCGTCCCTAACATCAGAAACTGCCGTGAAGGACTGTATGTACCGCAGCTAGGTATATTTGTTTTGATGTTCTCTACTTCCTGTACTAATCTGAACGAGCAATTTCGGAACACCATGGTTCGCAGGAGAGCTTCTGTAAAGTTTGGAAGGTAGGAGACGAGGTACTGGCAGAAGTAAACCTGTGAGTACCGGGCGTGAGTCGTGCTTCGGTAGCTCAGATGGTAGAGCACTTGCCCGCGAAAGGCAAAGGTTCCGAGCTCGAGTCTCGGTCGGGCACACAGTTTTAATCTGCCAGGAAGTTTCATATCAGCGCACACTCCGCTGCAGAGAGAAAATATCATTCAGGTGCTCCTGGACTTACAAAGAATTGTGCAGAGACAAACACAAGTCTGTATATGTTTGTTTGTGTAGTGATCTGTTCAGTCGTGGAAAACATCTTGTACGACCTGGTTTATAGCTCATGCAAGTCCGAGCACTAACTTACGGTGGAAAATTTGTTAAACCTATATGTAACTCGCGTAAATTTTACATGTTGTAAGTGTATCCTGTACACAGTCTGAAAGAAAAAAAAAAGAACGTAACCTGCTCACCCTAGTGAGTTCAAAATAGTTAACAATCAACAAAATGAAACGTTTATTTTCTAAAGTCACTGTATCCTACTGTTGTGTGGAATATGTAGTACTGTTCACTGTTCCTGAAAGTTTATTAAATCTCAACAAGTTTGTATTATTTCTGATTAAGTGTCTTAGGGTAGAATCATCTTGAAGCAATTCTTCTTCTCCTTGCTGCAGCTCGGCGTCCTCTTCTCCGTCGAACTGGAGCTGAAATTTTCTTACAACTAATTGGTATTCTGAGAGTCTCTTCCTCCAAGCCGTACTGATGCTTCCCTTTCCACGCTGGGTATTGAGTACGTTTGATGACAGTAAATTTCATGGAGAAACACTTGCATGTCGTACACGTAACCTTTATAGAGTCCAGGATTTTTTCAAAAATACTGTACAATAATTAGTAAGTGTGTCTAAGAATTGCTTTTGTTGCAGACCGTCAAGACCAGAGGATTGTTGTACTTTTTCTACTATTTCAGAGAGGTGGATATTCTCCTTCACATCTTCCATGACCGGGAATGTACGGCAATTGAAACTATCTTGAAGCCGCCATAAATGTGCGCGAATCGGTTCTACCTTTAAAATTTAGCAATATTTGCCATGCAGTTCTTTGGTCTTTACCAAGTCTAACCTGACTCTCGTGTCACCGAAACACATGCTGCATTCACCCTTTGCGAGATCAATTATAGTTTCCGTCTCTTGCAAAATATCTAATCGGAGGAGAAAGTTCACTGCTAAATTCTTTACGATAAGGTAGGTGCACTCTTTGGCTCCCATTCCAAAACTAATACAGATCCGTGTCTGTTCCCGAACTAGTTGGGCTTTCTGACTAATGGCTCCTATAACTCGACAATTAGTGACTGGAAAAACCGGAATCTTTCTAATCTTCATTAAGTGAAGAAAGAACGATTCATTCAGCACAGAAACAGTTGCTCCAGTATCTAAAATCACCGTAGTTTGAATACCATAAATATCACAAACTATAGCTGCTTGTACAACTTCCCGTTCAAACAAATTACACTTCTTCGGAAAATCTTGACATAATTCCTCTCGTATATCGACTTCGTCATTATATCATAACATCTCCATAGCTGAACTATGTTGCTGAGCAACATCAACAGAATTAGTCCTACACACTGCATGTTTCGCGTCGTTCGACCCGACCCCTGCTGATTCTATGCGACACACATTCTCATTGTTACTACAGCTGGTTGTCTGCACGTTTGATTGCTCGTTATTACTAACATCATTCATGCAAGTGCCCCCTAGACACCCTGCGACTGACGCACGGGAGCAGAATGTCGTCGCACCTAGTTTGACTGACTGGTACTGGTTGATGGTTGCGGTTCACTTACCTCAATGATCTTGATATTTTTATTCGGTGGTTGCCATGGCTGCGCATTCATATGCCGCTCCATTTTATTTGACATATTTGTATTGTACGGGGGTTGTAGATGATTGTTGTTGTGATATTGCGGTGGCCTAGGCTGCTGCCATTGCTGTTGTGCATAATTCTGTGTTGACCAGTTATGTGGTGGTTGCATGTTTTGCTGATTATTTGAAAAATTAGCGATATTGTAATTGGCGCTAGCTCTAAAATCTCGTTTCCGTTTCTTTGAAAAGGTTCCCTTATTGTTTTGTCCACTATTGTTCTGTGGATGATAATTGTAATGCGGTGCATTACCGTACTGTCCATTTGTGTTCATATTGTGGTTCTGCCATCCTTCATAATTCAGACTATTCCAACGATTTTGATTCCCATAGGAGGTGTTTCTATTACTATTGTTCTTGTGGTTTCGCCCGTTGCCATTACCATTATTCGACGAATTATTCCCATTGTGGTGTCTGTCCTCTTCAATAACCAAATCTAAAGAGTCCAGTACAGACAGAAAATGTTCCACATTGTCTTCAGGAATGTTAAACAATTTCTCGTTTAGATCACACGGTAACTTCTCCTTTAATATCTTTAAAACATCACACTCAGGAATTGGTGTGGATAAATATTTCACTTTGTCCAGATACTTTTTGAAATATTTCCGCAAAGTACCGCCTTCTCTGTTAAATGGCTCAGGACTATAAACTTCTATTCTTAATTGTTCTTGTACCTCACGCGACCAATACTTGTTTAGTAAAGCGTGCTCAAATTCATCGAAGGACCTGCATTGTTCAGCTTTCTGTGTCGCGAACAACGCTGGCTCACCTTGAATATTGGTCTTGGTAAAGACAATTTTCTCCCTTCCTTTCCTACTTTTTGGCATTATTCCGCGGATCCCATTGATAAACACAATTGGATGGGGTCCGTTCTTATCATTGGTAAACTTCTGAAACTGTGAATTCTTCACTAAAGCATCCTGAGTCACCAATGATTGTGTATGGTCTTGATAAACGGATGTTACTCCACGTGTTGGATTAAAATTATTGCCCGTCTGCCCCTACTTCAGTTAAAGGCGTTTCATAATGATCAGGGTGTGTTTCTGTGATGCTAACACTCTCCGGTGAACTGTTATGAGATGTTTGCATACGTGTTTCATTAAGCACTTTCTGCACGTTTTGTAATTCAGTCTGGAGTTCATGAATCTTTGTGTTGTTTTCATGTATCGGTTGTGTTCCTGCTCGTTGTAACAGCACAGGTAGTTCCTTTTGTATAACAGTACTAATTTGTTTGTCCTTGTCATTTAGCCCCGTGTTGAATGTGGTCACAACGCGTTCTTCTTGTTCTTTGCATTTTTGTTCTATTACGTTTTGATTATCAATCGTAAGATTTTCTATACTTGTACTTATGATGCGTATTTCTGCTTCCAAAGAAGTGTGTTTGTTGTAATTTGTCCACATCCTTGATTACTTGCTTTACATTCTGTGGTAAGTCGTGGTATGTTTGTTGCGTACTTGAAATGTTGTTCTGTATAGCAGACACCTGGGCATCTATATGCTGTCGCAGCTGGCGATCGTGTTCTTTTAACCGGTTTTCAAGCTTTTAATCTATCTTGAGAACTGTGAAAAGCTCAACTGCGTACGCTCGTCTAATTGACTTACTCGTTCATCCAAGGTCCTAATCCATTCATCTACTCTGCTAATACGTTTTTCTAAATTATTATTAATCTCAGTTGCAAGCTGTTTAGCAGATTCTAGTTCACGCTGTATCTGTGATTGTTCCTGTATTTTAAACATTTGTTTCATTTTCATCATTAAGAGAGAAAATGGATCCATTACTGTTTGTGTTAGGCTCTACCGGTGGTAAATCTACTGTAACTGGTGTTTCTTGTGGTTCTGCTTCAGTATGCACTTGAACTACCGTCTGTCTTCTGCCTGAGTGTTCTACAGCAGATGGATCACTGACATTAATATTAGTGTCCTGTTCGATATCCTCTGTCTGATCTGAAAAAAATATTATCAATTTCTACATCACTAGTTATTCCTTCCTCCTCTGAATTTTCTACAGTTACTTCCTGCTGTGTAGCTTTTCTTACACATCGCTCTGTTTTGACCATGTTTGCAAATGTTTGGGTGCAAGTCTAATCGGGATTACGTCACACGCAACATATCAATTATTCCGTCACATAAAACATAAAATAATTAATGCGCTGCACCAGATTGGAATCAGTACTATAAATGTTCACTTTCGTTTGATTAAAATTTAGTGATGCTGCATTTTACTGATCCTTCTCGCAGTTATTTAAATATAATTGACTGTTATAGATTTCCAAGAGGACCCACTGACAAAAATGTAATTTTTATAAAGAGTTTCATCAGGTAGAAGCAGATGTGCATACCTTACGCAGTGCTTAGTTCAGCTGCCGGTGGGATGGAATGATACAACAAAAATATCGTGCGTAGACCCGTCGTAGATTTCCGCTCATTACAGCATCAAACAAATAGAAAAAACACACGTTAGCAGACACATATAAGCTATTCCTGTCAATAGGTTGCCGCTGAATTGCCCCCTCTGTTTATTGATTGGATAGCCACTGAATTGCCAATTGTTTATTTAATGGGATAATATTAATTACTAAAAGGTAGCAATTTTATTTAAGCACCGTTTTTTACTCTTTCGATTGTTGCGAGTCAGCGATAGTGCAATGCTGCTCGCTTTGGAGAATACACATTTTAAAAGAATTATTTGGTCCAGGAAACACATTTGCGATTTAGACGGCATTCAGATGATTGTACTGATTAAAAGTTATCGTTTCCGAAAGACGCAAGTTCGATTACAACTATGTACACTTTTGCACGTACAACAAAAAAAATAAAAGAACAACATGCGAATCACAACCGTGGTCAAACGAAGAAAATATATGATAACATAAATGTTATACAGGACAGGCTCAGATTAGACCTTGCAATTTTTAGTTATAGGAAATGACGTTACACTTAGGAGACATTTGTTTTGAATAACTTGTATTTACCTTCTCTCTCCTCGTTTTTACAGCCTTTATACCTTCACATCGATTAAGGAACTTTTCCTTTTCTACCGACCAGTACGAGAACAAAATTCAGACTTAGCAAAATGTCTTACATTGAATTATTACATGCTTCACCCCTAACAATCATGTATAGTTTCGTAGTACAAACAATGCTAATTTATTCCGTGCACTAGAAAGTCTTTGATACACTGAGCACAAAAATGAAAATAATAAAATTATAATTACATTTTTAATATCAAGAATACTTTTTGAAATCATGAAAATAAGGTTTGACATCGTCGTAATATTAATTTTCATCGTTGTAGCACAACACTACGTAAACTAACAAGACGATAACAGGTCGGTGCTTCAAAACTCTACTCCCTCCATAATTGCATGTAATGGGCACTTCGTCCAAGAGGTTATGTGACATATCGTAACTAAACACAGACATGTATCCAATTATAATGACTCAAAATTATAATAAATGTGTGTATCCCTCATCAAACAAGTAGAAGTTACTAGAGGAAGCTCATAAACTGACGCAGCTGTCAATGATTTCTACGTTAAAGATTTACGTCAGAATGAATTTGAGTACCTTCACGACTGTTTTCAGACATATCGAAAGAGGTAAAACCATTTTTGTTTTGTTTAAAAAGTAGCGTAATGAATACTGTATGTATTATTCAGATTATTCCGAGGCAGCTGACAATTGCGAATCTTTTTTATTTATTCTACACATGACAATAAAGTGAAAAAATGGACCGATGGAGTTGGTAATTTATGCACGCTGCACCATCATTCTATTGAAAAACATCCAAAGCAAACATTAAAAACTATATTTCTCTGCTGTTTAACTGATAACGCAAATGAATTTTTTTTGTGCGAACCAACACAGATTATTGTTACATTTTCATGGGAATTGCCGTTTGAGTACAAATGTTTTCCATCGAGGGAGTACTCTTTCCGTGTATTGCTACAGACCAGCAGCGTTCTAAATTTAGTATTTATAAGTAGAGAAATAGAAATTGCTGTTATTTTTTTCCTATGAGTCGAAGAAAGCGTGATAGCATCTACTTCGCCATAAACGAATCTTAGGGGCGGTGGGAACAGACAGTTCAGTAGTGTTTCATATGACCTGTGATGATTTGATTGCATTTGCTGTTTGTTAATTACAGTTTCACCTAAAAGTAAGCTTGCAGCAGTTCATCTACGCACGGTGACGACCTTGTCACAATGAGTAACAGGGTGTTTTGTTAGTGGAGATACAGGGTGACCCAAAAGTTGAGTTAACAGTTGGAAACTGAATACTTCGGGGGATACTATAGGTATGGAGGTAAGAATTTACATACAAAATTAAAGTGATACGCGTTTCATTGAAATGGAACAAAGTATACAAAGTAACCAACAAAATAGTCGTCATGTGATACAAAAGCAATAATTAGCAGACAACAACTTTTTAGCAAAGACGATGTTCCTTATTGGAAATGTGCAACATGACAGCCGACATTCTTCAACAATATTTGTGTCTACGGACAATGTTGTGAGCAGCACCATACAGCGTATAAGTAAGGATGGTGATAAACAGCCGTTGGATGCTGCCTTTTAGCATCTCTAATAAGGTCACACAGTCGTGATAAATTTGCGACTTCAGCTAATTCCAACCGTCACGCGATTTGTGATCTGGGAACATGTATGATGGAAGAGATGGCTCAACACGCGGTCCTCAATAAGCGATTTGCGCAAGAGACATGTAGCAGTACTTGGTGGAGCACCATCGTACACAGTTGCACACCAAAACCGTGATCGGTGAATGTATGGTGTGCGATTTTGGAGGACAGAATATAGGCCCCTATTTCGTCAGAGGAAATCTTAATGATAGGAAGTACACCACATTCCTGCAAAAAACATTAGGGCTGGTATTAGAAGAAATACCTTTAGGAACAGGGAATAGAATACAGTATCAATCCGATGGGTGCCTGGCACATTTTTCGCTGATGGCTAGAAATGAGTTGCAGAGACAATTCCCAAATCTCTGGATTGTACGCGGAGGAGATGTGTCGTGGCCGGCTCGTTCACCAGACTTGAAGCCTCTGAATATTTTCTTGTGGGAATTCGTAAAAGACATTGTTTATAAAGACATTCCAACTACACCTGAAGATATGCGCGAGAGAACTGTCAGAGCATGTGCTTCGATAATTGCCGATGTGATAAGGAATACCACTCAGTCCATAATAAGAAGATTGCAGCTGTGCATTGATACCAATGGTCATCACTTCCAATACTTCTCTAGATGGACGTTCATGCCAGCTTTCTGACGTTTGTTGACCTTCAATGACCTTACTGTTACACGTCATTGGATTTGTCTCGATAGCCGCTATTCGAAAATAAGTACCAAGCTATAGCATCCCTGTAAAACCAAAACAAAGTTGACCATCGCATATCTGACGCGACCCCACCAAGCAACAGAATACCAACGTCATATTATGGCCCCAGCTGCCACTGCAACTTTTGTCCCACAAACTTTTCACCTCCTATCATACTTCCGGAGTTAATGGTGCCAACAGGTAATGACTCACCCTGTATATCGGTACCAATCATCCAGACAGTTTGAAAAGTAACATTCTGCCTTTCCTCGAAGAAAAAGGGTCCGATCACGATTGTTGTGGTGAAGCCAAACTACCCTGTGACCCCCATGTCCTGAAATGGAGTTATATGACAGTTCTATAGTTTTCGGTAGCCCAGAGTCTGCAGTTCCGTGTTTTCTCATCGGGGGGACAACGATGTGTTACTGCCAAGCGCCATCACTTAGCTGGATTTTGCACTCGCCTTTGGTTTCAGTAGAACACAATGTCGTCTCAGGCACATATGTCAAGTTTTTCCTCCCTATCTACATCATTCAGTGAATTACTGCCTTTTCAAATATTAATGGACTTTTTGGTCACCATGTATATAGTGTTAGATGTAGTATAAGTCATGCGTGAGATTTTGATCTTGGCTGCTACCTACCGTATTTTAATTCTGTAATTGAGAAGGACGCATAAGTTCACTCTGATTAGGATTATGTTTTGGAAGAACCGTACATCTGCTACATAATACGTGGTTTTATATTGTCGCGTATTCCGACGATCAGTAGGCTTTGTTTCAAGATACAGGTGTTTGTAAGAGTAAGCTACCCTCTCGAATTCCCAAAGTGATTTCCACCACATATTATGACTCATTGCCTAGAGAAAATTGCTGTGACGTTATGACACCACTGAATACGTAGAGAGGGCGAGGAGGAGTGGGATATTGGGGGAAGATGGGGCGGCTGATTTCTTGTAAAAATCGGCGAAAGTCTCGGATGAATGGAGAATTTTAACTACTAACATATGTTCTACATCTACATGGATAATCTGCAAATCATATTCAAGTGCATGGCAGAGTATTCATCTCACCTGCACAATTATCTATTATTCCAATGTAGTATAGCGCACAGAAGAAAATGAACATTTATATCTTTCCGTACGAGCTCTGACTCCATTATTTTATCGTGGTGATCGTTCCGCCCTATGTAGGTAGGTGTCAAAAAAATATTTTCGCATTTGGAGGGGAAAGTTGGTGATTGGAATTTCGTGAGAAGATTCCGTCGCTAAGAAAAACGCCTTTCTTTTAATGATTTTCCGCCCAAATCCTGTGTCATTTCTGTGACCCTCTCTGTCATATTTGGCGATAATACAAAACGTGCTGCTTTTCTTTGAACTTTTTCACTGTACTCCGTCAATCCTGTTTGGTAGGGATCCCATACCGCGCAGCAGTATTCTAAAAGAGGACGGACAAGCGTAGTGTAGGCAGTCTCCTTAGTTGGTCTGTTACATTTTTTAAGTGTCCTGCCCATAGAACGCCGTCTTTGGTTAGCCTTCGCCGCAAAATTTTCTATGTGTTCCGTCCAATTTAAGTTGTTCGCAATTGAAATGCCTACGTATTTAGTTGAATTTACGGCTTTTACGTTAGACTGTTTTATCATTTAACCGTAGTTTAACGACTCATTTGGATGCCCTAGCACCTTTCGTTATTTAGTGTCAACTGCCACTTTTCGCACCATTCAGATATCTTTTCTAAATCGTTTTGCAGTTTGATTTGTCCTTTTGGATGACTTTATTAGTCGATAAGTGCCAACGTCACCTGTTAACAACCGAAGACGGCTGCTCAGATTGGCTCCAAAATCGTTTATATAGATAAGGAACAACAAAATGCCTATAACACTACCTTGGGGAACGCCAGATATCACTTCTGTTGCACTCAATACCTTTCCGTCATTTACTACCAACAGTGGCCTCTCTGAAATGAAATCAGAAATCCAGTCACATAACTGAGACGATATTCTATAAATTTCACTATGAATCGCTTGTGTGGTACAGTGTCTAAAGCCTTCCGGAAATCCAGAAATACGGAATCGATCTGAAATCCCTTGTCAATAGCAGTCAATACTGCATGTGAAAAAGAGCAAGTTGTGTTTCACAGGAACGATGTTTCTAAACTCATGTTGACTGTGTGTCAATAAACCGTTTCCTTCGAGGTAATTCGTAATGTTCGAACACAATACATGTTCTAAAGTCCTGCTGCATATCAACGTTAACAATATGGGTCTCTAATTTAGTGGATTAGTCCTACTACCTTCCTTGAATACTGGTGTTACCTGTGCAACTTTCCGGTCTTTGGGTACGGATCTTTCGTCGAGCTAACGGTTGTATATGATTGTTAAGTATGGAGCCAATGCATCAGCATAAACCGAAAGGAATCTAATTGGCATACAGTCAGGACCAGAATACTTGCTTTTATTAAGTGATTCAAGTTGCTTCACTACTCCAGGAATATTTACTTCTACGTTACTTATGCTGGCATCTGTTCTTGATTCAAATTGTGGAATATTTACTTGGTCTTCTTTTGTTAAGGCATTTCGGAAGGCTGTGTTCGGTAACTGCGCCTTGGCAGCACTGTCTTCAATAGTATCTCCATTGCTATCGCCCAGAGAAGTCATTGATTGTTTCTTGCCGCTAACATACTTCACATACGACCAGATTCTTTTTGGATTTTCTGCCGTTATTGAAGACAATATTTCGTTGTAGGAACTGTTGTAGGCATCTCGCATTGAAGTCTGCGCTGAATTTCCAGCTTGTGTAAGAGATCGCCAATCTTGGGGATTTTGCGTCTGTTATATTTGGCATGTTTGTTTCGTTGTTTCTGCAATAGTGTTCTAACCCGTTTTGAGTACCAAACAGGATCATCTCCGTCGTTTGCTAATTTATTTCGTATAAATCTCTCAATTGCTGCTGATACTACTTCTTTGAAATTAAGCCGCATCTCGTCTACACTTACATTATTAACTTGGAATGAGTGGAGATTGTCTCTCAGGAAGGCGACAAGTGAATTTTTACCTGCTTTTTTGAATAGGTAAATTTTTTTCGAGATTTTGGGGATTTCAATATTCAATCTCTCTACAACTCTGTGTTCACTAATCCCTGAATCAGTTTTGATGCTCGTAATTAATACAGGATTATTTGTTTGGTAAGAGGTCAAGAGTGGTTTCACAGCCGTTTAATATTCGTGTGGGCTCATGAACTAACTGCTCGAAATAATTTTCAGAGAATGCTTTTAGCACAATTACGGATGATATTTCATGCGTACCTCGAGGATTAAACATGTATTTTGCCAACATATCGAGGGTAAATTAAAGTCACCACCAATTTTATCGTATGAGTAGGGTACGTGATTGAAATCAAACTCAAGTTTTCTTTGAACTTTTCAGCAACTGTATCATTTGAATTGGGAGGTCGGTAAAAGGATCCAATTTATTATTTTATTCCGGTTGCCAACAATGACTTCTGCTCATACTGACTCACAGGAAGTATCTACTTCAATTTCACGACAAGATAATCTACTTCTGTAAACACATTAAGAGTGGGGCAGGTGTTGCTAAGAGAACATGGAATATCTGCATTACTTTTGGACGACCTGACGAGATTCAACCCCACTTGATAAACAAGTAAAATGGTTCAAATCACTCTGAGCACTATGAGACATAAATTCTGAAGTCTTCACACCCCTAGAACGTAGAACTACTTAAACCTAACCAACCTAAGGACATCACACACATCCATGCCCGAGACAGGATTCAAGCCTGGGACCGCAGCGGTCGCATCGTTCCAGACTGTATCGCCTAGAACCGGTCGGTCACTCAAGCCGGCGATAAACGAGTATCTTACTCCAAACTTCACACATGTAATGATGATAGAAAACATTATGATCACTGATCACTGCAAAAGTGAATGGAGCGTCTTGGCTTTGCTGACACCTGACGTGGTAAGGAAAATATATACACGAGGAACATGCGAAATTCTACCGATGATACGGAACACTGGTGAGCAAATCCCCTGAAGTGAGCGACTTTCACGAAGTGCAGATTGTTACGACCCCACGGCATGAAACGAGGGTCTCGGGAACTGCGATGTTGATCGGTTGTTCGCGTGGATAGTAGATAATGAACGGTGAAACCACCAGTAGGTGGCAAAGAGTAGGAGGTCCTCGCCTCATCAAAGAACGGCGACATCGAAGGCTTGCCTGCTCCGTAAAGCAGGATAGGCATCGAACTGTTGCAGATCTGGCGAGAGAATACAGTGCTGGTACAAGCGCAAGATTTCAGTGCACACCATTACGCTCGCACTTTTAACATACGGCACTATCGCCGGCGATCCCTACGTATTCCCAAGTAACACTGTCCATTAAGGTTGCATTGGGCACAGTTTCATAGAGATTAAACAGTAGGTCGGTGGAGACGTGTCACTAGGGCAGATGATTCGCGTTTCTGGTAACATCGAGTCCATGGTCGTGTCCTGATATGTTCATATACAGGCGAATAGCTGCTCGATACGTTAAAAGCGCCACGAATACATGCCAGTGTTGAGAGAACTACTCTATGGGGACATTCATTTGGGCTTCCAAGGGGCCTGTGCTAATGATCTAAGGTACCACGACAGCTACGAGATTTCTTCGATAACGGTGAGGGTATCTTCTACAGGATAACTGCCTATGCGACGAAAGATAAATTCCTTAACAAAATCTTCTCTGGTTTCAAGTCGCGTTAATACGAATAAAATTCTCGAGATTTCGATGGCTGTCTCCATCATCGTCGTCAGGAGTACAAACCACTGATTAATAACGGTTTCCGCTTATATCGGCACGATTACAGCTCCCGGCACCGATCAGACAGGGCCAAAACGGCCCGTGAGGGAAAGGCTAGTTGGGCAAATCGTAGCATCTCCGGTCCGCCACGAGACCGAGTTATGTCAGATGGTGTTTGGGGCCAACTCTACGTTTTAAACTGCCGCTCCTGCTCCGTACAAGCGTCAAAAACCGTCTTTGCTTTCTCTCGACATCCAGTGCGGAAAACCGTACAACGAAAGCAATCAGTGGTTTCCAATCGTGATGATGATGGCGGAGATAGCCATCGAAGGCTCAAGTGTTTTATTTGAACTGACTTGGGCTGGAAACCGATATAATGTTGTTCAGAAGCGCCGCCATGAAAGACTCCGAGGACACAAGAAAAAATACTTTCTACAATAGATTGAGGAGCTGGATAGTAAACTCACATTGATGTCTCGATCACCAACTTCGCCTGATCCAAGCCTAGTAGACTTGGAAACGTCATTAGCGCCTATAAACGCTTGGCTCGTGATTTACGGAAGCACACGGACAACACAATATCGGTGAACTGTATCACAGTATACCTGACTGGCAGTGCGAGTTGTATTCGTACAGCTTATTAACGTGCAAAAACAGAAAGCCGAACGCACTAAACACAGACAAACTACACACGACTCTATACAGCGAGCGGCCGATTGTATCATCGAATTATCTTCTTTGACGACGACTTCGTATGTTACAGGTACTCTGACACTGTGGATGGCCCGGGAGTTCTCGTCGGTACCCATCTACATCGTCAGCAATCCCTAAACGCCATGCATGACTTGCAGCTACTAACACAAATCCGC
Organism: Schistocerca gregaria; assembly: GCF_023897955.1. Taxonomy (NCBI): domain Eukaryota; kingdom Metazoa; phylum Arthropoda; class Insecta; order Orthoptera; family Acrididae; genus Schistocerca; species Schistocerca gregaria. Next base: position 969,424,991 of record NC_064921.1, on the reverse strand, counting down.
GAGCAGCCCTACTTCCCATCTCTACTTTCGAAGGGTTACTTTCCCATCGGGCTTGTCGAGGCACCTTATTCTCCCGAGCTTTAAAAACCAGTACCCTTCAGTTGCTTTTCAGCCAACTATCTGCGCGATGAAATCGTATTAGTTGGGATCCCAACCAGACATACGGACATGAAAACAAGAGCGGGCTTCGAGGGCCCCATAACTTCTTTCTGGAGGATGATGTGCCTTTACATAGACATCTGGTGGCACAGAGCTCCGGAAGTATATAAGGACGTTTAAAATCCTTGCCACACAGTATCGCTGCTGTTACCTTCCAGAGGTGGACAACCAAGCTCCCAGTCCCGAAATGCTGTTAGAAACGTGCCTTCAACTTTTATCGGACTGTTTCAAAGATACTATGTTACTCTCCTTTTCCTCTCAAGTAAAAAAGCTACAGTATCAGTTGGCATTCAGTGGTGATGTGAACGCTTTGACAAATGGCAGTTCCGATTAGTCGGCAGTGACCAAGTACGTATAGCAAATGGTTCAAATGGTTCAAATGGCTCTGAGCACTATGGGACTTAACATCTGAGTCCCCTAGAACGTAGAACTAATTAAACCTAACTAACCTAAAGACATCACATACATCCATGCCCGAGGCAGGATTCGAACCTGCGACCGTAGAGGTCGCATGTATCCAGACTGAAGCGACTAGAACCGCTCGGCCACAACGGCCGTCTATAGCAAATGTTTCGTTAGAAATAGAATCACAAACTGTTACAAAAGAAATTGTCGAATTCAGTGTCAAATGGAGCAAGCTGAAGGCTGTAAGTGATAGGCAAGCTGCAGTACGTGACCTCGTGTGCGTATTTAAGCTAAGTACTCCGTCAGAGGGGTCCCATTCTAGAGTCTTCCCGCGCCGTTGTCAGAGTAGCGGGGAACTGTATCTAGTCGCCAGCTACGGACTCCATATCCATACTGCAACATGGTGGGGATTCCGAATCACTGTCCGAGACAAGGAAGGAAGATTAATAACTAACATGCCGCCGACATCGAGGACATTAGGGACGTGTCACATACAGAGGCTGTAGTATCTTAGCCTCTCCAACCAATGCTTAGAAATACAAAAGGCAAAGATTATCTCCATCCACTAAAATTTTCGTGCATCTTCTGTCATTTCTTAGTAATTTACAGCTAGTTTTGGATAAAGATTTGAGGAACGGTTGTGAGACGTTCAAAGCACTTATTTCGACATCTGCAGATTGTTTCGTCTCTCGCGAAGATTTGTGTTTGTACCTGTAGGACCACAATTATTAAGTGGTTATATCGGTTCGAATATGGGAGGAAGGCAGCAACATACCACTTGCGGTAATTAAACCAATCTTCGATATAATGATATTTTGTATATGTGTATCTTATGTCTATTAGAATATGATATACAATCGATGTAAACAGTTATCGGTTGAGAAATATAGGTAAATAACACTTCTCTTTCGCAATTGCCTGGGAGCTGGGCGGATTTAATAACACTTTCATTCACGGTGTGAGTCGCGGCCACAAATGCTGCTTCGGGCGCGAAGTCAACTGCCAGCTGTCGGTCACAGTGAAGAATTGCCGCCGCTGGGGAACGTTTCAGAGGTTCGTTTCCGGTCGTGGAGGAGGCACGTCACTGTGGCATCTACTCTGCCTCCCAACACCGAGCAAAAAAGAGCGGGGAATATTTCCGTGTCAGTGCACGCAGATCGTTTGGGGCGCTTTGTGACGGGTGGAAAATTGGCAATTATGCAAGCGGCTGCTTCAAACGATTTTCATTCTCTTTTATATTACACCGGCAGCGACGCGCTGTGCGTGACCGGTGCGTCGTTGGCGCTGCGGATGTTGTTAACTCGCTCTTCCTGGTAGACAACCAGAGTTTCACGTCTGGTTTGAAGTGAAGTTGACTGGCCAAGTGAGATTATCTGCCAGCACATTATTGCTTCCCGAATAGGGATTGTGGACATAGTTCAACGTTGTCGAAAGTTATTTAGGCTCTCGTACCCAGGGGTGCTTCTTGCTTGTACAACATTGTTCCACATTTAACTTGACACTAGTCCCCTCACTGAGATTATGTGCCAGCACATTACGAGGAGCATTTGATAGGTCTGTGCAAAAATAAAAACTACTTACGTGTTTGGGGTAAACCTTTTCTATTTCCGACATAGCCTCCTTTTAGACTTATACACTTCGCCCATCGCTGTTCTAATTTGTTAATCCCTTACGAATAATAGGAAATGTCGAAGACTGCAAAATAGCAATTAGTTGCTGCAATCACCTCCTCGTTTCATTAAAAAGTTTGTCCGACCAGGCATTTCTTCAAAATTGGGGAACAAATAGTAGTCCGATGGAGCCAAGTCTGGAGAACACGGGGGATGTGAAACGAATTGGAATTTTATTTCGATTAATTTTGCGACCATAACATCTGAGGTGTGTGCTGGTGCATTGTTGTGATGGAAATGGACTGTTTTGCTATCCAATCGTTGGCGTTTTTCTTGCAGCTCGGTTTTCAAACGGTCCAACAACGATGAATAAGATGCACCCGTAATAGTTTTATCCTTTTCCAGATAGTCGATGAGGATTACACCTTGCGAATCTCAAAAGACAGTCGCCATAACCTTTCCGGCCGAAGGAATTGTCTTCGCCTTTTTTGGTGCACATTCTCCCCTGGTAACCCATTGTTTGGATTGTTTTTTCTGTATGAAATATTATGGAACTGCTAAGGTCATCAGTCCCTAAGCTTACACACTACTTAACCTAAATTATTCTAAGGACAAACACTCACTCCCCCAGGGAGGACTCGAGCCTCCACCTGGCACCAGCCGCACAGTCCAGGACTGCAGGTCCTTAAACCGCTCGGCTAAGAGATTGTTGTTTGGTCTCAGGAGTATAGTAATGCATCCATGTTTCATCTACAGTTACAAAACGACGCTCAAAATACTGCGGATTCTTCCTTAACAACTGCAAACCATACTTGCAATACTTCACACCATTCTGTTTTTGGTCAAGCGATAGCAATCGTGGAACCCATCTTGCGGATAGCTTCCTCATGTCTTAATGTTTATGCAAAATATTATGTACCCGTTCATTTGACATGCCCAAAGCGCTTGCAATCTCGCGCACCTTAACTCTTCTGTCATCAATCACTACATCATCGACGTTATCAATGATTTCTCGAGTCGCAACCTCTACAGTGCGTCCAGAACGTTCAGGATCACTTTAGCCAATATGGCCACTCGGAAAATTTCGAAACCACTTCTGAACTGTTCTAATCGAAGGTGCAGAGTCACCATAATGTTTATCAAGCTTCTTTTTAGTCTCCTAAGGCGTTTTGCCTATCATAAAGTAACGTTTAATCACCACACGAAATTGTTTTTCTTCCATTTTTTTAAAAATCACTCGACCTCCTTGATTCACACGAATGCCAAACACAAAGAAACATGGCTGAAACTTGGTTTGCGTTATTGCCAAATATGCTACTAACTAAACATGACCTCGATACGCGCCGGTGGTGCCATTTCTCGGACTTTCCAAACGCGTCTCGTACTGCTTCCGAATAGGGATTGTGGAAATAGTTGAACGTTAGCGAAAGTTATTTAGGCTCTCATACACATGGGTGCTTCTACAACATTGTTTTGTTCGCATTTAACTTGAACACATCCCACCCCTCCCCGTACCTCAGACATTAGTTGCTTTTGTTCGGTCTTTTAATGAGTTTCTTTTTGTCATAAATGCTATAATCCCCTTACACAGCTAAGTTGTAGTATCTTCACAGTTTCTATGACTCTCGCCAGTAGAAATTTAAACTGACACGCCTGTCGCTGAACAACCCCACATGAAAACATTAGTACCAACCTGTGAGCCACAGGTTGAATGGAGCACACTTCATAGCGAAAACTAACAGGTGAGAAAGTAAATGGTAACAGAAGCTAAAACGTTCCAGGAGACATGGATCCGCGAAGACGCCATCTCGGATTTGTTGTTCCTAATAGCGCTACTCTTGTGCGAAATACTGCCCTAGTTACAGCAAATGCATTTAAAATGTAAACTTATGGTTTCGGTCCGAATGTGATAGTGCTCAAATTTCACAAATGACCTATCTCAGTTTGTGCATCGTTTGCGAATGTGGTACAAGCGTGATGGACAATTGACACATTTGGCTTTTGATTGAAGAAATCAACGCGCTAACATGGCTCAAAATCGATACATCGAGCAAAGCCTGTACCTTGGCCCACAAGATTGCCTGAGCTCAGATGTCTCGATTTTTTTTCTAGGTTCATCTGGAAAGTAAAGGGTGCAGCGCTTCAGATGTTATGACTGAGAAACTTGAAAAGTGAATTGTACAGTTATGTCAAGATTTACTATATGAACCGGCAGCTTTCGAAATAATTCGCCACTCATTGGAGAGACGACTGCAGCATTGGTTCCAAGAGTCCGAGATTACATTTCAAAAGCATTCCTGTTTAACAGGGCTATACATCACAATGGCCCGCATCTCGTGGTCGTGCGGTAGCGTTCTCGCTTCCCACGCCCGGGTTCCCGGGTTCGATTCCTGGCGAGGTCATAGATTTTCTCTGCCTCGTCATGGCTGGGTGTTGTGTGATGTCCTTAGGGGAGTTAGGTTTAAGTAGTTCTAAGTACTAGGGGACTGATGACCATAGATGTTAAGTCCCATAGTGCTCAGAGCCATTTGAACCATCACAATGGAGCCAATGGTGGCTCACAACAACACATTTGGAATTATCTCGCCAACAGGTGGTATACAGACTCACGTTCAGTGGTACGTTTATGCATCTGCTATCGTAGAATTTCAGTTTTTGCTACTAATTGTGATACATCCTACACAAGGCGTTCAGAAGTTCCCGTTACAAACATCTAGGACCTGTAGAGGGAAGTATGTAGACAATATTCTGAATTGTCACCCACGTCCGGAAACGTACCTTCTGCGTGCTACATCAATTTGAAAAGGTGTTGGTAAATCGACCAATCTTACAAGTAAATGATTAGGTGTGAGCCAGTACATCAAATGTTCAAATGTGTGTGACATATTATGGGAACTAGCTGCTAAAGTCATCAGTCCCTAAGCTGACACACTACTTAACCTAAATTATCCTAAGGAGAAGCACACACACCCATGCCCGAGGGAGGACTCGAACTTCCGCCGGTACCAGCCACACAGTAGATGACAGCAGGGCCTAAGACCGCTCCGCTAATCCCGCGCTGCCCCAGTACATCACTTGCTTTACAGTTCCACTCATCGGTCGACAAAAAATCTCCTTCTGTACTCGTTAACGGGTTCCCTTCAATGTTACGCAGTACACAGCCTTCCAATAAGGGTGTGCGGCATCCCCATGAAGCACCACAGTCACGTCAGCTGCTGGGTAAGCTACCCTTTCTCGAAGTCATTGCGTAATTGTGGGGAAAAGGGTATGCGATGGAGTCGGAAGTTGAACGATCTTGATAAAGGCTGCGAGAGAGCTCTTCCATTAGGATGAGCTCCGCTATTAAAAAGGAGGATGCCAGTGCATTCAGAAAACGTGTACTCAACCATATTGCTCTAACACTCACAACACGTAAATGAGGCTTTAACCAGATCAGAGTTGTAGGACAGATGTCAAATGACATCAGCCGATCTGACGTAACAACAAGCTACCATGACTATTCTGTTACATACCTACCTAGCAAATAATTTTTCAAACCGCTGTACCTCAGAAACTGCGCGTTTCCTATTCAAACAACTGTGCATTTACTCCACTCTTCAAGCCCTAGATGCCTGTAACGGAAATTTCCGAACGCGCTGTATACAGATTTCGTATTGTGGTACCTCTGGCTGGCGCCTGTATCCTTTTGACCTCTGAAGTGTCCTCTGGTGTCGCTTGGGCCTTAAACCGATCCTGTGCATATCAGACACCTATCATGCTGCAATACGTCAGTTAAAACCTTCTACATGGAAAACTCCAAACTGGTGCTTGATTTCCCCAATTTGGAATTAGCTACGGCTGTTGTTGAAATAGCGGGAAATCCCTTTTTGAGAATGTCTCAACGAAAGTTCATTATTTTTCCATACGCGACACATATTACGAGCTGTTGCCTATCGTTGCATTAGTTACTTTGTTTTATCTGTAATCTTTAAGTTTCACTAAGCCCCTACAGCGAAGTCAAAAGAAAGGACCTTCAGTTTATCACAATATAAAGAACATATCACAATAGACAAAAGCTGTTACTCATTCAATTACGATCACGGCTGCAACGATGACATACGTACAACAATATTTTTATTCCATTAAGCGTACACAAAATTACTGATAGAGGTATTTAATTCTAGTGCTAGCAGGAGCAAGATATTACTGCACTTCACCTCCCGTGGCCCGTTGTCGGAAACAGGCGATGGCGTTACGGTAAGCAAGTACAGTAGTGACTAAGGAATACGCATCGCACTGTGGATGACTTCAAGACAATTGTGCATATACGGTCAATTGGTCCAGCGTGTCCTTGGTCAATTTCAGGATGAAAACTGATGATAAGCCGACCGAAGCGCCCTCACTCGCTTGTACAGTAATATTGTGGTTGACTAATAAAAATGGACATATTCTGAGACATCGACGGATCACCAATATAGTATTGGAGGGCAGCGTGGACGGTAAAAATCGAAGAGGAAGACCAAGAGATGAATACACTAATCAGATTCAGAAGGATGTAGGCTGCAGTAGGTACTGGGAGATGAAGCAGCTTGCACAGAATAGAGTAGCATGGAGAGCTGCATCAAACCAGTCTCAGGACTGAAGACCACAACAACAACGACAATAAAAATCTGCAATTGTGACTGCTGTCAATTAATTTTCTTGGGCCCTGCACTCAACCATGTAAATTGTCAACTACTTTCATAACTTCATTTACCATACTATAAATACAGTGGTGCTACACTCTGTCATGAAATATTCCTATTATTTTAAATACAGGCACAAATACATAAAACAGACAGAAATGGAAATAGCTCTACTGATTGTGGTCAGGTCTTGTGATGTCCTATTCAATAACGTAAGATACATGTGGCCCCCAGCGAAATATTTCCATGTGACATCGGCTGTAGTTTTACTCTCTGTTCTTTCACATGGAATCTGACTGGCTAGTGATGACAGTTTGGTCATTTTTACCAGCACTTGCCTGTGAACTCGTAGCAGCAAATCGCCGGTAGGAAAGCCGACCAGAAATCTACCGTATTGCAACTCGCTCCAGGCTGCATACAATGTAACTGTTCTATGAATCGGGAAAATGTCTTAATTTGGAATGGAAGGTGGAAATATTTCCAAACTTCGGTATATTCTGAAGCTGAGAACTACACGTTCATTGCCAAACCCGCGCTAATCCTAATACAGCCATGCACAAATCCTTTCATTCACTTTAGCGAATTTATGGTAACGTATGTCCCGAATCCTTAACAACTACTAAACACGAATTGCTCTTAAATGATAATGCTTATTATACTATTAAGTATATCAGTTTCTAAAAATTCAAATGGCTCTGATCACTATGGGACGTAAAATCTGAGGTCATCAGTCCCCTAGAACTTGGAACTACTTAAACCTAACTAATCTAAGAACATCACACACAGCCATGCCAGAGGCAGGATTCGAACCTGCACCTTAGTAGTTACGCGGTTCCGGACTGAAGTGCCTAGAACCGCTCGGCCACCGCGGCCGGCGCTATCAGCGTCTAAAACACTCCAGTTTTTAGTCACCTACCTGCTCAATGTGCCACGTGGAATTAATGTCTTTTCTTGCACAAATATTAACTTAAATCCGTAATTTCTAAGGAAAACACATCAGAATAAATATGCCTTCACTTTAAAGCACTTTCGAGGCATCTAGAACAACTAAAACTGGCAAGCTATAACTTCCTACGGAGCTCATACCACATACGATCGTACCATTGAAAGGCTGGTCTCCGACTCCTTTAGACTGCTGTAAGCATTCTCTGTCTCCAAGAGAAAAGACCCGCGAAGAATACTCCGTTCTGTTTGGACAGCTTTCTATAAGGCATTTAGGAAAGTATTATTCTACCGCGCTAGTCCGCGCTATTCATGTGTAACCAATCAACAGTAACACACTTTCGAGTTGTACATTTTCCCGAAATAAATATGTAACATTCTGAAATTTTATTTATACTTAACGTTATTAACTATTTTCATTGGCAGTCAAGTTACCTTCCGTTTTACCAGAAACTTACTTAACATATTATGACCAAAATTCCCCGACGCCTACGTACACACTGTCTGAAATTTTCTCACGGTAGTTCTTACAGGGTTTCTCAGTATAGCAATGATCTACAAATTTACTTCAGACCACATTCACGCATCATTCACACTACTAAAAACATATACGAAACTGTACAAACATAAATAAACAAAACGTCTTCAAGAAATAAACAGAAAGACTCACAAAACATTCTCCTTACTTGTTGCTTGAATTTCTCTGCGCGCTGCTGTACTGTGGTGGATGAAACTTAAAACTACATACTCGACTGAAACCGTTTCAGACCAGTTGACACTGTGCACGCATGAGTCGTTCTCCCCATACACAGTCTCCAGACAGGAGCGATATACAGGCGCCACGCCTCAAGTTACCCAGTAATAGGAAAAATATCATCCAGCTGTTGAAATAAAGCCAAAAGTACTTCGCTAATCGCTAACAGTGTGTTTAGCAGTGATCAAACAAATCTGATATGGTAGTGTATTTCGTAGTTAAGGTATTATCTGCAGCATATTTAATAGTAGCAATAGGTAAACACTGAAAGAAAGGCGATACCGCGTGCAAGTAGAAGAGTGGTTATAAATGGGAACTGTACGTCTTTTTTCTCGTTTTAAACTGAACAAGCTTCAATATAAACACATGAACATGAATCCTAAGTTAATCTCCTAAATCATTAATATTAAAATAATCTGTATCAAACTGAAATAAATTTCAACTCACATATGCATTCAATTTAGACTAACAAGATGCACAAATGCACATCAAATCTGTTCCGTGAATTATAAATTCCTCCTCCCATCATAAAATGGTAGATTTTCGTTGGGAAGCTTTCAGGGACGAACTACACTCAATATATACCACAACTTAGTTGTCACAAAATTTTATGAACTTCATCCAAAGTTTTCAGTGGGTACAACGAAGTAACAGTTAGTGAGTGAGGAAAGTCGAAATTGTCCAAATTTGGTATAATGTAAAGCTTTCACGGGCATACAAAAGTAACTGTAAACGCTGATTGTGTAATGTATGCACCATAATGAGATTAAAAAATTAAATAAAGTTTTAACTAAAACGGTTTTAGTTCCGAGCAATAATGGATAATGTCATTTATGATAGGCATTAGGTCATGGGCCAGTACATACTTTTGGCGTGTCATGTTCGCTTGCACATTGACTGATGTGGCTTTGTCCATCCCTCTATACTTGCATGTTGATTCTGGTGCGAAATGTCCTTGTTAGTTGACTTCGGTGTGGTTCTCTGTATTCTATGTCGCTGTTATAGTTTAGCAGCACTAGACGTACTACGTACATTCATTCTGTCGGGATGCCGCGCGGAATGGCAGAGAGGTTTGAGGCGTCATGTCGCGGACTGCATGGCCCCTCCCGCCGGAGGTTCGAGTCCTCCCTCGGGCATGGGTGTGTGTGTTGTTCTTAGCGTAAGTTAGCTTACGTAGTGTGTAAGTCTATGGACCGATGACCTAAGCAGAGTTGTCCCTTAAGAATTCACACGCATTTGAACATTTCTGTAGACAGTTCATAGACTGCAGTCGTTGTTTACGATGTCGTATTCAAATGCATATACACAACATTTGTGGTGCAGCCGAAGTGAATGCACAAGCAATATATGGAGATGTTTCCATACAGAAGAGTACCAAACGATTGGGGTTTCACAGCTGTGGACAGGCGTTTAAGGGAATTTGGCATTCATGGAGTGCCGCTGTTAGGTTGGACTTAACTGGATAGAGTGATTCTTGAGAGCATCCTGGAAACGGAGTATGACGGTCCTACCATAAGTACCCGCCATGTAAGTGCCACTGTGGTGTATCCTGTTACAAATGTATGACACCTGCTTAGGAGACAGCTATTCCACCCATTTGACTTGCAGAAGGTACGGAAGCTGAACACCTGTAAACGAAACGACTCAACTCATCACAGTTTCGGTCATTGAATACTCGAGCACCATACTGCCGATTCACAGTTCCGTCGTAGGGTCCTGTTTACGGATGAGAACCTCTTTACCCGCGCGCTTATTGAGAATGCTCAGAACACATACTTGTTGGCGTATGAGAATCCTCACGTAACTACAGTACAAGTATATCAGCATAATTCTGCAGCGAACATCTGGTGTGCTACAGGGAACAATCAGTTACACGGACCGCATATTATTCTACAACGTCTGCCTGGCAGTGTGTGTCAACAATTTGTGGAACACTAATTGGGTGGTCTACTTCATGATGTCCCACTCGCTACATTACCAACTTACGGGTTATGCAAGACGGTGCCTCTGCACTTCTCAGTCGGAGGTAAGAGAGTGTATCAGTGCCGGCCGAAGTGGCCGAGGGATTCTAGGCGCTACAGTCTAGATCCGCACGACCGCTATGACCGCAGGTTCGAATCCTGCCTCGGGCATGGATGTGTGTGATGTCCTTAGGCTAGTTAGGTTTAAGTAGTTCTACGTTCTAGGGGACTGATGACCTCAGAAGGTAGGTCCCAGAGGGCTCAGAGCCATTTTAACCATTTTCAGTATATCAGTGATGCTTCTCCCGATAAGTGGATAGGTCGTGCAGCAACATTGGCTTGTCCCACGAAATCTCTGTATCCTGTACTTCTCCCTCTGGCGCCATTTTAAGGAGCTCGCGTATGATATTATAGTTGAGAATGTTGCACAACTACAGAGCCTACAGGAACTGGGTGTGTAACTGTGCAGGTTGAAGTGAATAGAGCCTGTAACATTCCGAGAGCGGTAAGACGTCGAGCACGTCACTGTCTTCGTCCATTTGAACATCATGCTGAACACGTTCTCGGGTAGTGGTTATGCTGTGGTTCAAATGGCTCTGAGCACTACGAGACTCAACTGCTGTGGTCATTAGTCCCCTAGAACTTAGAACTACTTAAACCTAACTAACCATAAGACATCACACACATCCACGCTCGAGGCAGGATTCGAACCTGCGACCGTAGCAGTCGTACGGTTCCGGACTGCGCGCCTAGAACCGCGAGACCACCGCGGCCGGCGGTTATGCTGAATTTCGTGACCTTTCCTATAGTTTCTTTCTGAGAAGTATTACATTTTTGTTCTTTGTGTCGCACTTGTGATGCTTCCTGTATTGCAAAACTCTGAAATACAATAATTTTAGAGGGACGTTTATTTGATATTTTACACTTGTTTTGATGCATGCATTACCACCTTGAGGTTTGAACAGTTACTTTTGAATAACCTGGCCGGACCGAGACCAGAAGTCACTAGCCGAGTTCGAGTCTAGATCCGGCATACAGTTTTAATCTGCCACAAAGTTTCATTTCAGTTCACACTCCGCTACAGAGTGAAAATCTTATTCAGAAACCCAGAATTAATTTTGTGTTGTTTTCGGTGCGCTTGGGATACTTTACTGTATTTCTCACAAATAAAGCAATTTTAGGGAATACTTTATTTATCATCTTACGCCTTATCTGAGGCATACGTTGCACCCACAAAAGTGTTTTTAGTTTGTTATGAATCACCCTGTACGTCATCTTCATATTTCTGGCACTCCGTCTTCAGGGTAGGAGTGGCCTACTGGGACCATACGACCGCCGTGTCATACTCAGTGGAGGATGCGGATAGGAGGGGCGTGGGGACAGCGCACCGCTCTCCTGTTCGCTATGATGGTATTCGTGACCGAAGCCACTACAATCCTGTCGAGTAGCCCCTCAATTGTCATCACGAGGTTGACTGCACCCCCATGGCTCTGAGCACTATGGGACTTAACATATATGGTCATCAGTCCCCTAGAACTTAGAACTACTTAAACCTAACTAACCTAAGGACAGCACACAACACCCAGCCATCACGAGGCAGAGAAAATTCCTGACCACGCCGGGAATCGAATCCGGGAACCCGGGCGTGGGAAGCGAGAACGCTACTGCACGACCACGAGATGCGGGCGACTGCACCCCGATAAATGACAACAACGCATGGCGGCCTGGGTGGTCACCCATCCAAGTGCCGACCACACTCGACAGCGCTTCGGTGATCTCACGGGAACCGGTGTAACCACTGCGGCAAGGCCGTTGCCGTTATCTGCAAATACATTACTTTAAAACACTGCATGTGGTGGTGCAAAATGTACCGCATAATGAAACTTTTTCATAAAAATAAACGAAATTTTTTTATTGTTAAATTGGCGTTCTTCGATATCCTACAGGTTAATCGAGGCAGGAAGCATTTCTCGGCACTGAGCGATAGAACTCCTGTTTTCCTCGAGAAGGTGCTTAAGAAACGTGTATCAATATCAACGTCGGGTGGTTATGTTGCAGCGCCAGCTGAATACATTATGTAAGGTGGCTACAATTTCGCACCTTACAAGAACTCATCGACATACTTGGCCGTGATCTACAATCACAATTAGGTATTATGTGATAGGTTCTATTTCGTATATAAAAATATATGAAGGAGACTAACATTGTCGCGTACGTCTTGTAAATAATTGTTAAAGTTTATTGCATGAAAGGTGACGGAGTTCATTATTACAAAAGCGGGGTAATGAAATATTGCCTATACTAGTGGAGACTGGAACGCCAGTGAAGATGAAACGGCAGGCAGAACTTAAGTTCTGGGTGGAACGCCCGCACAGGTGTTTGTCCTGCTTAAACGCAGGAAGTAGGTAGAAGGACGTCGTTGCACCTGAGCTCTGCAGCAAAAGTGGGTGACGGCCGGCCGCTGTTGTAGTAGGGGCTGGAAGGATAACCGGATAATACATTCAAACACTGAAAATATTGGACGCAGGTGGGAGGAACGAAGAAGCGGCACCTCGGAAACCACACAGGCTGGGATATTTCCAAGTATTTTTACTCAGAAGCGTACCATTGTACAAGTATACGGTTTTCCTCGCAAACTTTCGGCGCTGGAAGACAAAAGACTAAAATATTGTTGTTCGGCGTTTGCAACAATCTGTAGAGAGGAAGAATATACCGTGGTTTTGGGAATATGGTTCAAAATGGTTCAAATGGCTCTGAGCACTATGCGATTTAACTTATGAGATCACCAGTCGCCTAGAGCTTAGAACTAATTAAACCTAAACTAAGGACGTCATACACATCCATGTCCGAGACAGGATTCGAACCTGCGACCATAGCCGTCGCTCGGCTCCAGACTGTAGCGCCTAGAACCGCACGGCCTCTCCGGCCGGCTCGGGAGTATGATTTCCGAAAACGAATCATTACGATGGTGGGGAGCCGAGCCTTGCTAGGAAGCCAACGCTGGAGAGACGAGGTCTTCCGTTGTGAACGCCCATGTTTGACGGTCACTCGATATCAGCTTTGTTGGTAGAGGCGGACTTGCTTTCTTGCAGTGGAGTTTATAGTTAGAACAGTTAGAAGCTGTACTGTTGCGAACCTATACAATTCCGGACTTCACCTCCGGGTTGGAAGTCCTCGTTGAGTACGTAGCGTTTACTAATTGAGAGCACTTCCTATCCCTAGACTTGCGTTGAGACGTTATCTGAACCCTGTCCTTGTGTTTCGGAGTTCACTCTTGGCTCTGAGCACTATGGTACTTAACTTCTGAGGTCATCAGTCCCCTAGAACTTAGAACTACTTCTATCTAACTAACATAAGGACATCACACATCCATGCCAGAGGTAGGATTCGAACCTGCGACCGTAGCGACCGCGCGGTGCCAGACTATAGCGCCTAGAACCGCTCGGCCACTCCGACCGGCAGTTCGCGTTTCTCGTCGGTAGAACACAGAGAGGAGAAGACAGCATTATATTAGTCAGAGGACCGCCTTCTGTCGTCCTGGTGGTTGAGTTCATTTGTGATTGGAGTTCTTCCATCGTCTCAGGTGAGTAGGAGAACCATCACTTCGACACAACGTCCGGAGTACATACGGTGATACCGCAAATTGGATCGGCTTATTAGGGCTATAAAAGCTAAACCGTTGTGATCACGTTAGTTGTCCGCCCCCGGTAGCTGAGTGGTCAGCGCGACATTTTGTCAATCCTAAGCGCCCGGGTTCCATTCCCGGGTGGGTCGGAGATTTTCTCTGAGCGGGGACTGGGTGTTGTGTTGTTCTAATCATCATCATTTCATCCCCATCGACGTGCATCGCCGAAGTTGCGTTAAATCTAAAGACTTTCACCAGGCTAGCGGTCTACCAGATGGAAGGCCCTCGTCACACGTTAATCACATTACTTTGCTTCCGCTGAGGTCCCACACCACTGTAGGTCATCTTTGAAAGTAGCGTCTTCTGTTTGGTACGTAGATAATGCTAGTCCTTTCGCGTTATTGATATTAGACAGCGTAGTCATAATAAGGGGCAGAGTTGGGTAATTGATTAGTAATTTTACTTAGGAAATGTAAACCTTGTAATCTAAATGTGTTATTTTAATCTACAATAAACATATAAGCAGGAACAACGTTTATCATTTAGTGGGTTTAGTTGCCTTCATTATTCATTTATGTTTATATTGTAATTTATAGAATTAAGAGGTTCGAAGGTCTGCTTCAGCGGATAGTCAGACAGGGCCAAATCTTCATTTTAGCGTTTATTATTTTCCGTTGCGCACCTTCAAGTTACACTCGCCTGGAGGAGCATCATGGAATTACGTATCTCACACCTCAAAATCAAAGTCGGTGAAAGTACCCACACCATCTACAGGTGTAAATCCGTCAAGGTGTTTCCGGTACCGCGGCTGTTAGCGGGAACAGCCTTTCCAGCGCAGCTTTAAGTTCGGGGTAATATACGGCAGGATCGTGTAACAGGCTTCGAGCGCTGGACGCAAGAGTGCTCCTGGGAGAGCTCGCAGGCCGTGCTCTGTCTCCATTAGCAGGACCGCCCGTCACCGGGAGCCCGGCGCAACAAGGAGTGCCCCGCGGTCTGACCCAGCCGCAGCCACCTCAGCCAGTGGCGTCGGCTCAAGCAACGTGACCGGAGCGTACAGGGTGTCTCCAATGGTTTTTTTTTTTTTTTTGTTAGTCATCAGTCTACTGACTGGTTCGATGCGGCCCGCCACGAATTCCTTTCCTGTGCTAACCTCTTCATCTCAGAGTAGCATTTGCAACCTACGTCCTCAATTATTTGCTGGATGTATTCCAATCTCTGTCTTCCTCTACAGTTTTTGCCCTCTACCACTCCCTCTAGTACCATGGAAGTCATTCCCTCATTTCTTAGCAGATGTCCTATCATCCTGTCCCTTCTCCTTATCAGTGTTTTCCACATATTCCTTTCCTCTCCGATTATGAGTAGAACCTCCTCATTCCTTACCTTATCAGTCCACCTAATTTTCAAAATTCGTCTATAGCACCACATCTCAAATGCTTCGATTCTCTCTGTTCCGGTTTTCCCACAGTCCATGTTTCACTACCACACAATGCTGTACTCCAGACGTACCTTCTCAGAAATTTCTTCCTCAAATTAAGGCCGGTACTTGATATTAGTAGACTTCTCTTGGCCAGAAATGCCT
Source organism: Schistocerca gregaria (assembly GCF_023897955.1). NCBI lineage: Eukaryota > Metazoa > Arthropoda > Insecta > Orthoptera > Acrididae > Schistocerca > Schistocerca gregaria. Next base: position 969,409,292 of record NC_064921.1, on the reverse strand, counting down.
TTTTTTCCATAGCGAGTCTGCTTTTGATGTCCTCCTTGCTCCGTCCGTTATTGGTTATTTTATTGCCTAGGTAGCAGAATTCCTTAACTTCATTGACTTCGTGACCATCAGTCCTGATGTTAAGTTTCTCGCTGTTCTCATTTCTGCTACTTCTCATTACCTTCTTCTTTCTCCGATTTACTCTCAAACCATGCAGTGTACTCATTAGACTGTTAATTCCGTTCAGCAGATCATTTAATTCTTCTTCACTTTCACTCAGGATAGCAATGTCATCAGCGAATGGTATCATTGATATCCTTTCACCTTGTATTTTAATTCCACTCCTGAACCTTTCTTTTATTTCCGTCATCCAATGGTGCGGTAAAATTATTACGTGTTGGAGCATCCAGGTTAATTAAGAAGTTCACATAACGTTTGGATTACGTGACACACTATCTCACAAACTTTTTAAGCCATTCAAACAGTTTCACCATATGCGCTGTTGGTGGTACGCCCAACATTCCGTCTATATTGAAACTCTACCACACACGGGGCAGCATGTCCATATTAACTGTGGCAGTGGCAACAATGATTCGATCCTTTATATCACTAATGTGGTTGACAGCCGTTAGGTAGACTCTGTCGTTTACGAAGACCCATAGAAAAAAGGCCTCCAGTGTAAAAGACTGGACAGCTGCACAGGACACATCAGTACTCGAGAAAGGAAATAGAGGTATTCCGCTGAATTACATATCCATATCACTAATGTCGAATTGCAGCAGAATTAGGATGTAGGTTGCGGTACACTTGTTCGCCCACTGCTTGAATATTGCTCACCAGTCTGGGATCCGTACCAGATAGGGTTGAAAGAAGAGATAGAGAAGATCCAACTGAGAGCAGCGCGCTTCGTTACAGGATCATTTAGTAATCGCGAAAGTGTTACGGAGATGACAGATAAACTCGAGTGGAAGACTCTGCAGGAGAGACGCTCAGTAGATCAGTACGGGCTTTTGTTGAAGTTTCGAGTACATACCTTCACCGAAGAGTCAAGCAGTATATTGCTCCCTGCTACGTATATCTCGCGAAGATACAACGAAGACAAAATCAGATAGCCTTGAGCCCACACATAAGCATACCAACAACCTCTCTTTCCACGAACAATACGAGACTGGAATAGAAGGGAGAATCGATAGAGGTACTGAAAGTACCCTCCGCCAAACACCGTCAGGTGGCTTGTGGAGTATGGATGTAGAATTTTGGAACATTTTCTGTGTTCCAACATTAAGAATTACCACGGAGGTAACGAACAGTTAAAATCGTTGAAATTGCTCTGAGCACTATGGGGCTTAACAACTGAGGTCATCAGTCCCCTAGATTTAGAACTACTTAAAACTAAGTGACCTAAGGACAGCACACACATCCATGACCGAGGCAGGATTCAACGTGCAAACGTAGCAGCAGCGCTGTTCCAGACTGAAGCGCCTAGAACCGCTCGGCCACATCGCCGGCTAACGAACAGTCTATTGACACACAGTTAGCAATGAATCAGAAAGTATCGTTTTTGTGAAACACAACTGGCTCTTTATTTCCACCAAGTAATGAATGCTGTCGACAGTGCATCTCAAAACTGATTGTATATTTCTAGAATTCCAGAAGGCGTTACATCGTCACTCAGAAGAGACTTCTAATCAAATGGTGTGCCTGTGGAGCATCGCTTCAGGTGTGCCACGGGATCCGTGACTGCCTCTCAGACCATACTTAGGAATCGACGGAAAATCATCGAGTAAAACAGAACTGATAATAAGGTTGCCCAAGGATGTGTAATAGGCCCTCTGCTGTTACTATTCTACATAAACGATTTAGGACATAATCTGAGCAGCCTACTTTGATTTACTGCGTGTAATGCTATCATTTACCTCCTAGTAAAAGCATCAGAATATCAAAACCCATTGCAAAATGACATAGACATATGTCCTAATGCTGTGGGAAGTGGCACTTCCCTTAAATAATGCTCAAATGGCTCTGAGTACTATGGGACTTAACTTCTGAGGTCACCAGTCCCCTAGAACTTAGAACTACTAAAACCTAACTAGCCTAAGGACAGCCAACACATCCATGTCCGAGGCAGGATTCGAACCTGCGAACGTTGCGGCCTCGCGGTTCCAGTGTATAGCGCCTAGAACCACTCGGCCACAGTGGCACGCATTGTTCAGAAGGCTTGTCAGTTCGACTAAACATTTACGAAATACAATTAAGAACATCTTAAGTTGGAACGATCACATACATAGTAGGTCGAACGAAAGACTACGTTTTATTGGCAAAATATGATGATGCAATTGATCTACTATAGATACTGCGTATGCTATGCTTGTTCGTCATCTGCAAGAGTATCGCTGTGCTATGTCTGAACCCCACAGATTGTATTGAGGGAGCACATCGAAAAATTTTCAAGAAAGGAATCGAGTTTCACTCTGTGACGAAATATAGGCGAATTGGGTAAAAAATCGCTACAACAAGACATTTTTCGTTGCTGCGAGATCTTTTCACGAAATTTTAGTCTCCAGCTTTCTCTTGTGAGTGCGAAAATATTTAACATGTCACCAACTTAAGATAGGGAGAGATTATCATTATAACAAAATAAGAGAGATCTAAGATAGAAGAGAAATATTGTAGTGGTCGTTTTTCCACGTGCTGTTACAAATGGAACGGTAGAGAAATAGTCTGAAGGTGGTTCAGTGATCCCGCTACCAAGCCCTTAATTGTGAATTTCAGAGAAGCCATGGAGATGTAGATGTAGACGTTGAAGTAATGTCAGGAGAGTTAGGAGCCCAGGAACTAAGAAAATCCCTGCCATTCCAGCGATTTGGAAACAACTTGTTGACAGTAGCTTGCACAGTCTGCACCCAGTGTTGCGGTGCACCATTTTGTTCGAAAACGTGCCTTGGCAGGCAGCCAGTTCTAATTACGGAAACGGCTCCAGCATAATAACACAATTGTTAGGATTAACTAATTTTTTTCGAGAAAAAAAAGATCCCAGAACGCTACAACAATCGAAAAACATCACACATTCACTTACGGAATGTCGCATATATCTCCTGTCATACTATGCAGATTGGCTGAGACGAGAACATTGTGTTTGTTTAGCATACCAAACACGTGTTTTGTCAGAATATGCTAGGTGGTTTACGAAATTTCCATATCCTCAAAATGGTGAAAAGCTTCCATAGCCACTTGCATAAGTTGTGGCTTGTCATCTGCTTTCAAAGCATGAAACAGCTACAATCGCTATGAACGCGTTTGTAAATGCTTACAGAGTACCCGACACACGTTCGCCTAAGAGCTCTCCAGCTCTAGCGACGCCCTCCAAACAGACGTCTGCGGAGACCTTTGAAAAGCCAACCACATCCGTTCTGTGTTGAATCCACGTGTTCCGGGTAATCCGGTATGAAGCTTCACATCAACGCTTCCTTTCTGTATAAAATTCCCGTATTTCCTGCGTATTGACGTCCACGAGCGTGGGTGCTTCTTATACCGCGTTTGGAACTTCTTTGAACCTGATTATCTGATATGATCTACATAAACCATTCCAGAATTATAACTTTGCTTGGAACGTTATCATTACACTTCATTCACAACAGCACGGAACACTTACAAACAAAATCTTCTGTCACATAATCCAAACATGATGTGACAATCTTAGTTATTTTATGAGCGTTAACACACAAAAACTGTAGCGCACTATTTGAGAAAGGCTGCACTTCAAACTGCATCATTCAAACAATGTAGATTAGCCGAATAGTTATCAACCTAATCGTCGGTTAATAGGAAGAGTTCTCTATGGCAATTTCAAATTCGTGGGCGCGCAGTCTAGAAGCTCCGTTAGCACAAACCGGGCCTGTTATTCGATACCCGTCCCTGCCAATAATCATAGTTGCTACTTTGTGTTGACACCTGAACCTCTGAACCTTCGTTTGTGATAGATTTCTCTGTTACTGTTACGCTTGCAATGGTGAATAAACGTAAAAGTGTGGTTCTTCGTGCTTCTGGGAAACAGAAAATACTTTTACAGCTGATGAAAGGTGGTAGTTGACCAAACTTAGGTCTCGAAGATGTGTTGGAAATGTTACAATATAGGATGTCAATATGAAGAATGACGTGACAGCAAAATTTGCGAGTGTAGTTGAAACGGAAAATAGAAACTCACACAGGAAAATGAAGAAATTGGTAGGCAGCTAGAATTCAGAAATTAAACAAAGCTTGGAAAAAGTCTTACTACAGTTAAGCCTGTCACTGCACATGATTAGCCACTTCATATCTGAAGTCACTTTGTAGAGTAAAGATTCCTCACGACTCAAGGTATGCGCTCACAAAAATACACACGACGATCTCGAATGTGCCGTTGTTCACGTTTGATGTCAAGTACTGACGGTCGACGAAATAGTTGTCATTGTCGTCTACCATGAAGAACATTGTGTCGGTGTGCTGAAAAAAGAAGATGCAGTGAGGTCTCAAATTCTGTCAGACCAGTGCTTTTAAAACATTTTATAAATGTAATGGGAAAAAAATTAGCCTCAACTCCGAAATAAAAGAAACATTTTTAGTTTTTTTTTCGTAAACTGTAGGCCTAAATTAAAGGAAATTTGGAGCTTTCAAAGCTATGCCATGTAATCAGTTATTTGTAAGGCGTGGGATATCAAAAGATTGTGCTCTATTTGGTCTTTAATTTGGTTTGATGTTTCTATGAAACTGGTGTAGTATGTTATCGTGAAATTTACTTTCAGTGTGTGTGTGTGTATGTGTATGTGTGTGTGTGTGTGTGTGTGTGTGTGTGTGTGTGTGAATCTGCAAAATAACATCGTGATACTTGGCGTAGACGTTGTTATACTCACTGCATTATTGCATTGCTTTATATTGTTGATGAATTTAAGCTAACATTTTACACTTGGAAAGCATATTGTTACGTTTGACAAGTGTCACAGATGTGGTAAACACCTTAAAATGTGGTGCAGCAATCGAATGGCACAGCAGTCGAACTTTCAACAGTGCAGTGCAGTGCAGCCAGCTTTAGGCTAAAACAGGCAAAAGGAAGACATGTCAGCTGTAGAATTTATGTCACATTTTTGAAGTTTGCGGAATGGCGGCCATAGTAAAACTCATCTTTGATACCTATGTATTATTAGTTCTTTAATTACACTATTTACCAAATGTGGATCTTTAACTATTTCATTATAATATTCCAGCCCCCAATGAAATTTACAGGTCCAATTAGTGAGCCAGCCTGTAAGGGATTTCCTTTTTGTAGTAGTTATTTCAAGGAAATAACGGTAATTGATGTCCTCTTTACACACTATTGTTATACCACAAGCATGTAAATACCTTTGACTTTCACAGAAATAACGTAGCAGAAGACCATAAATATACATCATTTAAGTACAACACAGTTGAATTATTGAGGTATCTCTGCGTAAAGATTTATTCTTGACTTTCAAGGAAATGATGTGATGTCCTATTTTTATGCAGCCTTTTAAAACTTCGCTGTGACTGGCTGGACAGGGGGAACGGGATGGCGTTTAAACCACAAGTGACCTAGTTCTGCCAATTTGGAATCTGATTGGCTGTAGTAGGCTGTGACTGTCTAGAAACAGAGATAACGGCAGGGGGCGTGGAATGTTGACTCATTGCTTAGGATGGTTACATCACTCATAAGAGCGATGTCATCACTGATACGAAGGCAGGGCTTGTGACGACATTGCACCTACATGTAGACAACTGGAGAGCTTCCAATCAGGCTATTTGCGTGGTAAGTTTCCTAATAGAAAAGATCTAAATCACTCTTCCATGACATGATCACAAAACACACTAACTAATAATAAAAATAAAATTAATTTGTTCAAAATGAAGTAAATAAATCTAATAATGCGATGTACTACTTAATTGATAATTATAAAGAACTTGACTTTTCTCCTTGAGGCATCATCGTTTTAAGAAATATCAGGAAAACCTAAAAACTTAACTTCACTTGGCTTTCTGTTTCCTAAAACCTTTTAAATTAAAGTCGAAACTTACTATGTGATGTTGGTAAGAAACGTTAATTTGATCAGCTGCTTGGGTAATGTCTTGTAAGTGTTGAATGAATCCTTCGGTTACGTGTGTGCAGAAGACATATATCTGCGGCTTAGTGTTTTTAGCTACAACTACTTATCTCGAGCAAACTTTAATGTAAGTTTCCTTTAGTTAGCAACCATAACTCTTAAATGGCATGTCGAGTTCATCAGAATTATTTTTAACATTTATCGCAGAGGTTCGAACAAAATAGAAATGGTTCTACCTGTTGGGATTCATTCATGTACTGGTTACTATTTGATAGACGCAGGGGAAGTACTGCGCGAAAAACAGCTGCAGATACTTGGCCGTCAGTTATGCTACTGTTTACAAGCAATTCCATTAAATATTAATAACAAGCCTGTAATAGGGAATGAAACTATTTACTTTCATCACACTAACTTAGCGAACAGAGCTTATAATGGAACTTTTATTTGATTTGCAGGATAATAACGTTGTGTTTCGAATTGATAATAACTGTTATATTGACGGATATAGAATTAAACTGTCGGAACCAACATAAATACTATATATCGAAGTACATTCCTGGAAATTGAAATAAGAACACCGTGAATTCATTGTCCCAGGAAGCGGAAACTTTATTGACACATTCCTGGGGTCAGATACATCACATGATCACACTGACAGAACCACAGGCACATAGACACATGCAACAGAGCATGCACAATGTCGGCACTAGTACAGTGTATATCCACCTTTCGCAGCACTGCAGGCTGCTATTCTCCCATGGAGACGATTGTAGAGATGCTGGATGTAGTCATGTGGAACGGCTTGCCATGCCATTTCCACCTGGCGCCTCAGTTGGACCAGCGTTCGTGCTGGACGTGCATACCGCGTGAGACAACACTTCATCCAGTCCCAAACATGCTCAATGGGGGACAGATCCGGAGATCTTGCTGGCCAGGGTAGTTGACTCACACCTTCTTGAGCACGTTGGGTGGCACGGGATACATGAGGACATGCATTGTCCTGTTGGAACAACAAGTTCCCTTGCCGGTCTAGGAATGGTAGAACTATGGGTTCGATGACGGTTTGGATGTACCGTGCACTATTCAGTGTCCCCTCGACGATCACCAGAGGTGTACGGCCAGTGTAGGAGATCGCTCCCCACACCATGATGCCGGGTGTTGGCCCTGTGTGCCTCGGTCGTATGCAGTCCTGATTGTGGCGCTCACCTGCACGGCGCCAAACACGCATACGACCATCATTGGCACCAAGGCAGAAGCGACTCTCATCGCTGAAGACGACACGTCTCCATTCGTCCCTCCATTCACGCCTGTAGCGACACCACTGGAGGCGAGCTGCACGGTGTTGGGGCGTGAGCGGAAGACGGCCTAACGGTGTGCGGGACCGTAGCCCAGCTTCATGGAGACGGTTGCGAATGGTCCTCGCCGATACCCCAGGAGCAACAGTGTCCCTAATTTGCTGGGAAGTGGCGGTGCGGTCCCCTACGGCACTGCGTAGGATCCTACGGTCTTGGCGTGCATCCTTGCGTCGTTGCGGTCCGGTCCCAGTTCGACGGGCACGTGCACCTTCCGCCGACCACTGGCGACAACATTGATGTACTGTGGAGACCTCACGCCCCACGTGTTGAGCAATTCGGCGGTACGTCCACCCGGCCTCCCGCATGCCCACTATACGCCCTCGCTCAAAGTCCGTCAACTGCACATACGATTCACGTCCACGCTGTCGCGGCATGCTACCAGTGTTAAAGACTGCGATGTAGCTCCGTATGCCACGGCAAACTGGCTGACACTGACGGCGGCGGTGCACAAATGCTGCGCAGCTAGCGCCATTCAACGGCCAACACCGCGGTTCCTGGTGTGTCCGCTGTGCCGTGGGTGTGATCATTGCTTGTACAGCCCTCTCGCAGTGTCCGGAGCAAGTATGGTAGGTCTGACACGCCGGTGTCAATGTGTTCTTTTTTCCATTTCCAGGAGTGTAGATTAGTATAATGTTGACATTAGCAAGTCGCAGTGCATGATAATAGAAGAATGTGCTGGCATTTCTTCTCGTATATCAATTACCGATATGTTTCCCACTTCATAAGCAAAGACAAAAGTATGAAGTAATTTGGCATCCTCTTATTATTTCTCATGTTCATGAACAGTCTTGACGGTACATTTCCACTTTTAGCATCCAGAAATTTGCAGGGACTACACCACATGATGTTTAACCTGACGTGTGTACCACACGTACCTAGTGTACTTCAAGATCTTGGGAAATATCGCATGACAGAATCATTTACAGACGCGCGAAATTTGTCACGGACTTAAATTCGAGATGCGTTTAATAGGTTCTACAACGAAACATTGTGTCGAAATTTGGTAGAAAATCCGAAGAAATTCTGGTCGTATATAAAGAAAACAAGCGGCAAGACGCAGTCAATACCATCGCTGCGCAGTGCCGATGGTACTGTTACCGACAATTGTTCCGCTAAAGCAGTTTTCCGAAATTCCTTCACCAGAGAAGACGAAAGAAATATTCCTGAATTTCAAACACGAACAGCTGCCAGCATGAGTTTCTTAGAAGAAGATACCTTAGGGGTTGCGAAGCAACTCAAATCGCTTGATACGGGCAAGTCTTCAGGTCCAGATTGTATACCGGTTAGGTTCCTTTCAGATTACGCTGATAACAATAACTCCCTACTTAGCAATCATATAAAAGCGCTCGCTCATCTGTACGTACAGATTGGAAAATTCAGCAGGTAGCACCAGTGCTTAAGAAGGGTAGTAGGAGTAACCCATCGAACTACAGACCTATTTCATTGACGTCGGTTTGCAGTAGGGTTTTGGAGCATATACTGTATTCAAACATTATGAATCACCTCGAAGGGAACGATCTATTGATACGTAATCAGCATGGTTTAAGAAAACATCGTTCTTGTGCAACGCAGCCAGCTCTTTATTCGCACTAAGTAATGGCTGCTATCGACAGGGTATCTCAGGTTGATTCCGTTTTTCTGGATTTCTGGAACACTTTTGACACCGTTCCTCACAAGCGACTTCTAATCAAGCTGCAGGCCTATGGGGTATCGTCTCAATTGTGCGACTGGATTCGTGATTTCCTGTCAGGAAGGTCGCAGTTCGTAGTAATAGACGGTAAATCATCGAGTAAAACGAAGTGATATCAGGTGTTCCCCAGGGAAGTGTCCTGCTGTTCCTGATCTATATAAATAACCTGGGTGACAATCTGAGCAGTTCTCTTAGGTTGTTCGCACATGATGCTGTAATTTACCGTCTAGTAAAGTCATCCGAAGATCAGTATCATTTGCAAAGCGATTTAGAAAAGATTGCTGTATGGTGTGACAGGTGGCAGTTGACGCTAAATAACGAAAAGTGTGAGGTGATTCACATGAGTTCCAAAAGAAATCCGTTGGAATTCGATTACTCTATAAATAGTACAATTGTCTAGGCTGTCATTTCAACTAAGCAACTAGGTGTAAATATTACGAACAACTTCTGTTGGAAAGACCACATAGATAACATTGTGGGGAAGGCGAGCCAAAGGTTGCGTTTCATTGGCAGGACACTAACAAGATGCAACAAGCCCACTAAAGAGATAGCTTACACTAAACTCGTTCGTCCTCTGTTAGAGTATTGCTGCACGGTGTAGGATCTTTACCAGGTGGGATTGACGGATGACATCGAAAGGGTGCAAAAAAGGGCAGCTCGTTTAGTATTGTCACGTAATTGGGGAGAGAGTGTGGCAGATATGATACGCGAGTTGGGATGGAAGTCATTAAACCAAAGACCTTTTTCGTCGCGGCAAGATCTATTTACGAAATTTCAGTCACCAACTTTCTCTTCGGAATGCGAAAATATTTAGTTGAGCCAAAACCTAAATAGGTAGGAATGATCATCAAAATAAAATAAGAGAAATCAGAGCTCGAACCGGAAGGTAGATAGTATGATTGTGGTTCGATGAACCCTCTGCCAAGCACTTAAATGTTAAATGCAGAGTAATCATGTAGATGTAGATGTAGATCATTCTATATGCAACAAAGGACTAGAGTAAATCAATGCTGCTGAATTTCCTGAATGATTGAAATATGAAATGCATTGTTGTAGTCATTAAAACCATTATGTGACACAAATTATAGGACAAACGTTACAAAATAAGATAGTACGCGCGTATAAAGCAATTTAAGATCGTTTTAGTGTCAAAACGTGCTCCCATCATATTCTGAATACGTCCGAAAATGTTAAACTTAACTCGTAATTATATACTACTCATGTCTAATATTCCATATGTTTCGATTTGTCTATATGTAGCTTCAAGTGTAATATTGAGTACCGTTACCTAGTACGGAAGATGTCTTGATGGAGCTTCTATTATTCATTGCAAGAAATAATATTCTAATGTTCTTCTTCACTTACGTAAACACAAACGAACTGGTTACACAGTATATCAATATTACATTTTATGAGACTTTTAATCAAAAACTAGTCTTGTAACCTTTGAAAATCTTATCTAACGGCAAAAGTAAATAAGTCAACAAACCATAAGAAAGGTTTTAATATAAACACACGTACACCATTAGTACTTTCAAAATATTATCTATGGCCATATTCAAAATAGACTGGAAGGTGTCAGATAGATTATATAATGGTAAGACACATATTTAAGAACCAGGTTTTAAATTGTAAAACATTTCCAGAGGCACATGTGGACTATGACGACAATCTATTGGTTATGAATTGTACATCAAAACTAAATAAACTGCAAAAAGGTGGAAATTTAATGAGATGAGACCTGGATAACCTGACAGAACCAGAGGTTGCAGAGAGTTTCAAAGAGAGCATTAGGGAACGATTGAAAAGAATGGGGGAAAGAAATACAGTAAAGAAGGATAGGTAGCTTTCAGATATGAAATTGTGAAGGCAACAGAGGACCAAGTAAGTAAAAAGACGAGAGCTTATGGAAATCATTGGGTAGAACAAGAGGTATTGAATTTAACTGATGAAAGTAAATACAAAAATGCAGTAAATGAAGCATGCAAAAAGGAATACAAACGGACGGAAAGTGCAAAATGGCAAAGCAAGGATGGCTCGAGGACAAATCTAAGGATGTATGGTCGTGTATCACTTGGGGTAAGATAGATACTGCCTACAGGAAAATTAAAGAGGCCTTTGGAGAAAAAAGAACCACTTGTAAGAATATCAAGAGCTCACGTGGAAACATAGTTCTAAGCAAGGACGGGAAAGCAGAAAGGTGGAAGGAGTATATAGAGGGTCTATACAAGGGCAATTTACTTGAGGACAATAGTATGGAAATGTAAGAGGATGTAGATGAAGATGAAATGGGAGATATGATACTGCGTGAAGAATTTGACAGAGCACTTAAAGACCTAAGTCGAAACAAGACCCCGGCAGTTGACAAAATTCCATTAGACAGCCTTGGGAGAGTCAGCCCTGACAACACTCTATCATCTGGTGAGCAAGATGTATGAGACAGGTGAAATACCCTCAGAAGAAAGCACGTGTTTACAGATTTGAAAATTACCGAACTAGCAGTATAAGAAGCCACAATTGATAAATTATATCACGAATTCTTTACAGTCGAGTAGAAAAACTCGCAGAAGCCGACCTCGGGAAAGATCAGTTTGGGTTTCGTAGAAATGTAGGAATACTAGAGGCAATACTGACCCAACAACTTGTCTTACAAAATAGATTAAGGAAAGACAAACCTACGTTTCTAGAATTTGTAGACTTAGAGAAAGCTTGTGACAACGTTGACTGGAATACTTTCTTTCAAATTCTGAAGGTGGCAGGGGTAAAATACAGGGAGCGAAAGGCTATTTACGATTTGTACAGAAACCAGAAAGCAGTTATAAGAGTCAGGGACATGAATGGGAAGCAGTGGTTGGGAAGTGAATGAGGATAGGTTGTAGTCTCTGTATATTGAGCAAGCAGTGAAGGAAACAAAAGAAAAAGACGAAGCACGTATTAAAATCCATGGAGAAGAAATAAATTGATGACATTATAATTCTGTCAGAGACGCCAAAGAACCTGGAAGAACAGTTGAATGGAATGGACAATGTCTTGAAAGGAGGATATAAGATAAGCATCAACAAAAGCAAAACGAGGATAATGGAATGTAGTCGAATTAAATCGGGCTATGCCGAGGGAATTGGATTAGGAAATGAGACGCTTAAAGCAGTAAATGAGTTTTGCTGTTTGGGGAGTAAAGTATCTTATGTTGGTCGAAGTAGAGAGGATATAAAATGTAGACTGACTACGGCAAGGAAAGCATTTCTGAAGATGATAAATTTGTTAACATCGAGTATAGATTAAAGTGTCATTAAGTCGTTTCTGGAAGTATTTGTATGAAGTGTAGTCACGTATGGAAGTGGTACGTGGACCATAAATAGTTTAGACAATAAGAGAGTAGAAGCTTTCGAAATGTTGCGCTACAGAAAAATGCTGAAGATTAGATGTATAGATCCCATAAATATATTGAAGAGAATTGGGCAGAAGAGAAATTAGTGACACAAATAGAAGAAGGGATCGGTTGGTAGGACATACTCTGAAGCATCAAGGGATCACCAATTTAGTATTGGAGGGCATCGTGTAGGGTAAAAATCGTAGAGGAAGACCAAGAGATGAATACACTAAACTGCTTCAGAAGGATGTAGGTTGCCGTAGGTACATGAAGAACCTTGCGCAGGATAGAGTAGCATGGAGAGCTGCATCAAACCAGTCTATGGACTGAAGACCACAACAACCACAACAACATTCAAGAGACTTCTATCAACAATAAGCAAAAGCTGAAACACTAAACCAGTTCTCACAGTATAGCGTCAGTAGTCGCCATAAACATATTGCACAGAATCTCTTGCGTGTATTTAATTTTACGTACATTGAGTGCATCATATGTTGTAATTTAGGATTACGTACTCTATTTTCCGCTAAGCTTTTCACTTCGACAGTTTCTTAGACTATGGAGATTGCTGGGCTTCTTCCGCTTTTACCCCACAATTCAAGCAACATATGGGCAAGATTTTGTAAGAAAACACCACAAAGTACGTTTTCGCTTCCTTCTTCTTAAACCAGATTACAGAGTGTAGACATTCATGCACGAATAAACAATTTTCGTGTCATTTGTCTGAACAATTGAAAACTTGCGGTGTACGAGGGTGAAAAGCGACAATATTTTAATTAGGCGTGTAATAGACAGTATTACCAAAACATTCTCTTGCATAAGAAGCCAAATCGTTTAATAAATAAATACATCTACAGCAAGTAACTTCCCATGCATACATAATGGTTTCCTCACAATTTTCAACCATAAATGGCGAACTCATGTTCCCCATGTCCATGACATTAGTTTGCTTCGGTAACTTGATGGCCCTTTGGTAACAGTTTTTTAAACTTACACGCGTTGTGAGTAAACCATTCGTAGCCATACTCAGGATTGTACTATGAGTACGAAAGATGAAAGTGGGTACATGAATACACGATTGATAATGGTGAAGGGAGCAAGGCAGCGATTACAGAAGAAATTTCTACAAAAGAAATTTATGTTTGATTAATGATGTTAAGTGCATTGCATAAGCGTAAGAGACGTGTCTACGGGGTATACTGCATTGAGTATAGAAGTACCGGATGATCAAAAAGTCAGTATAAGTTTGAAAACTGAATAAATCACGGAATAATGCAGATAGAGAAGTACAAATTGACACATGCTTGGAATGACATGGGGTTTTATTAGAACCATAAAAATACAAAAGTTTAAAAACATCCGACAGATGGCGCTTCATCTGATCAGAATAGCAATAATTAGCATAACAAAGTAACAGAAGCCAAGATGATGTTCTTTACAGGAAATGCTCAATATGTCCACCATAATTCCTCAACAATAGCTGTAGTCGAGGAATAATGTTGTGAACAGCACTGTAAAACATGCCCGGAGTTATGGTGAGGCATTGGCGTCGGATGTTGTCTTTCAGCATCTCTAGAGTTGTCGGGCGATCACGGTACACTTGCGACTTCAGGTAATCCCAAAGCCAATAATCGCACGGACTGAGGTCTAGGGAACTTCCACGCGTCTAGCAGTATGGGGTGGAGCGCCATCCTGCATAATCATCGTACGTTCCAGCAGGTGTTTATTAGCCAGGCTGGGGATGATGCGATTCTGTACCATATCGGCGTACCTCTCACCCGTCACGGTAGCAGTTTCTGATGTTTTGCTGTCCTGCGCCATCTATCGGACATTTCGTGAACATTGTCTTTTTTCGGTTCTAATAAAACCCCGTGTTATTCCAAGCATGTGTGTAAATTTTTACCTCTCTATCTACATTATTCCGTGTTTTATTAAGTTTCCAAATTTATACTGACTTTTTGATCACCTGGTACTTTGGAATGAAAATCTCAGATTAGCAACACCCTGATGGACGATACACTTGTGCAGAAAACAACTCTGTTTTTGCACTTTTGTGTACATTCAGTAATTATAAGCTGTACTCTTTGTAGGTCCTTCTGGAGAAGCTTTTAAATCAGTAACAATTGAAGACCCGTCAACAGAATGTGCTATTGGTGTAGTGTGCTGTAGTGCTACCTCATGGTTTAGTAATTCTCAAGGCTGTTCGGCCGTTTCTGAGCCCCCTGCAGCAAAGCTATTCCTCGCGGCCACCGTCTCATTCGAAGTACAACGCGGCCCGCCTGACGTGAATAACGACTCTTGCGAATGGACTCCTCTACTATCCCGCCCGCTGTCTCGTGTTATATATGAAGCGCAAGGGGCGGCCGCTGAAAGTTTGCTTCCTCCCTGGGTCATATCTCTCTGCCGCTCCCAACCCACACCCCCAGCACAACATGTGCGCGTGCTTATGCATCAGCAAAATACCATCGCTAGCGCTTGGATAACGGCGCTACGTTGCCAGTTCACATTTGTCCCTGCACTCACACATTAAGACAAACGAAACTCATCCTTTTACATCCGAATGATAATATTTTACAGTACTGGTCGTAATTGGATGAATTACCACAGTTGTTTATTTTGCTTCCCTTAGTGCACAATTTCCACCGCCAATTCATTTTCCAAAGTTGGCACACATACAACCCGTCAAAATGACCACATTAGGGTCAGAGACTAAGAATGCACCAAATGACATAATTAATAATTTGGACGCAGGAGGCTGAATAGATCATCAAACTTCACAGCCAAATGCATGACATCCAGAGTATCTCGAACAGTAGTACCCTACATTACTACTCACCATACTTCTCACTACGTTTTAGTCTTCAATGTGAAGATGAATTTGATCTAGTTCACCATACTAGACTGTACTGTGCAAAACTTTTCCATTTTTACTTAGCTGCTGCTACTACGCCCATTACAGCCTACTTGCTGTAATGAAGCCTTGGCTTCCCTCTACAACATTTACCTCACTAACTACAGTCGGTCAGGGTAACATTTAAACAGTCACGTTATCTTTGTACAACTTACCACTTGTGTTTCAAATGGCTGCTGCTCCACCTACTTGCATCAGCTTGTTATTAACAGTAACAGTTTTATTAGATCTGTGGCTGCTACTTAATAATTGTGTTTCCAACTTCCTATAAACTCTTAGGTTTGCGACCAGCCTTCAACTGGGTAATCTGTGAAGAAAGATTCTGGCGACAGTGATTTCAGTTTAACAATGCCAGGTCGATAAAAATATCTTAGTATTTTAAAGTAAACCTGCAGAATTGATTTAACTTTGTCTGTTCACCAGATTTCCTTCTGGCACGATCTAAATGAGCATTAGATACAGGAAAAATTATTTGCCTTTAAGGTGGCTCTAAATATATCCTGAATGACAGTGTGACTACGTACACCATTAAAACTGATATTTTATTCCAATAGGTCATAGTTAGGTACTACATATTTCCACTTTATCAAGCACTCAATAACTATACTTGTAAAATATCATAGTGGCTGTTGGAAAGTAAAATTTAGCGTTCAGTATTTTCAAAAATTGGTAGAAAGAGGTAAAAAGTTACTTGAGTTGACTGTACCTTAACAGACTGACAGTCTCTATATCCCTCAAAATAAGCCCTTTAATTCGGCATGTTGTGCCAGTAATTTCTTTTCTCAAGTTGACTCAGTAACTCCTCATCAATAATTCGATCTATGTATCTCCTCAGAATTCTTCTGCAGCACCACAATTTTTCTGGTGTCATTTCTTAACTGTCCACGTTTCCCTTCTGTTCGAGGCTAGAAAACAAACAAAAATCGTTAGAAAAGGCTTCCCCACACTTAAATTTCTGTTAGATGTTAACAACTTCATCTTTCTCTTAGTATTTCGAGGTTCCATTTTGTATCCTCTATAATTCGGCCATCATGTGATATTGAAGAGACAAAGAAACTGGTACACCTACCTAATATCGTGTAGGGTCCACGCGAGCCCGCAGAAACCTGAAGGGTTGTCCTTAATCCCGTAAGAATACGTGTGTTGAGCACCAAGGAAAATGAGGTCTCGACACCTGACACATCCTCTTGTGGCTGGCAGTTTAGTGACAGGCTAAACCACCTTGTCTCCAGCCAACGACTGAGACAAAGAGGAATGTTGTAAAAGTTCTAACGAGAAGGCGGTTATTTCTGTTTTTATATTTACAAACCCCGCCAAAGAAATCAACCGAGAATTATTTACATCTTCTGGAGAGTATGTTCCAAGTATTACATAGGGCGTAAACAGTGTGAGAAACAGGAGTTTCAGTTTTGGAAGTAAAGTAAGAGAGGACGTAGAGCGAGAAAACACAAGAGCCTGATAATTTCCATTTCTGGTTAGCACTGGTAAAGGAACAGTGCTTTAGTTACCTCAATAATAGCGTAATGTACCAGACATTGTGAGGCGGAAATAACTGCTGGCACTGATAATTCAAAAGCCAATATCGCACAAAATATTTTTAGTGAAGGCAACCGGTTTCAACAGTCTTAGCTGTCATCTTCAGTTCCTAAATTTTTTTTTTAGTAAAACAATTTAATTTTACTCAGAACCTCGTCCACAAGATGTAAAGTGGGAGAAACTCAGCAAATTATAATCGTTTTTCATCGCTAAAATATTTCAAAACACACAGCAACTTGTCCAAAAGGCTATATTCATATAAATATTGTGCTTGATGCTTGTTACATGATACAAATTCGGTACACAATAGCAAGTCTGTTTAAATGCACTGGACACGGTGCAAATCCAATTTAAATGGCGTATAAACGTTTGTCGTCGCTAAGTCGTGGCTGAGTTTTATCCACCTCACACTTTATGCATGGGGTTCGAAAAAAAATGAACATGTTTTACAACAAAATGTTTAAGACCTCAATATGACAGCTAAGACAGTTGAAACTTGAATGTCCTGAATAAAAAATATTTTGTGTGATCTTAGCTTTTGAATGGTTTTTAACAATTACAACAGATGACCCTTGAATACTCTCGTAATTAGTGAATCCAATTCTTGCACTGAGGCGATGGAAATAATTGATGGCGGAAGTATCGGGTATACAGAATATAAATGAGAAGAGAGTTGGAAGAGTTGACATTTGTACTCAGGTGATTAATTTGAAATGATTTCGAATTGATTATGGGCGCACTAATCTAATTAATTGATTATGAACGCCTATTTACAGGTGGAGGTAGCCGCACGGGACATTCCATCTCGGAAATCCTGGGGAAATTCGATATTCCGAGTGTCATGAGTGCGCCGACAATACCACATTTCAGGTATCAGCTCTCACCCGACACCGTCTCCTGATCCTCTTCTGGGCTCATGACCATATCGGTTGGGCCATAGACGACTGGAAAACAGTGTGGCCTAATCAGATGGGTCCCTACTTCTGTTTATAGTAGTTGATGATATGGTTCGAGCGTGGGCAGACCCTAAGAAGCCATGGACCCAAGTAGCACAAGACACTATGCAAGCTGGTGGTGGCTTCATAATGATGTGGGCTGTTTTTATATGGAACAGATCACTGACTGGAAATAGTTATATTCGTCTGCTTGGAGACCGTTTACAACCAAACAACGATGGAAGTTTTATAGATGGCAATGCGTTATGTCACTTGGCCACGAGTGTTGTGTTTGGTTTTGAGGAAAATTGTGTGCAGTTCGAGAGAATGATGTGGGCATCTACATCGTTCGACATCGACTCTATCTAACGCTAATGGCACTTAGTTGAGAGGTCAGTTCTTGCAGAAAATCCTGAACCTGCAACCCGTTAGCAGTTATGGACTGCTGTAGAGGCAGTATGAGTCAATATATCTGCAGGGGACTTCAAAGGACTTTTTCATGCTACTACGAGTTGCTGCACAAAGCTGGGCAAAAGGTCTTCCAACAGAATACTAGTAGGTGTCCCATGACCTTCGTCACCTCAGTGTATACGTGATCAAAAAGTGGCTTCACATTCTCCTCTGATCGAGGAATTACTCGCGCAATAAGACACTTCACTTACATTGTGACGTACGTCCTTTAAACTCCATTCTGGCTTTGGAGAATTGGTTTTCCATCATTTCCCTAAATCGCTTAACTAAGAGGCGTGATGATTTCTTCAAAAGGATCCTGTGCTTCGACTAGAATGATCTTGTCGGCGACAGAGTGATGTACTATAATCACCTCCTTCTTTATTTTAATACGCTGTCTCCATTTAGAACTTGAGTACTTACAGGTAGAACACCTGAAACGGACCAGAGCTGGAAACAACCACAGTACCATTTTTAGTATATCTGTCGTGTGTCTTCTTCAGTTCTTCTTTATCATTTTTACGGTCTTCATAATGACTTTATACCTGTTTTAAAAGGATATCAATCAACAAACTTCTCACGTATTTTTTCCAGGTGGTTTTATTTTTCTACTTTAAGTGGTGCAGGAGTTGGGTGAAAGTATGAAAAAATCGGGAGGAATACATTCCTGAACATAAAAGCAAATGCTAGCCAAGCCTGCGGAATGCTCTGTTGTATCTGAGAACTAACGATTCCTGTTCAGTATCTTCAACAGGTTGCAAGTGTAAATCGTGTTGAGACTACTATTCTGAGAGGTTGTGAGTGCATCATGTTGAAGCTAAGTAACTTCGGACGTGGACAAATTACTGGTGTTAGTAGGGTGGGTGACGCATTAACCAATGTAGCCGATGTGTTTGTGTAGAAACATACCACTAATTCACAATGAGAACGAGAATGTGTAGTACGTGATCTCTGCAGACGGTCATAGAAGAGGACTATGACGAAAACTAAGAGGACGATAACTGCGAAAGTCACTGCAGAACTGAATGTCGCACTCGCAAATCCTATCAGCCTCAAAGCAACATAATGGGAGCTGCATAAACAGGGAACTGTAGGTATAGCTGGAATTCTACAACCCCTCATCAGTGATGCAAATGTCCGTAACGGAAACTGTGATCGCAAAGCCATAAAACCCGGCATTCGAAGGAAGTCATTTGTCCGAACGAGTCTTGTTTCATAATGTTTCCAACTTCTGGACGAGTTCAGGCGTCAAGATACAAGCACAGTGGGGATACGGTGAAGTTTTGGACAGTCATATAACTGTATTTCTAGGACCTCATGCTTAAAACTCTTCGAGATCACATTAATGTCGCGGATGATGCGACCGCTTTGACCGATCTGCTCCATCCCAAGGTACAATCTGTGTTCCAAGACGAAAGGGCCCCTGCTCACAACTCGCTTCGTCCTAGATTTCTGCGAGCGCGTGGATGGATTGTCCAATCTACTCTTGTCTGCACATTCCCCTTGTGTCACAATAACTGGGCATTTGTTGTCTACGTATGAGGCCCTCTGGTTAGGGCCTCCCGTCGGTTGGACCGTTCGTCTAATGCAAGTCTTTCGAGTTGACGCCGCTTGGGTGACTTGCGTGTCGATGCGGATGAAATGATGATGATACGAACAAAACACCACCTAGTCCATGAGCTGATGAAATCTCAGACCCAGCCTGAAATCGAACCCGGGCCGTTAGGTATGACAGTCCATCGAGCTGACCACGCATCTAGGAGGGGCGGACTACGTTGGAGGTGACGGGGCGTGATCGCCACACACTCCCATCATCTTTATCTGAACGTCCTTTCTTTGTGAAGAATGGTAAATTGCTTCTTAGGAAATCATACTTTTTCAATCCGAGACGAATGAAAGCTGTTTTGAATGCCAATGTGTTTCCAAGACCGTCTTAAGCGTGGTAATGACTTGTGTTTCTGGTATTCCTACATTTTTCTCCACCGCCTGTATGTTATAGGCTTGCATATTCTGTCAATTACGTTTCTTTACAAGAGGAAAAATTAAGATAATGTTTCTCTTAGATTTGTTTATCTGTTTTAAGAGAATTACGTTATTGTTGTTACATGCAACTATCATGTTATTGCTTCGGGAGAGTGTTTTCAATTATCAGAGTAATTTTTTCCTCTCGTTACGCACTCGTCTTTCATTCGGTATGCTGATGTTTCAATACAATATCGTGTTGTCTGGCCTTAGTCCTTTGCAGTACCAGAATTGTTGAATTTTACTTTTCTTATAGAGTGCACATACAGAAAATCATAAGTTACATTCTGTGTCGGGTTCTATCAAAGAATAATTACCATACGTAAGGGGGTGATTCCTACTGGTGTTCAAAAACACAGGAGGCGATGTAGATGAGGTAGAAACACGGGGCCGGAAACGTCGGGAAAAACCTCAAAAGTGGGCGTCAGGAGATGATTACTCCGCCGCACGGGTAGCGGTTGGTCTTTGGCGTGAGAGGGTGACTGAGCGATGCAATACTTCCATTCGAACAGACTGTGCAAATGTCTAACACTTTTTGTAAGTGTGATCTGCGGTACACATAGTAATTACAAAATTATTGACATCGCTGGAACCAAAGAAAAGCTGTTCATATTTTGTGTTCCTTTCCTTTTGTCCCGTATTTTTTTTTTGTTTACAGACATTATTTAGTAAGGAAAACGTAGGTCACTTACTCACTGATACCGACTCAGTTCGGAGGCTTATTTTCTTGCGTCGCAATACAATTCGTTCTTCTTGTACGGTGCTTTGCAATTATCCAATAGAGACCACGAGATTATTAAATAAAATTACAAATCTTACCTCAGTTTAAACATATAATTGTCTAGGTTAAAGAAAAAACTACTGCCTTGCAGACGCAAGACCCAGACCGTGAGCCCCCACGAGCTAAAGTCGTGCACGTGGGCCGGGAGTCACATCGACTTGAATACTTATCTGGTTTCCAGATGATGAGGTCTAACAATTCTGCAGGCTCAAGCGCTGCAAGAGCAGTGATGTACGTCATTTTCCTGATATTATCGGCCCCATGCGGCTCATATTAAATTACTTGTCTTAACATTATCGACCCCGCTTCAGAGGTTTTTTAAATGTTACTAAGAATCACCTGTATGTACCTGACTCTGCAACATTAAGCATAGTAAGATACTGTTATGTTTAAGTTGAACACAGCTTTCCATGTCATCTTTATTTCTTGCCCTTGTGGCCTTCATCATTTCTGTTGGCTGAAAACTGCTGTTCGTTGCGTCTTTTTCTCATAAAATTAATAATCAGATTTTTTTTATCTGGAACTTTATGTTGTTCATCTGTAAAGGAAGGGAACGTGTTGCCGTTGTAGACTTACGACGCTAGATGAGCTGAAAAGTATTAAGCATATTTTAAAGTTTAAGGGTCACTTTTTCGAAACCGTTTAATTGCCCCCGACTGCAACGCATAAGTTCGAAGTTTGGCTTAAATATGCCTATAAATTCTCTCTGTAATGGTGCAAAAGCATGGTGCATTGCGATGTCACCTTCGGGGTCTAAAAAGCTTCAAACAGCAAGATGTACGATATGTGCAGAAACAGGCCAGATCTCAGTTCATGTGAGGAGTAACGAGTGTTAAATATACCACACTGGTACCAAATTTCACCACACCTCTAGCCATTGCCAAAGCGGTTAAGGCGACCGCTCGCGTACACAGGAATATTCAGTTTCGAGTTTTGGCCCGTCAGAGATTTTCGTTCTCGTCTTTCCCTTGTACGGCTGATAGTTTTTCCCATTTGCAACTCCGAATACATTTCACATTGTGCTACTAACGTTGTCACCTATCAAGAGAAATTTATATTCCGTGATCTGCAAATGATTCAAGGCTGCTAAGAAATATTTGAGCAGACATGAGTATAACTGAACTATTGATTGATTTAAAACATGATAACGGTTTTGTAATTAGCTCTGCATAAAGCATCAGTGCAATCATCATAACTATTCAGTCTTGCTAAAGTAGTTTAATAACTTTAACTAAATTTATGAAAGGAAGTAGACAGCAATCAATAAAAGAAATTCTCTTTTTAACTTCAGAGTTATTATCTGAATCCAAAAATCACGAACATTATACATCAAACGTTAATATTTACACGGCTTACGTTGTGCTCTCAGCACGACCACACAAAGGCCAGCTCAATAAAGTGAATCCGAAAAAAAGTAAATAACAAATAAAAAGACTAAATTCGAAAAACTTTGATGAATGTGATATCGGCTCGCTTAACTCGATAAAGAATCGTGAACAACACGTAAGCGAAACGGGATCTGCCCCACATTGATCATAAACCGCGTCTGTCACTCCGCTGCTCATTCGATAACATTCGCCTAAGCAACCATACTGTTCCGATATAGCTACTCAGATAGTAAAATAAAGAAACCAATTGCCTTTTATTGGAGAATAAACCCACGGAGAGAAGTCGTATCTGCATATTATGATATCTTGATCGATACAAGTCCGTTGCACCTTTCATGCATGGCTCCCTCACTTTCTCTCATTATAGGCCTGTGTTAATACACTCTCTCCCGTTAGCATACGATGAAAACTCACGATGAAAACGGACCAAAAAACAAGCCCAAAGTAAACAGACCGAAGGCAGAACACCTTGTGTTCCTCCCAAATCGGCAAAGCCATGTGTGGAAACCACAACCTCTCTAGACACTAGGTGAAACCGCTCTCGCCTCAAAAACCTGAGGCAGATACCCTCGTGTAGCCCACGCAGCCGTGAATATGCGGATGCAGATCGAAGTGCCACAGATACAACAACAAATATTTGACGCCAGACGAAGCTAGGTTAAAATGGAATATCTGGAAGATTGCGGTTTATAATGGATATGTGTCAAGCTGACGTAAGAATGATTATTGCCAACTCAATCTGGAATCCAGTTTTTTCTCCCAAATAACAGTGTACATTGGTCTCACTTATTTTTATCAATATTCGCCGTAAACATCCAGCAGAACATCGTTAATAAAATCTCGTGGTAACCGCGCTCCCACTTTCAATCGCCATTACACAGCGAAATCGAGAACCAATCAGTCTATAGTTCTTCAAGTAGAGAGGACGAGAAATCAGATAGGCAATGCCACGAGAAATGATTCTGTAAAAGACTACAGTCGTCGTGCAGAGATGAAGACACTTACACAGGAACAGCAGCACGGATATCTGCTTCTCAGAAGTTTACAGACAGAGTACCACAATAATAACAAAAAAACAAGATGAACGATAACAAATTCTTCAATTGTAGTCTAGTGCTGTAAATATATAGATCACCTGTTTAGATTTATACTGTTTAATTCATAAGTAACGGAAGGGTCTTAAAAAGACAACCCTATGAAAACAAGACATACAGAAGAATGACACCTGTCACTCGATAGGACATACAATGACAAACCTCTTCCATTGACCACAATCTGTTGTAAACTTTTGGAACTGCTTTATTCGGAAGACTTATGACGATTTTGGAAAACCAAAGTTTCCCCCATAAAAATGAAAGTAGTTGCCGCAAACAGAGATCTTGCGAAATGCAGATCGCTCTCTTCCTCCATACGATACGCTGTAAGCAACGGCGCTCCGGTTGATGCCGTGTTCCTTGATTTCAGAAAGGCATTTGACAATGTCCCACACTGACGTTTAGTGAAACAAATACGAGTTTATAGAGAATTTGGCAAGTATGCTCTGTGAGATTTTTCACAGATGTTGCAGTTGTGTATAACAAAGTAGCGACTGTAGAAGACAGTATCGAATTCCGGAATGACCTGCAGAGGATTGATGAATGGTGCATGGGCTGGCAGTTAACGCAAATAAATGTAACATATTGCGCATACATAGGAAAAGAAAGCCACTATTTCACAACTATACTGTTGATGAGAAACTGCTGGAAACAGTATCCACCTTATAATATCTAGAAGTAACTGTCCCATTTACCCACAAATGACCACATATAATAAATAGCATGCAAAGCGTACGCCTAACAGATATTGACAGGAAGGCTCTTAAAGAAATTTAACTCATCCACTATGGAAATGGCTTATAAGGTACTTGTTCGGCCGATCCTTGAATATTGTTCATGAATGTGGGATTCTTACTAGGGCGGAGTGATAGAAAAGATAGATAGAGAGAGAAACTGAGTGAGTGAGAGAGAGAGAGAGAGAGAGAGAGAGAGAGAGAGAGAGAGAGAGAGAGAGAGAGAAATGGGGGAAGGGAGGGAGGGAGAAGATCCACCGAAGAGCGGCACGTATCGTCACGAGATCGTTTAGTCGGCGAGAGGGCGTAACAGAGATGTTCTACAAACTTTATAGACAGACGTTTCAAGAGCAGCCTGTTACACCACGGAGAGGTTTGCTATTTAAGTTTCGAGTGAGCATATTCCGAGATGAGTCGGACAACATATTACTTACTCCCACACTATCTCTCGTGCAACGACCACGATGAGAAAATTCGAGGAACCATAGCCAATACAGAGGCTTGCCCACAATCATTCTGAGAACGCGCCATTCGGCAGTGGAGCAGGGTAGGGCGATCCCTTAGAGGTAACAGAAGTTCCTTCCGCCACACACCACTAGGGGCTTCCGGAGTGTGATGTAGATAGGATATTTCTGAAAGTTTCCATTCATACTATGGTCCACGGCATATATTGGATAATGCGCATGTACACATACCATCAACTATGTATTATCGAGTCACGATATAGACAACGCCATGAACGAATTTCCCAAACGGGCTGCTTTTGGGCCTTTTCTGAATTGTCATGACAGCACCTTGACTGCATTGCATGCACATATCGATGTTTGGCGCATCACGAACGGTTCCGTTACAGTGTGCCTGTGACGAAAGTTAAAAATCCTGCAGAGATGGCCTGCTTCAGATACCAGTGCTTCTGTTGTTTGACTGAGTATTAGTTCTACAGTCGATCAAACAGGGTATGTGACTCAAATGTCAATATATAAAATTCTCCAACGCTTCAGCCACTATTGCAAAAGACGTTCCTCAAGTTGTTTTGAAGGCCATTTGCAACAGTGTCCGAAACGCCGAACCGTTTTACATATTGATAATGTGGTCAAAACCCTGAAGAAGTTTCTTGACTCTACAATTAATCCTAAACCAAGCAACAGAAGCAGTGATATCTGAAGCAGGCCAGAGAAGAACTGTGATTCTCAATGAGACGTGGAGTGTGGCTTGACATCAACAGTTTAAATATATTTTTATTTTATTACATTTATCATAATTGTAAACTTATGAAGGGTCACTGGCCGAAGTCTCGGAACAGTAGTAATACTAGGGTACAATAATGTACAGTGAGCAACAAATTAAAGCGTCAATTTCTCGAAACCCCATGACTGTCTCTCATTACGACCAAGAAGTCTGAAATTTCGCTCAAAGGTGCCTACAACGATCGTCTGTAACGCCGAAAAAGCATGGCACCATGCGACATTTAAAACGGCAAAGTGACGACACACAAAAAAAAAAAACAAAAAAAAAAAAAACGAGAGAGGTCAGAATTTCATGTGATGTATGTGTTTGTTGATGTAGCCACATTGGCACCAACATCCCTTAGATTACGCTTGCCCACAAACAGGTGTTACAATAGCAACGTACCGCCATCAGGTAAATGATGTCAAGGGTTTAACCACCTGCAGGCACCCTGGAGTCGGTCACAGATTGTTAAAATGTCAACAATTTCGGTGGTTGGTAGCGAGGATGTTGCTGAAGCTTGTGGCCTTAGACACTTTGGCGCTTTATTCATTCATCATTCTTTCAAGCGCCAATGTCGCAAAGCTGCTTCCCCCACATACCCACCCCCATCCCCCAAGCATACCCGTCATCACGCCAGATGTGAGCGTGAAACAAAAGTGTTGGAACAACATAAGCACCTTTTACTGCTTTCGATCATCGTCAGATTTTGTCGAATGGTTTAGATCGTGCCTTAGTGATTCCACCCTGTACACCACAGCAAAAATTGCTGCTATGGTACACTCCGAAAGGCCGCGATCACGTTCAGTGAATTCGCTGGCTAACGATGTCCATAGAGAAGGAATGATCGTCCATGGTAGGAAGGGTGAGGTTTCAGGCGTGTCAAAGGTTGTCAAGAACGTGGCCCAGTTGCTCACTGCACACTGCACTGCAAGCTGTTGGTTTTGAGAGCGACGTATGTGGGAATCAACGTCCCAAAGAAGGATTCGTCCCCCAGACATCCATTCCGCCACCCTCTGGGGCCTATTCGTGGCAGTTCTGAGAGGCAGTGTGTCTGAAATGATTTCCTCGACCACCCATAAGAAAATGGCATGATTTCAACGCTTTGAATCGCCGTTCGGACCTCCATCGCTGAAGGCGTCGACACAAAGGGTGAAATGTGCCTAGGAGGAGGTGCGTCGAACTTTCTATCACCTGACACGTCTGACAGCCATACCCAAACTTCCATATGTCGTTGTTCCTCCGTCAGAATCTGTGCTCATATGCACATTACGTAATTCCCACATTGGGAGAGGATATTATAACTGAAAGTTGCTGCCCAGCAATTAAGATATTGCGGTGCCTGTGTTATTAGAATGAAAGATGCCGTGATTCTTCGGACATGCATGCATGAACACATTCTTCAGGACACGTGACCCCATTGTCAATATGTCAAATTTTCCAAATTTTCGGCTACTGTTGCAGAGGGCCTTCTTTAGGCTGTCCGGAGTCAGCACAATACCCTTGCAACACCGAAAATGTTGATTGCATGGCATCTTCTACAGGTATATAAATCTTTTATGCTGAATTGTATGTGAATATTTGTAAATTAAATGCTATATTTTAATAACTAGCGACATTGCTTCACGGTATGCGTAAATTTAGGTAGACGTCTGTTGACAATTCATTGTATTTATCAGTTTTTTACTGCGAAACTAATAGGATCTGGGAAAAAGCCAAAGGAATTGTTATTTGCATCGAATAGCAACGATAATAGCAGTGCTTGTTCGCTATAAAATCGTTGGGTAGGGAGTTGTTGCGAGGGGTGCGCGGAGACAGAGAGACGGGTTCCGCCGCTTGTAGTGTGCTGAAGTGTGGTGTTAACGCTCTCGCAGCAGAGAGTACCATTTCGGTGGCATCATGCACGCACGACGGCCAAATATCTAGTAGCGGAAGTAAGGACAGTGGACAAGGGGAAGAGGCTGTATTAATTACGATTGCCTGTTCCTGTAATTAGCTGTGCTCCACAAGACGCTACCATCTTCAAAAACAGCAGCAGTTCCAGCATCACAGATTCGTCGTTGGCTGCGAGTTTCGTCGTATGCACAGCACTGAAGTAAGAGTTTTCATTTGTAGAAAGGATTAACAGCTAACCCAACAGCACAACTGTATGTGATTTGATTGATAAAATTTATTTAAATAATAATCAGTTAACCTCAGGACGATTGTGTCCTCATTGTCCTCAGACATTGTTACCAAGCAGGGTCCTAGTTCCTTTGTTTTCCTTATACGCTAACCGAGTGTCAAAAGAATCAAATTGAATACATCCAGTTTATTAATGAATAATTTGACTTTTAAGAATTTTAGCCTCAGTCTACTTCCAGTTAACTACTTTTGTGCAATAGAGGTTTCAGAGTATGAGTAAAGTAAAGCAATTTCATTTCTCAAGTTTGAGAATGAATCAGTGAAAAAAAGAATCCCAATCTAAAGAACTACACAAATTAAGTGTGCGGAAGTCGTAATTATTTTACATATAGCTTGGAGCACATGGCTGTTTGGTTTGGTACGTATTCTATTATTTATTGCTGTTCAAATCAGTGAAAACGGCTCAGTTGTTCATACTATAAATTGAAATCCAATTTGCAAAATAAATAACTGCATAGTAAAAAGTCCTTGCTTGTTTACTAAATATCTTTGGTGACGTTACGTTGAGGTCACTGAATGTTATAGTTCATATAACGAAGTTCAATACTGTCATAAGTTTAAGTGCATATTTTCTAATCATTACTCGATTTTTTTTCTTTCAAAGTTTAGTGTCAAACACAACGTAAGAGCGACTTCTCAGTTTTCTCTATCATTACATACTCAAAATTAGTGTAATAGAAACGTGATAACCTTCAGTTGCCACGTCAATATTTAACAACACACGCTTTTCTTTCCTATCATCTTGTACAAAAATTTTGATGTAAATTTCCCTTGTGTGCTGGCAACCCTTCATTATTTCCTTTTCGTTCATTACTGTAACTTTTGGATTCATGATCAGTAAGTACCCCTTTTCTGTCCAGTGTGGTTCGTAGGTCAATGCACAAAATAACTTTAGTTTTTCTAAATTTATGACCCTGTTGGGTTTAATTAGTTTTTAATTTTATTAGACTTTTCCATCAGAAGGGTCTGCTGTACACTTTCGTCCTACTTATCGGTATTATTTATTAGAGAAACATAGCCTTATCCATTAGTAAAATTTCATTAGGCATAAAGGCGATCCACGGTCACATTTTATATCGCAAGCAGAATAGGGCGATTGGTAAGAGGGAGGCTACACCCCGACGAACACCATTTGTAATGCAATGCGGTCGCATACCCTGAAGAATTTTATTGAAAGTGACAATGGCCGCTGAAGCCTAATTGACCTTATAGACTGTCCAGACATACTTTCTTACATAGAAAGGTGGAAGATTTAGAAGTACAAAATGGATCATAACCCAAAAATATAAAATCAGAGGAATTAGTTTATGAGAAGGAAAAGCGATTCATGTAGACAGTAAGTTGGAGGTCAGGAATATTATTCATACCGAAGGTGCTAAAAAATTTCAGGGACCTAGAAGCAGTTAAGCACTGTCATCGACTACATTACAGCTTGGAACTATAATTTTCATCCCGGGGTATTGAGCGCTTCAGCCAGAGACACTTCAGTATGTTTTCAGCATATGTTCACGATAATGTTAAAAAAGAATACAGTCTACTTGAGTTGTTGATATTTACTTTCATTTCATGTTATAATGAACAGGAATAACTATTCCTCTTCGCCTGCGGTATTTGCCGTTTTGAGGAGTGAAGTGGCATGTGATGATTAGCTTCGTTATTGGACCACCTTATTTTGGCCGCTAAACTGGTATTTTGATACAGCTGTACGTACTTTGCAAAATGGACCACCTACTTATGTAGCACTACATACAGTACGCCACTATTACGAAACGAAAAAGTAGGCAAAATATAGTCAGCAAAAATTATATTCTTAAGACAGGTGGCCAGTTACTAGATCCACACGTAGAAAGAAGAACGTTTCAGAAAAAAATGGTAACACTGTAATGAAAAAATTGGTAACAGAAAAGGAAGAGTAACTGTATAGGAATGAATAGCAAATGGTTGAAATGGCTCTGAGCACTTTGCGACTTAACTTTTGAGGTCATCTGTTCAAAAGATGGTTCAAATGGCTCTGAGCACTATGGGACTCAACATCTTAGGTCATAAGTCTCCTAGAACTTAAAACTACTTAAACCTAACTAACCTAAGGACATCGCACACATTCATGCCCGAGGAAAGATACGAACCTGCGACCGTGGCGGTCGCTCGGTTCCAGACTGTAGCGCCTAGAACCACACGCCCACACCGGCCGGCAAGGAACAACAGTTCTGTTCCACTTGCTGACAGGTGCGGACAAAATATCTATTCGCACTTGAGGAAAATCGTTCACACTAGTGAAGGCAGAATTATAAAGAAAATGAGCGTCGTAATGTTTTGTTTATTTACATTAAATTCAAACAAATAAATTGCTAATAGGTTTTTATTTTTAAAGACTGATGTAAGCATCCTCGTTACCAACAACCATTTGCATATATCGTGCAAATTTTCAATGCCGGACCTATAAAAATCATTTGGTTTTTGAGCAGAATATATGAAGATCTCATTTTAGACGTCCGGCATATTTTCATACCTTTATCAACTTAGAAAATATTGTGGCACACAGAATAAATGTAAATCCGATGGCGTAATATCTGGCGAGTACGGTGGATGAGGTAATATCTTCATTCCTCATTCATTAATTTTTTACAGTGTTCATCCTGCGCAGTCCGCTCTTGAATTAAAGTTTTGCACAATAACGTCTTTTCTGCTCACAGTCGATGAGCACTTTTGAACGGGAGATTGATGTATTAGATCAAAATGAACATGGTAAAGCTCTGCATCAACAATTTGAGCATTTTTCAGCACTTCAAAATGAACGACCCCGCGAATACTCCACCAGGCAGTCAAAAGCGCTTTTTCGGATTTAAGCCTAGCTTAGCGGTACTTTTTGGCGATACATTCTGAGAGAGCTACTGGCTTTTGCATTTTAGATTATCATAGATGACCCATTCTTCATCTCCATTGGCCAAGAGAACAAAAAGCCTTTCTATATTGTGCCGCAGAAGCAGTCAATTAGGTAGGGTGAATCGGTTAGCTTTGTTTATCTTTACCAATCTACTTGAAATATTCTTGGATGATCGACCAACGTTGTTTAGGAGTGTTTGACAGTTCCTCGATTGTCTGACACGGATTTTCATCAATTTTCGCCCTTATAATGGCATTGTATGAAGCCTCTGGTGCCCCTGTTCAATATCAGTCGGAAAGATGGAAATTACCGTATTTGAAACCACGTTTGGAATCTACGAATATCTGACACACTTGAATATATATAGCAGTTGTTTGTTGGTGGAACCGTTGCGTTATCGACAAAAAAAAAGAAAAAAACACCATTCGACTAGGCAGTGAAGGCTCAACAGCACCGACCGGCCGCCGTGTCTACTTCAAGCCTTAGGTGCCACGGTTGCGGATACGGAGGGGGGTGTGATCAGCACACCACCCTTCCAGCCGCAGTCAGTTTTCGTAACCGCTGTCGGTACGACTCAGTCAGGTAGCTCCTCAACTGGCTTCACAACAGCACCCGGCAGACCCGGATGGTGATCATTCACAGTGTTAACCAAGCCCGACAGAGTTTGGTGTTATCACTGCGTCAAGGCCGTTGGCAGCTGTTGCGTTACCATCCTTGCAAATATCGACTTGTGCAGAACGTCTTTACTCTAGTGTCATGGAAGTTATTTCGTGATGTCTTAACAAATGTCCCATCATCCTATCCTTTTTCTTGTCACTTTTTTCCATATATTCCCTTCCTCGCCGATTCTGCGGAGAACTTCTTCATTCTTTACCTTACCTTCTCACCTAATTTTCAATATTCTGTCGTTGCACCACGTCTCTAAGGCTTCTATTCTCATTTGTTCCGGTCGTTCCACGGTCCATGTCTCACTGACATGCAGTGCTGAACTCCAAACGTAGATTCGCATAAATACCTTCCTCAAAATAAGCCCTATGTTTCATACTAGTAGGCTTCTCTTGGCCACCAGTGCCCTTTTTTACCATGGCTAGTCGCCTTTTTATGTCATCCTTGCTCCGTCTGACATGGATTATTTTGCTGCCTAGGTCGCAGAACTTCTTAACTTCATTTCGTTCGTGATAACTAATAATGATGTTAGATTTCTTTCTGTGCTCATTTCTGAAACACAGTAACTCTGTGACTGGAAAAACATACAAGCAGCTACTTTCGCCATTATACGCGTCTACTGAAACAGCTATAAGAAATCTGATGAGTCGAGCGCGTTTGTTGCAGGGCAGGCTATTCAGTTACTGTCCTTACATGTAAGGCGCAAGATTATGAAGTGCAACTTAGGAAGTTCTTTAAAAGGCAATAATCAGTAATATGAAAAGGATTTACAAAGCTCACCAGTTCACTACGAACACAATGTACACAAGAAGCACAACAAGTTAATTACTGCAATTGATTCCGAAACAATTAAAAATCCCTTTTTTACATACATACAAATAGGTTCAATAACTACCAAACTGGCAGTGATACCAGGCTGCCCTGGGCAAAAGGTGGCTTAACTTAAAATGCTAGATGGAGCAGACCAGCCGTCCAAAACAACACCTAAACGCCTGGGCCCAACCGGGAGTCACTTCCCATTAGACGACACGTCACAGCTTCTGTGCACCGAAGCAGAACGTGGCGCCGCTCCAACACATCCGAACTCGCAGAAAAACTGGAACACAAGCAGACCGCAGAAAACACGGCAAACACCAAGCAAATATCAATTAATATATGTTAAGAACCAATAAATAAAAATAAAATTTAAAAAAAAATAAGTGCTTTAAATAAAACGACTAAAATTATGCAGCAATATCAATGCTGTAAAATATTTAAATAAGACTTGTACACAAACGCAATGTAAAATAATATCAGACTTTTACACCTTCATACTTAGGCAACGAATATTTGCACATATCATTAAGGCCGACAATCTGTACGAAGACGAAATGGAAATAATTTCAAGATGATATTACGTTATTCAAATTCACAACATCAGCACAAACTAGGTTTTGTGCACCTTAATTTCCTTTCATAGGTGTGCAATGTAACTGCCAATAGAAAATTACAACTAGACTCTGACCTAATATTTTCAATATCTTAGAAGTACTACATCTTTTAGGGACGCTGATTTCCTTAAAGAAAGTAGTGACTGCTGGTCTCCTTGTGGTCACACGCCTTTCCGGCTGTTGTTACTTCAACAACACATACTGTACATTAGGGAAACCAACTAACCAACAAGTGACAGCCTCTACAACGCAAATGATTGCACAAAACGAAGGTACCAAAACCAGTTACACCTCCGATGGAGAGCGTTGTTCGAAATGGTCTCGAGGAAATGGTCTGTATGAGAAAACAGGCACCAAAGCAAGGCGACGAGCAGCATCGGGAATTGACACCAGGCAGATGCACCACAAATTCGCTACCGTCGTGCAAGGTAGTCAGACCGCCCTGCTGCTAGGCAAGCCCACGTGTTTTACTCCTTCGTCCCCTCAACCACGTCCTAGCGCCTCGTAGCGAGTCCACCACCAACTCCCCTACCGCAAATACCCGCCGCTAGATCGCAATAGGGGCAAAGATCGTAGTACAGCTGGGTAATCGATTGTCGTACCAAAGAGCGCACCACGGCTAAAGAAGAACATCACGTGCAATACAAGCTCACGCATGAAAGAATAAGAGAAAAATAGTTTTACGAGAGGAAGTACCGGATCTGTTATACACCAAGCGACAGATGCAGAAGAGACCTCTAATCATTTTTCAGAAGGCTTGTTCGTACTAGTGGGATCTGACATAACGAAGAAAACTTCCCATTCACTTTCACCACACTTTCTTTTCTCCTTCTCAGTCGAAGTCACTTAGCAACTGGAAAATCGTACAACTTTTGCCTATGACGTCATTCATTGATATAGCTTTTGGGAGTGTGAGTGCAGGGTCTCCCTCCCCACTCCCCCTCGCCCACATTATGTAGCTGTAAGTGAATCCAGGAAACGCAGAGCGCTACCGGCCGAGTGTCCTGAAGGATCGCGCAGCGCCGCGCCGTCGAGTAGTTCCACAGTGGCGGCGGGAACGTAGGCGGCAGCCGCCGACCTTCCAGGCGCCACGTTTCACGGTCCGCTGCGCAGGCGGGCAGCGTACGGCGCCGCCGCTGTTGCGCTGCGCGCGCGGTTGCCCGCCTCCACTGCCACATCCGGCGATTCGAGTCACTTCTGCGGCTGGCCACGCCGCCCCATGGCGAGCAGCCAGTGTTTGCCAGCCGCCTGGCGCACAAAGGCCTGTCCTCACCCGGTGCCCCTTTTTTTTTACTGATTGGAGTGTCGAGTTCAGTTTTGCTAAATGGGAACACCAGATTTTCCTCGTCTCTTCTTTGTTTCAGTTTTTAAGTGTGGGGGCTCGTTTATTTGACATTTATACGAAACGAAAATGTGGTCAAACTCTGTACCACATCTGTAGTTAAGAAAAGACATGTTTGTTTATCGGGTTATATCGATCAATATTATATTTCGTTGCTCAATGCTACCGTGGTTTAGCATATATCAATTCCGAAACAGGCAGAGATCCGTTGTCACTGTTGTCACTTACCCTAAGCTGCCGTACAAGGTTTGTGGGGACTGCCGAACCCTGTTCTGCTAAATTGGACGACCGGATTTCTCTTCTCTCTTCTTTATTTAATTATTTCCTGGAGTGTAGTCTCCTTTATTTGATGTCTACGTGGAAAACACTTCTCATGTTTTATACTAGAACTGCAAGTACAACAATAAATATTTTATAAGAGTTTATACAGGGCGGTCCATTGATACTGACCGGAACACATATCTCACGAAATATGCATCAAACGAAAAAAACTACAAAGATCGAAACTTCTGTAGCTTCAAGGGGGAAACGAGATGGCGCTATGGTTGGCCCGCTAGATGGCGCTGCCATGGGTCAAATGTATATCAACTGAGTTTTTTTTTAAATATGGACACCCATTTTTATTACATATTCATGTAGTACGTAAAGAAATATGAATGTTTTAGTTGGACCACTTTCTCGTCTTTGTGATAGATGGGTCTCTAATAGTCACAAACGTGTAAGTACGTGGTATCCGTAATATTCCGCCAATGCGGACGGTATTTGCTTCGTGATGCATTACCCGTGTTAAAATGTACCGTTTACCAATTGCGGTAAAAGTCGATATCGTGTTGATGTATGGCTGTTGCGATCAAAAAGCACAACGGGCGTGTACTATGTATGCTGATCGGTATTCTGGACAACATCATCCAAGTGTCCGGACCGTTCACCTGATATTTACATTATTTAAGGAAACGGAAGTGTTCAGCCACATGTGAAACGTCAACCATGACCTGCAACAAATGATGATGCCCAAGTAGGTGTTTTAGCTGCTATCGCGGATAATCCGCACATGAGCAGCAGACAAATTGCGCGAATATCTGGAATCTCAGAAACGTCGGTGTTGAGAATGCTATATCAACATCGATTGTACCAGTACCATATTTCTATATAGCAGGAATTACATGGAGACTACTTTGAACGTCTTGTATTGTTCTGCCACTGGGCACAAGAGAAAATACGGGATGATAGATTTTTTGCATGCGCTCTATTTAGCGACGGAGCGTCATACACCAACCGCGGTTACGTAAACCGGCATATTATGCACTATTGGGCAACGGAAAATCCACGACGTCTGCCACACGTGGAACATCAGCGACCTTGGCGGATTAATGTATGGTGCGAAATTATGGGAGGAAGGATTATTGGCCCTCATTTTATCGACGGCAATGTAAATGGTGCAATGTATGCTGATTTCCTATGCAATGTTCTACCGATGTTACTACACGACGTTT
The DNA here is from genome assembly GCF_023897955.1 of Schistocerca gregaria. Classification (NCBI taxonomy): domain Eukaryota; kingdom Metazoa; phylum Arthropoda; class Insecta; order Orthoptera; family Acrididae; genus Schistocerca; species Schistocerca gregaria. The sequence goes on along the minus strand of NC_064921.1, from coordinate 969,373,729 downwards.
AACTGCATGACAGAATGGCGATGTACTTCCAACATGATGGATGTCTGGCACATAACTCACGTGCGTTTGAAGCCGTATTGAACAGCATATTTCATGACAAGTGGATTGGTCGTCGAAGCACCATACCATGGCCCGCACGTTCACCAGATAAGACGTCCCCGGATTTCTTTCTGTGAGGAAAGCTGAAGGATATTTCCTATAGTAATCCACCGACAACGCCTGACAACATCTGTCAGCGCACAATCAATGCTGTGTGAACAATACGGAAGACGAATTACTCGCTGTTGAGAGGTATGTCGTTACACGTATTGCGAAATGCATTGAGGTTGACGGATATCATTTTGAGCATTTATTGCATTAATTTGGCATTTACAGGTGAACACCCTGTAACAGCATGAGTTCTCAGAAATGATAAGTACACAAACCTACATGTATGACAGTGGAACATCCGAAATAAAATGTTCAAGCGTAACTACGTTCTGCATTTTAATTTAAAAAACCAACCTGTTAGCAACTGTTCGTTTAAAATAGTGAGCCATCTATCACAAAGCGAAAAAAGTGGTCTAACTAAAGCATTCATATTTCTGTACGTACTACACGAACATATAAAAAAAAAGGGGTTCCTGTTTTAAAAAACGTAATTTATATCCGTTTCAGCTATGGCAGCACCATCTGGTGGGCCAACCATAGCACTATTTGGTTTCCCCCTTCAAGCTATACACGTTTCGTTCTTTGTAGTTTTTCCGTTTGACGCTTATTTCGTGAGATATTTGGCGCGGTCACCATCAATGGACCGCCCTGTATACTGTGTGGAAGAAATGCCGCACTTGGAGGTCGGTATGCGATTTCTCATACAGATTAACAACGAAAGTATATATAGTAAAATCGAATCGGTAGCATTTTGATAACACGTGTATGAAATGGTGGAGCTGGCAACGCTGACTCATTATGCAGCCCATCGGAATGCGTATCACGCCTCCACCCTATCTAGCCATACCCGATCAGCCGTCGTAGCTCACCGAATAGATTGTCAGGACATCAAAGGCACACGCATGACGAAGTTACGGTTCAAACCCTCATGAGGCTCATCTTTTATTTTCTTATACATCCGTTCCCCAGTTTTCGTCGCTCAACTAACCACATTGTACTGTATAATCAAGGTGGCTACATTAAACTAAATGATCGACATAAATATCAATCGTTACGACACAAAGGTTTACATTTACATCATACACAAAATGTAGGATCAAATGCATCTGTTCGTCACTGAAAAAAGCGAAAACGCTTAACAGTGATATCAACCATGAAGGGAAAAGAAATATCGGGATTTAAGGAGCGTTCTGATGTGACAGTGGCCTGATGTTGGACTTCACGTGAAGGTGAGGGTTGGCATACTCGTCGTCAAGGGTCTGGTGAACCACATGTGACAACCGCAGGCATGGATCGCCGTATCGTGCACCAAGCATATCGCAACACCTTCATGTTTGCGTCTGTCATCAGCGAACAAGTAATGGATTACAACATTCTATGATATCCACTGCCATTGGTCGTAGACTGACTAACAGCAGCCGCACTAGGAAGCTAGCGTCCCATGCATAGGCAGCCATTAAAACCTCAATACAAACGACCGTATTTGGATTGGTGCAATGAACGGGAAGCGTGAACTGCTGATGAACTGTTATCTTGTACTGCACTAGGTGCCCATCATCAGCAGTGCGCTTGACATTATTCCACTCTGGGGATGAGGGGGAATCCTAGACTGATATTAAAATCGAAGTAATAGACTTCAAAATATTCAGACTACTGCCTTCGGTAAACTATGTTGGCATCTTCGGATCTGTAAAGCACAGACCGAACAAGAACATAAATGAGTGTCAAACACCTACATAAGGTTTCTAACACCATACGGATGCGTAAGTTACCTTATGCACTATACTTCAAAGAAACTAATCCACATGCACAGTAATTTGAGCCACATAATAAATAGACTTTTCATGCATGGCATAGTTTATCGGTATGTCAGAAGTAAAACAATCATTATATAAAATATCACACACAGTGCACTAGATGTACATTCTCATGCTAGCTTAAAACAGGATGCGGGCTGATATTGTGTAGGGGCAGATATTACAGTCAGTCATCATGTGGCACCACAGTAGTAAAAAACTGACTTACAACGTTTCGTATAAGCTCTAACCACAAATATAAATCGATATACATATTTACAGTGTAATAATACAGAGAATAATCCTAATCATGGTATAATTCTTTTTTATTTAGAAAGCAACTCCTTAAAAATTTAAAAATGTTTTGAACTCTATAATTCTTTGTGGACCATAAAAGAAAGAACTACACATCCAAAATTATCATTCACTGCGTCTTAAGGAAGCCAAATAAGTGGCATGTTCAAACAAAACACATCGACAAACACATCAATTAAGTTCCAAATCAAGTGTAGACAACAAGATACAGTATATATAGTTAGTATTATAGCCTTTCCTCCACATTGTGTATTATATTTATAGAAAGGGAAAAAGTTATAAAATGGTATCACTGATCTTCCTATATAGGCAACCTGTGCTAGACAGTACCACCTGTCCAATGTAAATTCCCAGTAGAACGAAAATCTGCCTGTCCATAGTGCACAACGGGCACAACATTTCGGCGATCAGACATGTCGCCATCGTCACATGCGCTAACGACCTGATCTCCTGTGGATGGGCGGCCGTCTTAAATCTCCTCCCCCTGCGAGGTGTTCTCTCCGCGGTTCGCCCCAGCGTCCGCGCGTCGGCGGTCACTGAGACGCTGGCGTCGGCCTCTTTGGTGGCGTCTGCGAAACTGCCTCGTCCGCCCTGGTCGCGCGTTCATTTTCTTTGCTGAGCGTCATTTTAACTAGACTAAGTGCTGGTTCACATGCCTTGCTGAGGTTATAGTCGCAATCTCGGTTGATGAGTCTGTTCCTGATACGAATTTCGATAGCCTTTCTAACAACGCTGTCTCGCTAGTTAGATGTCTGTGCCAAAACCCTGGTACGTTGGTAGTCCATTTCGTGATTTTCGGGCAAACAGTGCTCTGCGACCGTCGACTTGTTGGGGTACCTAAGTGGAGTGTGCCTCTGATGTTCTCGTCAACGGTCATCAATGGTGCACGCTGACACGGAATCTGGTATATGCCAGCATTCCGCAAACCTACATCGTCTTTGACACTTCCCAATAATGTTCGTGTTTTATTGGGTGGGTAAACGACAGTTCCTATTCGATGTTTCTCCAATATTCGTAATATTTTCCCCGATACTCCTCCTGTATATGGTATATAAGCAGTGGTTATCTCTTCCTGCGTGACTTATTCCGTCTCCGTGTGCTATACTCTAGAGTTGGGGCGGAGGGCGCGTCTGATCTGCCATTCCAAGTACCCGTTCCTCCAGAATATATTTTTGAGGTGTTCCAGCTCATGGGCCAGTCTTTCTGCGTCAGAGATGATGCGCTTGCTGTGCATGAGTGTTTTTAGCACTCCATTCCTCGGCGAAGCATGGTGGCAGCTATCCGCATGCAAATACAATCTTGCTGACTGGTGGTGCAGTCTCTGTTCTGCAGAAGCGATAATTTTGCGCTCACACCTAATTTCACGCTGGCAGCGGACCTTGTCACTGGAGTTGAACAGGTTGGTGTGCGACTACCATCTGAAGCAGCTGAAGAAGTATGCCGGCAAACATGCCGCGATGTGACGAGAAGTAAACCGATAAAGTCGAGGGACAAGGGAGAGGGCAGCCATTCGAGACCTGAGATATAGCCCTGATATTGTTGTCTCACTGACTGACAAAGGCAATGCAACGGTTGTTCTTTCCTACAACTACTACAATGAAAAGTTGCAGAGCCTGCTAAATGACGAATCTTACAGGTAGATCAACACTGACCCCACAGGGAAAGTGGAGTACAAGAGAAGGGCTCTCCTCAAGGACGCGGATTTACCAGAGGGTGTCGCCAAGAAATTGAGACCTCAAGGATCTGTACCGCCAAGACTTTACGGACTCCCTAAAGTCCACAAAGGAGGGGTGCCGTTACACCCAATTGTCAGCATCATTAGGCACCTACATATTTGCTGGCCAAGTGCGTGGCAGATTTACTAAGCCCTTTTGAGGGTAAATGCCCTCATCACGTTCGTAATACTGTGGATTTCGTAAAACGTCTCGACAACTTCAAGTTGAAAGACTCTGATATCCTGGTGAGTTTTGACGTTGTTTCATTATTCACCAGGGTGCCTCTTCGAGAGCCAGTTGAGCTTATACCACAGAAATTTCATGAGAAGACAACCAACCTTTTCATGCAAATTCAAACCTTCACGTATTTTCCCTTTAATGGGGAATACTATTAACAAACTGAAGGAGTCGCAATGGAGAGCCCACTCTCTCCTGTGGCCGCGAATTTCTGTATGGAGTACTTCGAGGAGGAAGCTTTGGGGTCATCCAAATCGAAACCTACTTGTTCGTGTTCTGGCCTCATGGAAGGGACAGGCTCCTAGACTTTCTTACACACCTGAACCCCATACATCCGAACATCAAATTCACTATGAAGACCGAAGCAGAAGGAAGATTACCATTTCTAGACGTCATGGTCAAAAGAAGAGCGAATGGCACCCTGGTCCACGGGGTGTACAGGAAGAAAACGCACACCGACATGTATTTGGATGCTGATAGCTGCCACCATGATTCGCAGAGGAACGGGGTGTTAAAAGCACTGGGCCCAGAGCGCGCACCATCTCTGACGCAGAGAGTCTCCCCCTTGAGCTGGAACACCTAAAAACTGTATTCCGGAAAAACGGGTACTCGGAATGGCAGATCAGACGCTCTCTCCGCCCCACCTCTACAGTACAGCATATGGAGACGGAAGAAGTCATAGAGGAAGAGATAGCCACTGCAAATTTACCATATACTAGCGGATTATAGGGGAAAATATTACGAATATTCGAGAAACACCGAGTACCAACTGTGTTTGCCCACCCAAATAACACGAGCATTATTGGGAAGTGTCAAAGATGATCTCGGTTTGCGGAAGGCTGTCATATACCAGATTCCGTGTCAGTGTGGGAAGACTTGTACTGGACAGAGAGCGCGCACCATCGAGATCGTTGTCGAGAACATCAGAGGCACACTCGACTTACGTATCACAACAAGTCGTCCGTCGCAGAGCACTGTTTGTCGGAAAATCTCGAAATGGGCTACCAACACAGCAGGAGCTTGGCACAGACATCTAAATACTGGGACAGCTTCATTAGGGAGGCTATCGAAATTCGTGCCAGGGACGGAATCATCAACCGAGATTGCAACTATCACCTCAGCAAGGCATGGGAACCAGCACTGAGTCTGATTAAAAAGACTTTCAGCAAAGAAAAGGAACGGGCGGCCAGCGCAGACGAAGCAATTACACCGACGCCACCACAGTCTCAGCGACTGCCAACTCGCGGCCTCGGGAACGGACCGCGAAGAGAACTCCATTCAGGGTTAGGAGATTTAAGGTGGCCGCCCGCCCTCAGCAGCTCAGTTTGTCAGCGCACCTCACGATAGCGACATGTCTGATCGTCAAAATATTGTGCCCGTTGGACACTATGGCCCGGAAGTACACCTGTGGTCTGTTCGAGCAAGAAATAAGCTGGGAGAAACTGAAGAATCATATTTTCTCATTGTCTAGTTGATTTTAAACAAATTATAGGCATTGAGAAAGACACAAATTAGTACACTTATTTTAAATATAAATATAAGGTAGTCATTAGTTTAGAAACTGGGATCTTGCATCCATTGCACATAACATACAATATTGTGTTTGTAAGTTGTAGCTAGCAGTTTAGGTAATAGTTTGGTGTATGAGGTCTAGATATAATAAGATAAGACAAGTTATTCATAATTATCTAGGTATCAATATTAAAACATAGAACACCGTAAACTGAAGATGTAGATATGTTACAGGTCGACATTTAAGCGAACAATTATTTCCAGATGTTAACTCATGGATAAAAAGACAGGATATAGATTCTAATTAGACAGTGTAGGAACCGACACGCTGAGAACTAACTGCTTTACTCCGCACCACGTATACGAAACATTTATATTGTGTGGTACATAGAATTTTAGTATAAACGCCAGGTAGGAACTGAAACGTTCACTACATGTTGTGGTATAGTCCAGTGGACATGTGGAGAACTGCAAGGAAAAACCATTTCCAGTTTAACCACAAAAAATACATCTCAGTGAGTAGTCAAGTTGGTACCGTAACAGAATCATTAAGCTACCTTACATGATTTTACAGTAAAGTTATAGACATAAATTCCCTGCCTATAAGCCGTAGTGCTTGATGTCTGGCTACAGCATACACCAAACCAAGAATATATGGATGGGAAGAAACCATCGTTGACACAACGTAAAGCGTACTTCACGTGGATGTTTCATTCTGTTACTTTCGAAATTCAAGTACACCGAAAAACAGATAATGTTTTGTACATCCAGCACAGAGAGAAGAACTATATCAGCACAAAGGGAAGTCGAGGACATCCTTCACAGTCACGTTCTTCAACTCATATCAACAGTTTCATGATGCCATGGTTCATCAGAGCAATGCTTGTCCATTGACAGCACGTGTCTGTGAGCTGGTGAGCATTCTGCGTGATGCTGTGGTGGGACCAGTCTCTTCATCAACTCTGTCGCTGTGTCCAGAATATCAAGGATCAGTTACAACTTTAAGTAGGCTGTTTAGGTTTTTTTATTGGTAACGTCGCCGCCACGTAGCGCTCTGTATGAAAATCACTGGCTGTGCCATGTGCATTTCATTTCTTTGTTATTGTAATTATGAAAAAAATTTTCAAATCTGTATTGATAACTGCCCAAAACAATTTGTAAATTTTTTTGTGGGGAGCATGGGGTCTATGTAAGTAGGCTGTTTAGGTTTTTTTATTGGTAACGCCGCCGCCACGTAGCGCTCTGTATGAAAATCACAGGCTGTGCCGTGTGCAGTCTGTGGCTGGTTTGCATTGTTGTCTGCCATTGTAGTGTTGGGCAGCGGCAGCTGGATGCTAACACCGCGTAGCGTTGCGCAGTTGGAGGTGAGCCACCAGCAGTGGTGGACGTGGGGAGAGAGATGGCGGAGTTTTGAAATGTGTAAGAATGGATGTCACGGACTGATATATATATTATGACTATTACGGTAAATACATTGTTTGTTCTCTATTAAAATCTTTCATTCGCTAACTAGGCCTTCCGTAGTTTGAATCTTTTATTTAGCTGGCAGTAGTGGCGCTCGCTGTATTGCTGTAGATTGAGTAACGAAGATTTTTGTGAGGTAAGTGATTTGTGAAACGTATAGGTTAATTTAGTCAGGGCCATTCTCTTGTAGGGATTATTGAAAGTCAGATTGCTATCACAAACAAATATATTACTAATGACTCTAAATGTAATTTGTTTTGTTTCACTAACAACCAGCAACCACAGTGTATAATGTACCGTACATACAGTGTAAATTATTAATGTTGTACATTAGCTTACTATGTCCGTCATGAATTCTGTTTCAAAGTGCATGATTTGTATCTTGACAATTTTTGTAAGTGTATCTTGCAGATGGCAGTTGTATTAAAGATAGTGTCTCGAATTTACTGTAGTGGGTGTTACAATGCAAGTGGTGATCCCTTTCTGCCCCAACCCTTCCCCCATTTACTCTCCCAGTCGGTTTTTTTTTTTTACAAATAAGTGTAGTAACGTGAATGCAATGTATTAACTTAAACGCGCGATGCTGAACGTTGCTTCAAGTAAGTACCACTTGCGAGTGATATGGTCTCCATCCGATTCCAAACCGCCGAGCCACGTCATTCTGATTAGGAACAGACAACAAAAGTGAAATGAAGCAGCAGCATCGCACTGTAAAAATACGGCACAAGTGATGGATGATTCCAGATTTGAATTTCATTGAATACATTAACGGACAAAGGGCAGTACGGGACCAGTATCTCAGCAAAGGGAACGAAGGATTCGACATCATCTACAGAGGCCTCGGGAAACACCTACATGCTCCTCCTCCCAACAAACCTTATCAAGTGGAGCAGAGAGAGCGACCAGGCAGTTTATTTGAGAACGGTCTACCAGCGTCGTCATCTCTAATCTACTGTGGTCCAGTCTGCCACGTCACCCATCGTCACAGACGTTCACAGGCCACAGTGAAACTGGCATGACGATTGCTATCGTAATTCTGATGATCTCTACAGAGTAACAATGACTGCAACATATCTCTGCTATGACACCTAAATTGAAAAAATATCACTTGTCAGTATTGCGGTTATTATCAAATCAGCCTCCTACCCAAGAACCATATGCAGGTAGCCGACTCAACGCAGTGACTAACGCCACCAAACGTTTGGCTCTACGCTGTCATGGCGGTACTCCTATGCTCTCCTCTCTGTATCCACTAAGAGGTCGCCGCTAAAATATACCAAGCAGACGTCTCCCATCATATAGACCATGTTGAGAGTACATTGGTCGAATGATAAGTACAGAACTTTAAGTCTTGAAGTGCGCCTATACAACACATTTCGCATGTGCATATATGCTCTGCAGCCCACCTAACAGAGTGGGGCTGAGGGTTCGCTTCGTACCACTTTTAGTTTCCTCCTTCACTGTTCCATTGTCGAATACTGCGTCGGAAGAATGATTTCCAAAACGCCTCAGTACGAATTCTAAGTTCTTATCTTTTCCCCTCCTAATCAGAAGAAGTAACTTTTCCTGATGCTTCTTGGAACGTGCTACCACAGAGATATAAAAGTGATGTACATCGCCTCCTCCTGCATCGCCTGCCCCTTGGGGTGAGATGTGCAACTTTGTAACACTCTAGCGATTACTAAATGAACCCATCCCACTCTTTCTCAGATGTTCTCTTTAAATCAAACCCGCTAATGATCCCATGAACAATAGTGAACAATCGGTCGAACGAGTGTTTTATCAAGAACTTATTCCATGAATGACTTACGTTTCTTTAGGATTCTTCCAGTTACCGCTAGAAATTTACAACAGGGTCGTTGTGTCCCCTCGAGGTTTTTCTTTATCTGTTTCTGTGCAAGCATGCGCCATTGCAAATCACAGCCCACTGCCACCATTGTAAATTCAGCACTGAGTGACACCTAGTAGAGGACGGACGTTTGAAGTTCTAAGACAGTACTCTTCAATTAATTCGACAGAAATATTTTTAGAAAGGTCTTTGTGAGCCTTGAGTACACCTTGTATAGCTGTTCTGTCGATGAGTGTAAAGTTCATGTATGTGAAAATGGTAGATAGGTATGACATTTCAGTAACGGAATATGCTACACGGAAAGCATTGTTAGAAATACTCAATCGTGAAAGTAATGTAAGTGACTATCGTGATGAAATGATTCTGAAAATGATGGACAGAGGCGAGACTCATCAGTCTGCGGGATCTTTAGACAGTGATGAAGAAAAATACAGCAATCCACGGTAATTATCATTGTCAGAACATAGCTGTCCCTTACAGAATAGATCTCTCAGCTGCCTATTACGTTGTAGTCAATATTCCAAGAATGTCGAAATAGTGAACGAATGGATGAATGAATAATTGAGAAAACCTCAAAATATTCGTGTTGAATGTGCATTTCATTAATTGAATAGTATCTTCATATAATTAAACTGAAAATAATGTCTTTCAATTCGTATCACGTTCATATGTCTTTATTCAAAAGCCTCATGACAGTTTGTACTTAGTCTCGAATTTTCGTTGCATTAACACTAATATTATGTAAAAGAGTACACGTGAGAGGTGAAATAAGATGGATTTAGGATATAAGATTGCAATTTCATTATAAAATATTGTCTTTTCAGGCAGTTCCTCCAGAAAATAACTCAGCTAATAATTGAGGTTCACTGTGACTCTGGTTAACACTTTATTGACAATTTCTGTGGTGTACACTTTTAGAGTTAAACTCTGCCTGGCATAAGCACTTTCCTAGAACAATCTTTCGCTCTGGAAAAACTACTGTTCAGAGTTAACTAACAGCCCATTACCAAGCGTCAATCACCTGGTGATCTCCTGTATTAACTGATTATGTTCGACTAAAGGATTAGGTTTGATGTCAGGCTCTCCTTTAATATGATCAACTTCAATATGGTCTTTGGAAAGACATTGCCATTTGAAATATTGTCACCTCATTTTGGAATTGAAATAGTGGTACTCGTTATGCCGTTGCTGGTGAGTCATCTTCTAACCCACTGTGTTTTATATTCTAACAAAACGACAATGTTGACACAGCTGCAAATATTTTTTCGCTGTCAGGTAATGGAAATAGAACGTTGAAAAACATTATACGATTTTGTTCGGTGTCTCCCTCTCTAAGAAAGTTGATTTCCAGAACTAAACTTTCACTCTGCAGCGGAGTGTGCGGTGTTGTAAAACTTCTTAACAGATTAAAGCTGTGTGCGGGACTGAAACTGGAGCTCGGGACCTTTCTCTTTGAGGGACTAATGCTCTACCAAAAGAGCTACACAGGTATGACTTAGGACCCACCATTACTTCGACCAGACCTCATTTCCTACCTTCCAGACTTTCTCCTGGGAAACTTGCAAGTCCAGCGCTCCTGTAGATCTTCCCAGAATGTTTGTTAATCATGAGGCGTTAGCGATTAGTATTGTGATGCTTGTACTCTCATACATTCTTCAAAGAATATGGCTTTTCTAATATCTCACGTTCTCGCATTTCTTTTATACTGCAGGGACTGTGTGAGCTTCTTTCTTTGGTAAGCCATATAAACAAGGACTAGTGCTTTCGGATACCATCTCGAGACCTAAATTAGGCAATAAGAAGAATAACATTTGTTCTCTGAAACTATGGAAAAAGCATAAATCACAATTCAAAACATCAGTTTACAAAAGAAACTGATGAAGTATAGAAATAAGCAAGGAGAAAAAATAAGAAAGGAAAGAAAAGGCATCAGCTGAATTAACTACCATTTGTATGTGAGCTTCAGAAATGAGCGCATTACGAGCCTTTAATGTCTGTAGTCTGTAGACACATCAGCTCGCAGTGGTTTGGAGTCCGGGTCGCCAAAGATATAGATGGAACCAGTCACATCTCGCCAGCCGCTTCCCCTCTCATCAAAGGCAAACACTCGGCGGCATTCTGGCCTCGAAATGAAACAACGATCAGGTTACTGCGATCGGCTTTTGTCGAGCACATTGGCGAGAGACCTGGAAGGCGAGGCGCCACAAAGCACTGCTGTCGGGTTACGCCTCGACCCCCGCCGTTGATGGACCGTAATGGCCCGGCGCAGTCAACAACACAAAGAGCAAGTAGCGGCCCGAGTGTTCCCTCTATCAAAGAGAAGGCCGCCCTGTGATTACGTGCCTACTCATGTTCGCTGGTGCTCTCCAGCTGTCAGGTGCGTTATCTGGAAAATTCTTTTGCGAGAAGCAGTCTCTCGATTTATAGAGACTACGACTATGAAAACTCATTTTGTTTTGGCCTCAGTTGTAGGAGGTTGATACGAGATTGACCTGTATACTATAAACACAAAGAGTGCATTTGCAAGGGTAAAATTCATACGCTTTTATTTATAATATTTGCAGGTAACCAAGATGACAAAGGCAAATAGTTAACTTCTTGCGTTGCATTTACAATAGCTCATCTAAGTGAATTCTGTCACTGGTTCATTGTAGCCGCTTCTCGGAACTAATGAATGTAACGGAGGCTTCAAAGCTTTATTGTTTATTGTGTCTTCTCTCCTGGACTTCTGCGCGCGACAACTTTTAAAGAGACCAATGCAGACACTATTTGTCCTGTTGAAGATGTGGCCATTAGTGGCGTCTTCTGGCTCTGTGGGGTCCTGCTCACTCGTCTCTTATAGCGTACCTAAAGGATGCTGCTTTCTCGGATAGCTATACAACAGTTCAAGCAAATCACATTAATGGTTTTTATTACAATAAAGTAGACTGAAAATACTTAACTTTGGCTTAGAAGAACGTGTCGCAAGCTGTTGGTGACATGCAAACAATCAATATCTTTCACTATTTATAACGTGGTTTCTAGTCCTGGTCTGCTAGTGTCAGTCTTCTACTGTCGGGGTCTGCTAGTGATGGTCTTCTCCTGTCCGGCCGGGCCTGGCAGGAGCGGCCGTTGTATTCTCTTCGGCTAGAGGCCGCTCCTGTCGTGGTGCGGTCCTGGTCAGCAAACTATTTTCTGACGTCGTCTCACTATCTTCTCTGCTCTAGCGTTCTTCATCTTCGTGCCGTCGCTTGTCATTACGGCGGAGCAGTCTGCAAACATAATGCCTCCAGTCGGTGCTGCGACAAGGGATGAAGTTTCCGGAACTTCAGATGCACCTGCTGGTGGTCAGTCTGGAGTTACAATAGTCCCATACATTGACAGCTACAAGACAGTAATAAACAACACTAATAGCAAATGAGACGGAACAGTATAGCTTCACATCTGGGAGGCCAACTGTTGATCTCATATTTGCATTCAGGCAACTCTAGGAGCAACACTATCAATTTGGGGAAGACCTTGTGATGGCCTTTCTCGATACAGAAATGGCATTTGATAGTGTCTGTAGGAGAAAAGTACGGGGACTTCGAAAAGAGACAAGAAGCAGAGAGGAGGAGATGTGCTGCGGAAGTCTGAGTTCTTTGAAAGTGGGAAATAAAAGGACAGATGGGTTCCAGCAAACAAGTGGTGTAGAATGGGAAAGTGCATTGCCACCTCTACAATTCAAAGTGGCCTTGGACGTAATAATGACTAAATTGGTAGAAAAAACTTGAGGAGACTAGATGAAAGCAATGTTGTACTCGGATGACTTGATGATGTGAGAAAACAGGGAAGATGACATTCATTAAAAGCTAGGCGCCTGGGAAGAAACTGTGAGAAATATGGAATGAAATTCAATGTAATCAAATATGAGATCCTGGTTACAATAGATAAAAAGATGGGTCAACTAGCGGAATAAGGACTGGAGGTGAACAGCTGAAGAAGGTGGAAAATTTCGAATACATGGGAAGTGTCACAGAGGAGAATGGACCAAAAATTAGAAACAGAAGAGTGAATGTGGCAGAAAGGCAAAAGCAGTTCTTGCGAAGTGTTAGGAACCTGGTTTGGAACAAAGATGTCCGACAACAAAACCAAAGAAGTAATGTGTATACTGTGGTGTCACCGCCAGACACGACACTTGCTAGGTGGTAGCCTTTAAATCAACCGCAGTCCGCGAGTATACGTCGAACCGGCGTGTCACCACTATCAGTGATTGCAGACCGAGCGCCGCCACATGGCAGGTCTAGTGTAGAGAGACTCCCTAGCACTCGCCCCAGTTGTACAGCCGACTTTGCTAGCGATGGTTCACTGGCTATTTACGCTCTCATATGCACAGACGACAATTTAGCATAGCCTTCAGCTCCGTCATTTGCTACGACCTAGCAAGGCGCCATATTCAGTTACTATGTCTCCTGAACAAATAATATTGTGACTCATGTACCGTCAAGAGCGACGTTCACTATTAATGGGTTAAAGTTAAGTATCAAACTAACTACGTCCGCTTTCTGAATTCTAATTCCTTGTCATGTTCCAGACCTCACATCAGTATAGTCCTTCCCTCCTCACGCCAGACTGCGAGAGCTAAAACGCGTGCATTTCGGCCTCCTCTGCAACACGGTGTTGGCCCTTCTGCCAACCCAACATATACAAGTTACTTCATCTCAGCACTGACGTAGTCATCTGAAACATAGGTAATTAAGAAAAGAAATGCAAACAGATTACAGGCGTGTGAAATGAAGTTTATTAGCAGTAGTTTAGCAGTAGAAAAGAGACATAGGTTGAATAATGAAAGGGTAATGGAAAAGTGAAACAGGAACGCTTGCAGAGCACAACAGGAGCATCATGGCTAAGTACGGGAATGAGAATGGGTAACAACAGGAATCCCTAGAAGATACATAAAATCGAGATGACAGCGAAACGACCAAAAGATAGACCAAGGTATAGGTAGCTTAAAGACGTGGTGGAAAATGTTGAAAATGGTGCGAGGACTGGACCAGAGTGAATAGAGAAAGATAGAGGGAAACAAGACTACACTGCAAAGTTTGTGTTGCAAACATTCATAGCCTGTGATTGGAAACAGTTCAAAATTATGATGATTATGATGGCGATTATGATGAGCAACATGATGACGACGATGATGACAAACAGCCTAGCACAAACACATTAGTTATTAAAGGTTTGCTGAGTCACCACTAGTGAACTATCCTTGTATTTTTAATTTCTTTCCTGTCGTGGAAGGTTTCTGAGCAGCATATTCGCCTATAATAGTTGTAATGTTGATACGTCCAATTTACAGCAAATGATAAATTGTCAGGAAGGTGTGAGATATGAGTCTGCAGAGGAATTCGGTCTACGGTCGCAGGTTCGAATCCTGCCTTGGGCATGGATGTGTGTGATGTCCTTAGGTTAGTTAGGTTTAATTAGTTATAAGTCTAGGGGACTGATGACCTTAGATGTAAAGTCCCATAGTGCTTAGAACCATCTGAACCAGGAATTCGGTGGATAAGCAGGCTTAAAAAACAAAATTAGCGAGTTCTCTGAAAAAAGAAACTGCCACTTATGGCATGTAAGAAGTGGAAATTATTAGCGCCAGATAAGTTATTACACTCATGGGAAAGGCATAATTCTGACTTAGATTTAGGAGGTCAGTGTTTATTACAGAGTCTACGTAAAATGTTCATATGTCAAATACATTTCTGATATAAATTAGTGAAAGGAAGACAGAGGATAGCATTTCTATAAAAAACCGAAGTGTTTATACCTGTTACACACACAAAAATTCTTTTCTGAGTTTGGGCTCTAATCATCTATGAAACAGAAAACAACATGTTAATTTCATTGATGAGAAAGTAAAGAAAATTATTGTTAGTTTCCCTGATAATTTGCTGTAGAAATTGGGCATCTAAAGACAGAAAGGTAACGGAATTATTATAGAATAGGTAATAATACTAATCCTTCTGTTATTGCTATTTTTTAATTCATCAAACTTCTGACTGGTTTAATGTGACACACCACTAAATCCTCTCCTGTGCCAACCTTTTCGTCTCGGAGTAGCAATTGCAGCCTACGTCCTGAATTACGTAGGTTGGAACTTAAATAGTGGCAATACTGATATGGAGACACTATGCAATTGAATCTGCTATTGTCGCTGATAGCACAGGTTGTCTACATACCTACCATACCTCTGAGCAAATGGACTCGCGCTCCCACGTCGCCGGCTGGCGCTCAATCGAGGGAAACAGTCACTTGTGAGCGAGCAGTCTAACGTGACGGTGTGACTATGATTTCGAGACAGGAACAACGGAGTTGGATCAAGATTGGATGTGTCTGAGGTCGTACAGCACGACAGTGTCATCAAGGTCATCAAGAGGCGTGCGGGGAATCGGCATTGCCGTGTAGAACAGTGGCAAGTTGGGTAAAGGCCTTCAACGAAGGTTGGCAAACTGTGACAGACATGCATCGGGCAGGTCGTCGCAGAGTCTCTGAAGAAGAAGTGCATGGTGTTGCCTCGTTAGTGGACAGTGATCGACGCCATACGATTCGTGAGCTAGCCCACGAAACCGGATTAGCTCATACGACTGTGCTTCGCATCCTGAAGGAAGGCCTGGGCATGCGAAAAATTGCATCACGATGTGTTCCGCATGAATTGACGGATGTGCAGAAATGGATGCGTTACTACGAGGGTCAGACGCACTTCGAGCGCCATGAGCGCGAAAGAGATTCTCACGCCTCATCGTAATACTAGATGAGACATTGGCCACATAGGAGCCAAAACCGAAACTCTAATCCAACGACTGGCGTCATTATGGGTTGCCGCGAAAGTCGAAAGTGCGTCAGATCCCCAGTATGGTGAAAGTTATGGTGATTCTCGTGTACGACTGTGATAGTGTTATCCTAACGCATTAAGTTCCTGCACGGCAGACCTTCAATGTAAAGTATTACTGTTCGTTTTTGGAACATCATCTGCGACCGGCTTTGCGAAAGAAGAGGTGACACTTTCTGCGCAACCTGCCAATCATTTTGCACGACAGTTCGCCGTCGCATACAGCGCAAACTGTGGCTGCTCTGTTCAATCGATGGGGCTGGGAAGTACTGTACCATCCACTATACTCCCCGGATGTAAGTCCTTGTAAGTTGGATTTGATTCCCAAGATGAAGAAACCACTTCGTGGCATTCGCTTCAGATTTGTTCCAGAGATTCAACAGGCAGTAAACAGCTTCATTCGTATTATTAAAAGAACAGACTCTGCTAACGGTATACTACGCCTTCCACATCGCTGGCAACGGATTCTACACAACGCTGGTGACTACTTTGAAGGACAGTAACAGGTGCAAACCCGTAACACTTTTGTATCGGTTGTGAATAAATAGTTGCTACTATTTAAGTTCCAACCCTCGTATTTGCTGGATTTCATCTACAATTTTTGGTCTCTACACTCCCTCTAGTAACGTGGAAGTTATTCCCTGATGCGTAAACAGTTGTCCTGTCATGCTGTCGCATCTTCTAGTCAGTATTTTCCACTTGTTCATTTCCTCGCTGATTCTAAACAGAAGTTCCTCATTCTTTACCTTCTCTGTCCACATCTTTTTCAACACTCTTTTGTAGCACCACATCCAGAAATACTTCGGTTCTCTTGTCTTGCGGATTTCCCACAGTCCATGTCTCGCTATGAAACGTTGCTGTGCTCCAAACATACATTCCCAGAAATTTGTGCCTGAGATTACTCCTAAAACCTACTGTTGATACTAGCAGACTTCTCTTCTTTGCTAGTGCAAGTCTACTTTTATGTCCTCCTTGCTTGTTATTTTGCTGCTTGGGTAACACAATTCCTTCACTTCGTCTACTTCGTGAACCCCAAATCCAATGTTTTGTTTCTCGCTGTTCTCATTAATTTCTCATTTCTTCTATTCACTTTTAGTTGGTACTCTGTATTCATTAAACTGTTGATTCCTTTCAAGACGTCTTCTAATTCTTCTTCACTTTCACTGTGGTTAGCAATGTAATCAACGAATCCAGTCATTGACATTCTTTCACACTGAATTTTAATCCCAGACTTCTACGTTAATTTTATGTGCACACTACTTCTTCCAATGTATAGATTGAAAAATAGGGGTGAAATACTACATCGCTTACTTATACCTCTTCTAATCCGACTACTTCGTTCTCGGCCTTCCATTGTTATTCTTCCCTCTTGGTACTTGTGCATGTTGTATGTTACGCTCTTTCCTATAGCCTACAACTATTTTTCTTAATATTTCACGTTGCCGAAAACTTTTTCCAGATCGATAAACCCTATGGTGACCTTGCCTTTTCTGAAGCCAAACTGACAGTCACTGAATACATCCTCTATTTTCTTTTCCATTCTTCCCTATATCATTCATCTCAGCAGCTGCTAAGCTGATCGTGCGTTAATTCTCCTACTTACCGGCTCCTGCTGTCTTGGGAATTGAGCGGATGATGCTTTTCCGAAAGTCCGATGGCGTGTCGCCAATCTCATACATTGTTACCTATCTCTTCTGTGTTATTTGATCTTAAGTCTTCCAAAGCCCTTTTAAATTCTGATTATAGTACAGGACTTATTATCTCTTCAATATCGACTCCTGTTCCTTCTACTACCACGTCAACAGACAAGTCTTTCCACCTGTCCTCTGCATTTAACAGTAGAGCTCCCACTGTACTCGTATTACGATTTGGCTGTTTCGAGCTTTCTGCGTGTTGATTCCTTACTTCCAACGATCATTTCTTTTTCAATATCTTTTCATGGATCCATTTTCCCTTAGCTTCCCTGCACTCCCTGTTTATTTCATTGTTAAGTGATCTGTATTTGTGTGTTCCCGAATTTCCCTTAACATTTGTGTACTTCCATATAGTCATTGAGCAGCTGAAGTACTTCATCTGTTATCTGTGGTTCCTTTGCAAGTGCTGTCTCTTAACCAACGCTTTTCTTTCCAACTTCTGTAATTGCCATTTTAAGAGTAGCCCATTTCTCTCCGACTGAACGTCCTACTGAGCTACTCATGTCGCTGTATCTAGAGCTTCATAGGACTTCAAGCGTGCCACTTCATTCCTTAGTACTTCCATATTCTACATCACTGAAGATTCCTTTTTCTTAATGGTCTCTTAAACCTGACGCTTCTCTTAATCATTACAAAATTTTGATATGAGTACATAGGGTGTCCGATTTATCTTGACCATCCTAAACAATTGTCTATCGAGATGCCAATTACAAAATGTTTCAAGTAAATATTCTCTAGCCGTCAGGGGAAAATCAATCAGCGTGATTTCCTTCGTTGTGGCTTTGTTTTTCTTACAAAGGTATGGCTTTTTTAAATGGCACCCTGTATTTTTTATTCGGTATTTCACTTCCTCTCCTAAAGACCTGTTCCAAAATATATCACAGTGTACCAATTACTGAAACACAACGTTATTAACTACATAACAGAAAATTGACGTTGACGCTCCCAGCGCTTAGTCCAGGTACTCCCGGTAATGGAACACATCCACGAGCTGACGTTGACAGAGGACAGATGTAAACATAAGCAGAATGCACACCCATCATTCCGTCAACCATCGTCAGTTGAAAAGTTGTGTGAGTAGAACGTACACCAACGAGGAGATGGTAGAAATGCTACTCATCTATGGGAAATGTAAGTTAGCAGAACAGTAATTGCTACTCTGTTTTCTTATTTATGGGTACATTTAGTACAGTAGTTTAGTCCTTCTAAGTAGTGTAGAGAAGAGTAGGCATACAGTAAAGGCTGTCCTTCCTGCAAACTGCATCTAAAAAACGTTTCTTTTATTGTTGTTCTTAAAGGTAGGCGAAATGCTACACAGGCAGCGGGACTGTACAAAGAGTGATATGCTGACAAGAACCCACCTTCCCGACGGATGTTTTCTCGCCTTGTTGCGACGCTTCAGGAAACGGGAAGTTTCAACCCACTACAGCGCAGTCGCGGCAGCACTCCGAAGATGCCAAAGTTACTGTTCTCCCTCCCACTGCTATGAATCCACATATGAGAACACGACTGATTGAACACGAGACTATCATTCTTAAAACCAGTGTACACCGTATTCGTACACCGCAACAGTTCCATCCTCACCATGTACACCTACATCAAGAATTGCATGGGAATGATTCCCACAATCGTGTACTACTCTGTCAGTGGGCACAGCAACAAATCCTCGCCAACCCGTACTTTTTAACCAATGTTCTATTTTTGCCGATGAATGTTCCTTCCCAAACAAAGGACAGGTAAATACAAGGAACATGCATTATTGGTCCAGCGACATCCATCCGTGGCTTAGACAGGTGGAACATCGGCGTCAATGAAGAGTTAACATTGGTGTGGGATGCCTGGTACTACAATTACAGGCCCTTATTTCATCAATGGTAGTCTAAACGGCACAGCGTACGCCAACTTCCTCAGACGAATTCTTCCTCCTCTTCTGGATAAAGTGCCGCTAAGAACGAGAATGCTTATGTGGTATCAACACGATGGTTGTCCAGCTCATAACGCCTTGCGTGCACGTCGTGTTCAGAACCGATGGTACCCTGCCAGATGGGTTGGTCGAGGAGGAATAGTTACTTAGCCTGCTAGGTGTCCTGATTTAAATCCTCTGGACTTCTTTCTTTGGGATGCATTAAAGACGTTGTCTATCGCGATATTTCAACAATTCCAGTGGACAGGTCAGAACGTATCGTGCTTGCTTCTAATTCTCTTCAGCAGTAAACACTAGAATCAGTAAATAATTCTTTCATTTAACGAGTACACCAGTGTATCGGTGTCCAGGGTCACCAAATTGAGCACGTTTGAATGTTCTACTCCTGAGCAATGGTAGAGTATAGTCAAAGACAAATGTGTTATGTTTTTGCTTGGTTTTCATATGTTTTCTACACCTTCAGCAAGTGGTCGAGATGGTGTTTCAGTGAATGGTACACTGTGATATACTTTTGGATAGGTCTTCAGGAGAGGAAATGAATTACAGAATAAAAAATACAGGGTACCATTTAAAAAAGTCTTACCGCTGTTCATATCTGTGTAAAAAACAAAGCTACAACGAAAGCAATCATGCTGATTGATATCCGCTGACGGCTAAAGAACATTTGCTTGAAATATTTTGTAATTAGCATCTGGACAAACAGTTATTTAAGGTGGTCTAGATAAATGGGTCACCCTGTATATCTTTTCCTGGGTGCACCTCACAATCCAGTACCTCTGCTCGACCATAATGTAATCCAACTGAAATCTTCCCGTATCTCTCGGCCTTTTCCAAGTGTATGTACACCTCTTGTGATTCTTGAAGAGAGTATTCGCTATTACTAACTGATATTTGTTTGCAGAACTCAGTCTTCCTATTCTCTCGTTCCAATTGACAAGCCCTTATCTACTGTAAGCCATTCTTCTTCTCCCTTCCCTAAAACCGCATTGGAATCTCCCACGACTATTAGATTGTCATCTACCTTTACGTACTGAATTACTTGTTCAGTACCCCATTAACTTCCTGTATACCTTCAGCCTCAGCTGTTGACGTCGGCATGTGTACGTCAGTTATTGTACTCATTGTTGGTTTGCTCTCGATTCTGATGAGAGAAATCCTATAACTGAGCTGTTAAAGTATCTCACACTGTGCTCTGCTTTCTTACTCGTAACGAATCCTACTCCCGTTACATCATTTTCTGCTGCTGTTGAGCTTATCCTATACTCGCCTGACTAGATGTCCTTGACTTCTTTCCATTGCACTGACCGAAATACATGATTTTCTAGCATTCCTACCGTGTTCAAACTTCTTGACATTCCTCTCCCCGATCCGTCGAACATTTTCATTTCGTTGTTTATTCAGTCATTTTGTCGTAGTCACCTCCGCCTGGGCAGTTCCCTTCTCGAGATCCAAATGGGGGAATAATCCGGAATCTTACGCCAAAGGAGAGATCACTTACTTCAGTTAGAGACTACATATACTTTGGATAAAATTTATGTGTCTTAGATGAAGTAGTTTCCACTGTCTTGTGCATCCTCATGCCATGACCACTAATGATTCTTGGTTTGCAGGGCCTGAGGCTGCTCTGAACCTCTGTCTGTGTCTCTACCACCTTCAACAAGGCTCTTGGCAGAATGAGGGTGATCTTTTATGCCGTAAGTCATCAGCTGTCATTGCTGACGATTTTTATTGAAAGTTTAAGCTTTGGTGTGGCTCGAACCGGGGACCGAAGGCGTTTTGATTACTTTTAATAAACCTATAACATTTTGAGTTATCTGTGTCAGTCGTATTCCGTGAGCGAAAAGACGAGAAATAATACAGGTATCTTTAAAAATGCAGAAACATTTATAAACGTTGGACAAAGCTGGCTGGGCAGTACACACGATCTACTGTACTATACTGTTTTATTGAAAGAACTGACTTTACTTAGTACAAACACAAGCCTACAGCAAGGCTCACATTATTTTCCACCTGAGATGGAAGAACTCAATAGGTCACTAGGTCACTAGGTCAATAGCTCAAGTTTTTTGTTATGATAACTGAAGATTATAACTCTACTTTCAAACGTGTTTGATCAGATGAAGTGAAAACCATTTACATGTGTGGTAAATGGACTTGATGAGGCTGCATATGAAACACGGCAAGAAAAAAATATCACAATCTAAAGTTACTTTCGCTTATTTACTTACTACAGAGATTGCTGCACTTTTACAGTTACAAGTAATTACAACTCAAAGTGTTTGCCCATTCTTTACTTGATTTTCCCTTTTCCAGATAGGCAGAAATTACTAAAGTTGTAAATGCTTATCACTATGTGACTTTATTAAGCTTCCATTAATTTATTTCTGATGCAAAAACTTCATACCACAATAGGTGCCGATCTCCAACCTCATCTCAAAGTTTAGCACAGCTTATAGTTCATTTAAACTGATGTGGAGTTCGTATATTAATTACTCGCTATAAACGTAAAGAAATTCATGACGTCGGTGTCCTCCGCCCATAGAATAAAGAATAAATGCTTCAGACTCAGAATCCTTGAAGAATTAGATATTTTTGAACAACTTTTCCTTAAAGACGCTTCTGAACTGACAGTTGCAGCTATGTAATAAAAATTTCTTCAGTCATACAAGGCGCTTACTTAGAAACGCCTAAAACTTCTTTCCGCAGAGTAGACTCTGAAATATCGTCTTTCTCTCTCCTATTTATTCATTAAATTCTAACATTTTTCATATAAGATGTAGCGAATAACTGCTATTGCATCGTCCTGTATGAATTTTAGTTACCATAAAACTGACTGTTGACTTGCGAGAGGAGTACTTGTAAGCTATTTAAAATATTTTTGTGCCGTAAGCAGCTGATTTCTTCTATTGTTGATAAATGTCCCGACCTCTTTAGTGTCCACTCTGTGGCACCTTTGGAATGCAAGCCTCCAATTCTGATGCCACCTCCAGTGTTTGGTTCCTCTTACAGTCTTTATAAGCTGACAATTACCAGTTTTATTTTATTTCCAATTTATATAATTTTTATATGGTATGAATATAAACGTCTTACGAATTATTCCATATGACGAAAGCACTTCCCTCACAAATCTGTTCATCTGCTACTAGATGTGAGTGTAGCCTTCTCAGTAATTTGTTCGGTATAATGACCAACAATTATTGGTTTTCTCTAAGACAAAGGTTTTTGGAATATTTTTATCCAGTTTTTCGGTTTATCTGATGAAGATATCCATAGTTGGTGCCGAAACCAGATTAAAGTAAAATTTCGTTGCAACTGGCTGGCTGTATTATACAAATACCAGATTGGACTAATTTAATTACCATTGTGAAAGAAATGGCTATTGATTAATTATTTTTAACGATATTGTGTTCTAGAGAATATCATTTTATTATCAATGTTAAAGATGAGCTAAATGATTAACAATGCTTTAACTTTTATTCCTTTGTATTTGTTTGGAGAAGAATCAGGATTTTAGTTTTTCAGTACAGAGAAAACGTTTACATTTTTACTTCTTGAAATAATCTGGATATTCTTACTCGTGTGCATAGAATAAGTTTTATCTATCATTTTTTCCGTCTCACTGTTCCTTCGTTCTAAACACATAGTTCTCACTATGTTCATATATTTTTCTTTGGTAAATTATCGTTTTTCATACTACCAGACCTCCATTTATTATCATCATAAACATACATTTTTGCTATAGACCCTTTGATTTCTCCACGAACGGTTCCACCACATTCATATTCCATTTCACCTAAATCTGAATCATAGAGTGATGTAACATAGTGTGTCTTGTCCTACATACTCATCACATTTATTTCACAATGCTGATTTTTGTTTTAATAATTTGTATATACAAGTACTTCTATCTCTACATTTTCTATGTAACTCTTAAAATCGACAACAGAAAACTCATACCTACAGCAAAATCTTCGATTGATTTTGTCTTAATGTAAATTTCAATTAACTCTTTAGCTCTGTACACTGACCTTTGAAAATTATTTTCATCCATTGTTTTCCTCATTACATTAGTCGATCTGATACTGCGGAATTTTTCGCACAATGAAGGCACAGCTTTGACTTATTGTGTATGACTGATTCAGAGATTGGTAAGAGCCAACAGATGTAGCTATTAACGCAGCATATTGCTGTTATATTAACATAAAGGCTTTTTTTGATTCTAACCTCAATTAAACAAATGATTCTTTTTTGCATACCACATATCGGTTTTGTGTCTATGTTTCTTAAGTTCCTTCTAATATTAACTAGCAAAATCTTATACACTATACAGTGTAAATAATTTTCAAGATCAATTATAATCTGTGTGTTCAGTCAATAAAGTTTTCATCAGCCTTATACATTAACTAATAATCTTCTGTGAATATTTCTCATTGTATTAAAAATGTTTAAAATTTCTTCAAGTTATTCGTGCAATAAGTGTATTGATTGGGAGAAATTGGTATGTAGATGTATGTTGAAATACTGCTATATCTCATCACATTCTTATACTTAATCTTGTTATATAAAAGTTTTATGTAATGTATTCCTATCTCCATCTGACTCAATCTGCACAATGAGCAATCTGTAAAGGAAACCAACTAGAAATTTGGAAAGGGATGACATTTCATGGGCGAGAAATGGAAACTTTACTGTTTACTGAAGACGATATTCTGTCACAGATGGCAAAGCTCTTGGGAGATCAGTTTAACAAGATGATCGATAATTCAAAAAGAGGTTGTATGATGGGCATCCAAAAGAGTAACAGCAGGGGGCAGCAAAGTAAATGACTAAAGGAATGTGATGTTGAGAGAACTACAATACGACATGAGAAAATAAAAGTATAACACTATTTTTAGAATTTGGTCGGCAAATTAACTGGCAAGAGCAACAGTGAGAATGACAGAAAATATGGAGTTGTGTTATCAAGAAATATGTTGACATCAAATATAGATTTGAGTGATAGAATTTTTAATGTATTTGTCTTGATCACAAGCATATTAGTTGTTTGAAAAACTGTCATAATCAGGGCACACGGAAAATATAATGAGTTGATAAAAAAGAAAGTAAATTATGGACAAAACGTGACTAAAAGAAGGGATATGTTGATTAGACACACCTTGAGGTATCAAGGAACCACTGGAAAATGGAGGGCTCAACAGAACATTCATTTTAGCCCAGAATATTTTTGATTTCAAAAATTGCGAATTTAAGTTAGTAATGTTGTGTTAAAATATCTCTCGCAGACCAAACACACCCTCTACGGTCAACAATCGAAGTTGGAAACCGTAGCTTGCTGCAACTAAGGTTGACAACCTTCGAAAGTAAAAAAATGGAGAGGTCTTTTAGGAAAAAAGGTCCACCGTTCTGCTCAAAAAGGCTGGAACAGGCTACATCGGATTCAGTGGGTAGTCAACTAGAAGACAGCAACGAATCGGAGTGTTTGCAACCACCAAAATGCACACTAAAACACAAGAAGAAGCTCAAACATGAGCAGATGAGTTATATAGAAACACACAACATAAGCTCACTATTTCAGACCGGAAAACTCAAGGAGCTCACAGATGAACTAAAGAAACGAAGAATTTTAATAACAGGGATCCAAGAAATGAGAAACACCACAGAGGACCTATTCGAATCACAAGCATACAAAACTAATGGGAAATCAGGAATGAGGGCAATGAAACATTGTACCCAGTTTGGAACAGGGGTTTTAGTAAACATGAAAGTAATAGATTCATAAACAGATATCCAAACAGTATCAACAACCTTCTAGAACAAACTGTGGACAGAGTAAATAAAAAGAATATAAAGATCTTATTGGGAGATTTCAATGCTCAGTTGGGAAAAGAAAGGAAATATAAAGATATAATTGGAAAATGGAGTCCACATAAATTACGAACGAAATCGGTCAAAGACTTGTAGAACTCTGCAGAGAACACAACCTTATATCTAAATCAACATACTTTAAGAGGAAGCCAAGTAAACTTAAAACATAGAAACATACAGACTGGAGGAAGGGCGAGTGGCAGCTAGACCATGTCTGTATGGACAAAAATGTTTATAAGGAGATCCACAATGTTAAAGTACTGAGAGGAGTAGACACAGTCTTAGACCATTATATAGTTAAATTAAAATCAAATTCACTCCACTAAAGAAGAGGATGGGAAAAACTAATAAAATAAAAAGGAGGCTTGACCCACATCAGCCAATTAACCCTTTCACAGGGAAAATAAAAAAAATATTATTTAATTTTTACTTGTTTGTATTGTATTAATTTTCATACACTGAGACAGAAAAATGTAAATACTAAATGAAATATACATAAACTTAACACATACAGGGTGGTTTCCAATGGAGCCACTGCCCGCTAAATGTCATCACTTTTGATGATACAGTAAAAAGCAATTCCTTTCTGCAAATAAGCATAAGGCTACCTGGCCGTGACTACATGCCCATCTGCTTCTGTGGGGTACTTTCTTTGTGCTGTAGTGCACTTACCCCCTAGAGGTTCCATGTTTTGGCACATGTTTTGCTTCTGATATACATTTATCATAGGGGACAACAGTTTTGAATTATTTTACATATGGGTTTGACAGTGTACTGGGATGGCCAGGACTATCTTTGAAGACATTACTGACTACCAGGCCTGTGGCAACATGGCTTCGAAAATCGTTTAGCACTTGCTTCGCTGTTGGATTAGATAATCGAAACAGAATAAATGCATTTCCAATAGAAATATCAACTATATACCCAAATAATCTTAGCCACCATCTTCGTGCTTTCCTGTCAGTTGCATAATACCCGATCATATCTGCCTTATCCACACATCCTATGTTATTGCATTATGTGGATTTCACTATATTTGGGCAAGGTATCTTTGTGATTTTGCCATCCTTTTCTTTACAGGCGAATCAATTGTAGACAGCAACATGACTACACGTTTTCTTTCCGTTTGATGCAGGCAATGCGATCAGAACAAACTGACCAGTCAAACTCTCCTCTTTGCAACTATTTGTCTGTTTTTAGCGTAGGAACTCCTTTTCTGTGTGATGTAATTGTTCCACTGGAAAAAGACCATCATCTTTTAGCTTCTGAGAAAGTGAGAGACTGGTAAAATAATTGTCAAAGTGTATATGGTATCCCTTTCCTTCCAAGCCTTTACATATATCTCTCACAATTCTCTCTCCTAGAGATTTTTCGACTATGGCTTCCACTTTTCCAGTATATATCTGAAAATCACAAATATATCCAAGCTTATCAGATTCATCTATAGGTTGCTCCTTAGTAGGTGCATAGAATTGTTTGAAGTTTAATAGTATCTGATTGATTAGTGGATGTATTTTATATAATTTGTCATAATTTCTGCTCTCCCTTGAAGGCATAACAGCGTTGTCGTTGATGTGGATATGGTCAAAATCCAGCTGAACCTTTTTACCGACATTAGTGAGGAAATGTGCTCATCTCGAAGTTCCTTACGGGATGATCATCAATCACGATAAAAACAAGGTTTCTTGATTCCCATTAGAATGTTTATAACCAAAAATACTGTTAGTTGTGCTTTAGAAAGAGGCCTGAAATTGTCACCTTTGTGTTGGGTACAGGTTAGGCTGGAAAACTGTGTGTTCTAACATAGTGTCACAAAACAGACACAAAATAAATCAGGTTGCATACCTTCACTATCATTTTTAAGTTTTCGTCGTACAGCAGCTTCCTCTGAAAAATTGGCGGCAAAGTTCATTGCACTGACGTCCTTTCTCCTAGAAAAATTCGCAATGGAAGACAATGGCAAATCGTCATTAGTGTTGAAACTATCATCACTGTCATTGTCAAAATTTTCCTCACTCTCACTTTCCAAAATAACTTCAGATAAATCAGGTGTTTTCATTCGCAAATCCAGATCACTGTCTTCAGCTAGCACAATACTTTCTCTGTCACTGCTAGTGCCAATCTGTTAGTCGGGATCCGAAAGAATATATGCGAAAAGGCACTCCAGAATTCCCTCATCCTTTAGTCTGTGAGAATACATAACATGAAACTGGAAAAAAAATTTCGTCCCACCTACTAATGCTGCCGTTGCAGGAGCAGTGGTTTCAAATGGATCCACCTCAACATTCACGGAAATAAATGCATTACTTTGGCTATTATTGCAGTACGTATAGTATGAATGTTAACCGAACAGTATTGTGCATTTAATACATGCATAAAAGTTATCTAATACAGAAGAATACAGTCACATATTGAGAACAAAGACGTTCTCGTACAGTGTACAAAAATGATTATCCAACTCGCCTCACTACTTGCTAATATTCACAGATTTTGAAGCGGATCCAGTGACAGCTGCTACAGGGCAGCACCAATTAGGCTGCTGAATGGTGTCTCCAAATGTAGCCCCTGCTCTTCTGCCACAAAATGAGAAAGTTGAAAGGTTTAAAAATAATAAATACCAAAAAATAACACAAACCATCAAATTAACAGATGACCTAGAACAAATAGTGCCTAATCTTAAAAAAAGAAGAAGAGAATCTAGCTCGCTTGAACTCACGAAGAAAACATGCATGATGGACATCAGAATGTGACAAATTCCATGAAGATAGACACAAAGCATGGTTAAAGTTTCAAGCACATAAAACTGAAAAAAATGCTATCAACCTAACAACTGAAGAAAAAATTGACACAAAATATTAGGAGAATGAAGAGAGAATTCCACTGTTGTTGTTGTTGTGAACTTCAGTCCTAAGCCCTCCATGCTACTCTATCCTGTGCAAGCTTCTTCATCTCCCAGTACCTTCTACAGCCTACCTACTTCTGAATATGCTTGTGTATTTATCTCTTGGTCTCCCTCTACGATTTTTACCCTACACGCTGCCCTCCAGTACTAAAATGGTGATCCCTTGATGCCTCAGAACATGTCCTACCAAATATCCCTTCTTCTAGGCAAGTTGTGCCACAAACTCTTCTTTTCCCCAATTCTGTTCAATACCTCATCATTAGTTATGTGATGTACCCATCTAATCTTCAGCATTCTTCTGTAGCACCACATTTCGAAAGCTTCTATTATCTTCTTGTCTAAACGATTTATCGTCCATGTTTCACTTCCATACATGGCTACACTTCATACAAATCTTTCAGGAACGACTTCCTGACACTTAAATCAATACTCGATGTTAACAGATTTCTCTTCTTCTGACACGCTCTCATTTCCCAATCTAATTCCCTCACCATCGCCCGCCTTAATTCTACTACATTCCATTGTGCTCGTTTTGCTTTTGTTGATGTTCATCTTATACCCACCTTTCAAGACACTGTCCATTCCGTTCAACCGCTCTTCCAAGTCCTTTGCTGTCTCTGACAGAATTACAATGTCATCGGCAAACCTCAAAGTTTTTATTTCTTCTCCATGAATTCCATAAAGATATTATAAACTCTATAGAAAGTAATTATCATAAAACCAACTCCAGGAACTACTATAAAATATTTGGGAAACAACAATATGAGGCCCCCTACACTAATACTGAAAGATGAAGATGGAAGAATGAGTAACAGTAACAAGAAAATTGCAGTAATCTTGGAAAAAGCATTTAACAAACTACTGAATTGCGAGGAACCCAAAGAACCATTACAAGTAAACATAGATACCACAATAAAAACCAAACCTAACAACCTAGACCCTTCAACTTTCCAAGAAGTAGGAAAAATTCTTAAAGAACAAGAAAATTATAAGGTATGTGGAGAAAATCAGGTTTTTGTTGAAATGTGGAAATATGAAAGTGACACAGTCAAGACCGCCTTACATATGGGTCTAACAAAAATTGGGCTAACAGAACGATTCCCTGAACATTGGACAAAGCTATCATCCACCTGTTACAGAAAAAGGGAGATAAGACCAACCCAGACAACTACAGAGGAATCTCTCTCCTAGGTTACACATGCAAAATTCTATCCCAAATCCTATATGAAAGAATCAAGGAGCAATTAGAACAGGAGTTAGGGGAATATCAGGGAGGTTTCAGACCATGGAGAAGCTGTGCAGAGCAGATAATTAGTTTAAAATTGATTATGGCATACTACAAGAAACGGAACAATCCTCTGGCAATAACATTTGAAGATTTTAAGAAGGCATATGATTGTCTCCAGAGACCTTCAATATTAAAAATGTTGAGAAATCTAGGACTTCATCTGAAACTAATTAAAATAATACAACTTCCTCTAACCAACACAAAATCAAAAGTGAAGCTTAGAAGAGAAATTTCGGAACCATTCCTCATAAAAACAAGTTTAAGACAAGTTGGCTGCCTATCACCATTACTGTTCAACTCTACATTGGAATACATAATGAGAGAATGGTACATGGGCAATCGAAAGACGATAAGAATGTGAAGTGTGAAAGATGATATCAGATTAAACTGCTTGGGATTCGCTGATGATCTTGTTCTCCTAGCCAACACCGTTCAAGAAGCCAGGCCACAAGTGAAATCACTACAAGAAATAGCAGAGAAAGTATGCCTCAGAATATCATTAGAAAAAACGGAGATTATGCTAACTGATCCACCAATTGCAAACAAATTTACAATAGGAGACCAGGAAATCAAAATTGTCAATGAATTTAAATATTTAGGTGAAATAATAACATACAGTCTAAATGAGAAGCCATCATGGCAGAATAGAATAAAAAAACTGAACTATGCAAAATACATTACCAAAACTGTATACAACAAAAAAACCTATCTATAGTTGCAAAATTAAAACACTCTAAAACAGTTACACAACCAGAAACAGCGTATGCAGCTGAAACTATCTTAAAAACAACTAATAGAGCACAAATTGACAGAATACTAAAAATTGAAAGAAGAATAATTACGAAATGTATAAATAAACAGTATAAGATAAATGGACATTGGAGAATAGCATGAAATGAAACAGTATATAAGAAAACTCCAACCAGTCATGACCACAATCAGGAAGAATCGCATCTCATTCTTTGTACATCCGATGAGAACTCCATAAAACAGAATTAGTAAAAAAATAATAAAAAAATTGTGGAATAGCAAGAGCGACAGTAAAAGGATCACAGAAATTAATGAAGATATAGAAGAACTCCAAATTACAGTAGATGACCTAAAAAACAAGGCAGAGGAAACTCGAAAACTGCAAGACCCGCAAACCAGGCTACAAACGAAAATCAATAAAAGGAGTGCTGGAAGAGTGGTCTCAGATGAAGAAAGAAAGAAAATATCTGAAAGAATGAAGAAATATTGGGCAGACAGATGAGCAAACCACCTTTCATAAAAGAATAGGCTCAAATAATTATATTACCTAATTGTCATATGAAGTTATTGTTGAGCCAAATTTTATCCCTGAGTAACAACTTATTTGTATTTTTGACTATAGTGGTTCAATGAAGGCCATAAAATAGATAATAATAATAAAAATCTTGTTTTAAGTGACACTATGGTCCAATTCCATTAGCAGCGCCAAGCTCTTTGAGATATTCCTTTGTCTCTTCGCCGTACCATTTTATGTCCCTAGTTTGCTGCAGCGACTTTTAACCAATGAGAGACGATCACATGCGTCCAGCTTCGCGTATGTGTAGGTTCCAATGGGCACTCGCCAATCTATTTCTGTTTCCGCTATCGGCTCCTCTGCATTCTGTTATTGTCTTCAACATGCTGCTGTTGGAGTCCTGCAATGATGAGGCTTCTGAGCGTGTAACATGTGATGTGTATGATATTTCAGTCGTGCGTTCTGAATATCTGCACAGTTATTTTGCAATGATTCTGTGTACAGAATTTTACAGCGCACTATTACAAGAAATGATACTTTTGCACTTGACGACACAAAGGCTTATAGCCTGCTCACTTACTGTGAAGTGGAAGCTGGGTTATGCGAACAGATTATATTTTTTCAGTCTGTTGCACTATAGATTAAAAACTAGAATTTTCTTCAACATTATAAAATGTTTATTACCTTGCTTGAAGATATATCCCGAAGGCCCGTAGTTACGTGTCTTTTTCTAGAGTTTCACATTATGTTACATACATTGGGATCACATGTGGTCGTTATGATTTATCAGCACAATGTATCTTTTTTTATTATTTTCCTCTGAGTTTTTCTCCACCTACGTCATTCATTGATAATGAACAATAGCCGTTGACAAGTGAACATGCCGAAGTGAAGATGTCCGGGAGCATACGGTTAGTGAGCGACGGCCAAATATACATTCTTTCGTGATCCTAGTGCAAATAATAAAAGTCAATGCAGTTATGACGGTAACCATGTATCGGTATTGACTGAGTTGAGCACTGCAGAAGCATGAATGTGTAGGTTCAAGGCCTAACATCTGAAAAAAAAGGTGAAGAGGCAAGAGGGTATTTAATTTCTTAAGGCATTCTAACCGACAAGAGACTCCTCAACATACACTATGTGATCAAAACTATGCGGACACCTGGCTGAGAATGAATTACAAATTCGTGGCGCCCTCCATCGGTAACGCTGGAATTCAATATGGTGTTTTCCAAACCTTAGCCTTGATGACAGCTTCCACTCTCGCTGGCATACATTCAGTCTGGTGCTGGAAGCTTTCTTGGGGAATGGCAGGTCATTCTTGACTGAGTGCTGCACTCAGAGAAGTATCGATGTCGGTCAGTGAGGCCTGGCACATAGTCGGCGTCCCAACACATTCCAAAGGTATTCTGTAGGATTCCGGTCAGGACTCTGTGCAGGCCAGTCCCTTACAGGGATGTTATTGTTGTGTAACCAATCGGCCACAGGCGTTGCATTACGAACAGGTGCTCCATCGCGTTGAAAGATGCAATCGCCGTCCCCGAATTGTTCGGCAACAGTGGGAAGCAAGAAAGCCCTTAAAACATCAATTTAGTCCTGTGCTGTGATAGTGCCACGAAAAACAAGAAGTGGTGCAATCCCCCTCCATGAAAAACAGGACCACACGATAATATCACTGCCTCTGAATTTTACAGTTAAACTACACATGCTTACAGGTGACGTTGACCAAGCATTCGCCATACCCACACCCTGGTGTCCGATCGCCATAGTGTTTACCGTGATTCGTCAGTCCACACAACGTTTTCCCACTGTTCAATATTCCAATGTTTACTCTCCTTACGCCTAGCGAGGCGTCGTTTGGCATTTACCGGTGCGATGTGTGGCTTATGAGCAGTCGCCCTACCACTAAACCCAAGTTTTCTCAACGCCCTCCAGCTGTCGTAATACCTGCAGTGGATCCTGATGCAGTTTGGAATTCCTCTGTGATCGTCTGGATAGATATTTGCCTATCATACGTTACGACCCTCTTCAACTGCCCGCCGTCTCTGTCAGTCAACAGACGAGGTCGAGCTTTACGCTTTTGTGCCACACGTGTGTTTTCACGTTTCGAGTTCACTATAACACAGGAAACAGTGGACCTAGGGATGTTTAGCAATGTGTAAATCTCGCGTACATGCTTATGTCTCATGTGACATCCGATCACCTGACCACGTTCGAAAGCCGTGAGTTCTGCTGAGCGCCGCGTTTGGCTATCTCACGGTGTCTACTGACTACTTAGGTCGCTGATATAGAGAACCTGGCAGTAGGTGGAGCACAGTGTACCTAATATGAAACAGTATGCTTTGGGGTGTCCGAATACTTTTGATAACATAGTGTATGTATTCGATATATGTATATGAGGATGTGCTTCCGAAGTTTCTCTGAAAAATTTCTTAAACCCTTATAAATATAACATTCTACATCTTTATTTGTCATGTCTACGTACAGCATCTAACTGTCTATCCGATAGGATCAAATCAGGACCGTATGGTGTGCGACGCATATCCAAGGAATCAGAGTTTCGCAAATGTGGCAGCGCTCTTGTGTCGTTAGTTATTGTCATGCTCAAGGAGAGGATGCTCCATGTGTGGACGATCTCTTCGAATACGAGACTAGATTACTACATGCTGTTTGCAGCGCAATGACATAGATACGTTACACATAGCTACGTGTGTTTCCCATTACAGCTAGGATTCCTACAGCGGTAGAGGGCTCGAAGATTAAATATGCAGAACGTTAATAATATTGGTTTTATTTAAAGAGCTTTAAGCTTTTTCACATAAAAAAATTCGGTGGCAGTACTTTTCAGCAATGTCTCCTACATTCTTGATGTCTTTTGATTCTTCAGTGACTGCTCCTTTGCTGCACTCCGATTTGATCTGTGGTGGAGGACAACCATTGCTCCAACTTTTCTGTAGATCCAGAGATTATATATTTCACAATTTCAAAAGGTGTTTCACCTCTCTATGGCTCAAAGAAACCCTGCCAAAAATAGCGCCAATTGTCTCTACGGAAGTTACGCCAGTTCCTCAGTTCTGTTTATAAGGCAAATAGATATCTTTGCCCTGGGGATGACCTATGTTGTTCGGTTGCTGTTTCAGTACGACAGATGTTCCGGCTCTCGTGGCTGTATCTAGCTGTCTCATCTTCCCTCGCACATTCAGGTTCTTGCAACAACCTCTTAAAAGCCTCCAGGCATCCTTACCTCATCCTTCAAGGACCTGTTGGTAGTTTGTGAATAACTTCATGTAACAGTGTCGAATTATCTACGCGAGAACGACTGGTACTTCTACAACTTTGTTCTTCTTCAGCATACCTGCAAAAAGCTTTATTGGACTTTTGAAATATAAAGATTTCTGTTCCTCATGACTTTGTTTTTTTACTCCGTCTGATCCTACACATCACCATTAATTTGCCAAGAGCACATCCTTGAACTGTTGGTAAGATCCACACTCTTGTACCACAGGTCACATATGCTTAGGAGAGTCACTTTCAAGTTAACGGCAGAGGAGTTCCAATCTGTGATTAAGTGGAAAAGTAGGAGGCAATGAGTGATCAAACTACTCTATCTCTTCGTGCTAGCCGGCCTGAGTGGCAGAGCGGTTTTAGGCGCTTCAGTCTGGAACCGCTACGGTCGCAGTTTCAAAACGTTCCTCGGGCATGGGTGTTTGTGATGCTCTTAGGTTAGTTAGATTTAAGTAGTTCTAAGTTCTAGGTGACTGATGACCCCAGATGTTAAGTCCCATAGTGCTCAGAGCCATTTGAACCATCTTAGTGCTAGCGTAAACATTTGAAATATCTGTACAGCTAAGAAATGATAACTGAACGTTTTGGTCTCACGTGAAATCATAGGACTCCTCATAGGTGAGTAACGATTTTGTAGTTGCATGTAATAGCCAGGTGAATACTCACGCTCACTGTTAATCTCATATACTTGTATGTGCCGGCTAGCACGCTCAAGTTTAACCAGCAGTTTGCTCTTCTGCAAACCTAGGTTCAAATGAGCACTATGGGACTTAACATCTGAGGTCATCAGTCCCCTACAATTTTGAATTACTTAAACCTAAGTAACCTAAGGACGTCACACACTTGCATGCCAGAGACAGTATCGAACCTGCGACCGTAGCCGTTGCGCGGTTCCAGACTGAAGCGCCTAGAGCCGCTCGGCAGCCACGGGCGGCAACCGTTACTTCAGAAGATACATAGTCATTTACCCTCGCTTGTTTGCTCTGCTGCTGTTTTTTATCTCGACCTGATTCTTTCGATATTCAAAGAGTACCTTACATCCTCTGTTTGTGCAGTTGAGCCTCACTGACATTACGAACTTTTTGTCCGACCACTTTTCGATTGTTAACAATGACCTTCTCCTCTGTTCCCACCAGTCTGTGCTGCAATGAATCCTGAATTTTGTTTCAAACCCCTCTCGATTTGTCTTTGTTGCTCTGTAGCACCCTGCCCCATTCTTCTCTATTTTCAGGTTTTAAATTGCAATCTCAGTCAGCTAACCAACTGTCTACAATTCTTGCTCTTGCTTCTTTCTACTGCCGTCAGTGCCCAATCCGCTGCCTTTTTCTTTCAGAGAACTCGCTAACTTTCCCGTGCAAACGCCTGTCTCACATCTTCCTGACAAATTATCGTTCCTGTAAATTCTTATCCAAATCCTGTCTCATTTCTTATAATGCCTTCTTCGATTGCTGCCTCATTTTTCCTGGAAAATGTGATGGAATATCCATCGTAGGCAAAGTGTATAAGTTATTTCTTACATGTCCTGAATTACTTCGCTCAGCCTAAGTAAATAATTGTTTCCGTAATCAAAGATAGTTCATTGCTGCCCTGTCGTAATGATTCAAGCCTTTGCTACTATTGCAATCCGTTAACAATAAATATTCTTTTCTTCGCGTGAATCAAATTACAGATGCAGAAGTATAGGTCACTTCGCGCTTTTATGGAATGCTGATGGTTTTGGAATACTATGCGTTGTGCTTCTCGGGTAATAGTGACGTAGGAGGGGAATTCAGTAAGTACTAAAACACTTTTATTTCTAAAAGCAGTTTGATTTTAATCAGGATTTCAATACATCACAGTATTCCCTATATTTTTGGCTAAGAAACCTAATTTCTAGAATAATAGCCGTACAATGGGATGGACTTATGCCACTTTACTTGAGGGCCTGCATTCCCGCAAGGTACCACTCCACTGGCCGACGTCGGAGCCAGCGACTTGCTGCATCAGTAAGCTCCTAATCCTCCAGGTACTGCCTCCTGTGGAGTGCGTCCATTACTGGGACAAACAGTTGGAAGTCAGATGGTTCGAGATCCAGGCCGTACGTTGGATAAGGAAGAGCTGTCCAATGAAGTTTTGTAAGCTTTCCAGGGTTCACCGACTTGTGGGAGGACTCGTGTTGCCATGGAGAAGGAGATGTTCGATAGTGATCTATAGATCACTTCGCATTAGAGTGCCCATACATCCCACGTTCAAGAAGTCTCAGTTTAGTGCGGCCGGCAGGCACGAGGTATATCACGTAGGTTTGTGCGAGCTTGTTTGATTGGTGGTAGACCGCTCGCCCAACTCCTCACTGTGCTTTTCTTCATTGACAGGTCTCCGCAGACATTCTGTAAACTCTTATGAATATCTGTGATGCTTTGGTTTTCAGCCCAAAAAACTCAATGAAAGCAATTTCCTTGAAGCGTATCTCAGTTACATATCCCATTTGGAGGGTTATGTATAGCGGCGCCACCTATGAGAACTTCATGAAATTGGCTAAGACGGGACAATTCCGCGATGTCATACTTTGCGTTTTTCAGCACTAACGTTTCGGGAAAAAAAGGATCTGTATAACTTACTAAACTCCCCTCGTATGTAGTGGAACTGATCGGTACGTTCGTTATTTTCAGTAGGAAATGGAATTATTCTTTTTAAAGTATATTATGGTATTATTGGATTAATGAAGCATTTCACTAACCATTCATTTCGAGTTTCAGCGATAACAGATACAAGAAAACAGCCTCATTGCGCCGCTTTTGAATAATGTCTGAAAGTGTACACACTGTATATCTTTCAGGCAGGTTATTCATTCCATTATATTACTCTTTTTTTAATCAGATACATGGATATTGTACAATTCTAATGCAGACAGAGTTATGAGCTATAATCTTTCTGAAGATATTCATCGAGTGAGTAGAAGGGGTTGGCCACCAAGAAGTTATTTAATGTACTCTGAAACCGATCTTTAGCACTTACAAGACCTTCGATATGCTCTGGTAAGATATTGAATATATGAGTACCCAAGTATTTGACTCCTTTTTGTACTAATGTTAAGCTTTTATAGACCATATACATACTGTTTTTGGTTCTGGTATTATTATCATGTTTGGAACATATTATGTGTAAAAAGAGACATGTTGGAAATGACAAATGACTTCAATATGTATGGAGAAGCAGTAGTTAGAATAGAAAGTTTCTTAAAGAGGTCTCTGTATGATGATCTGTGACTAACACCAGATATAATTCTTATGACTCGTTTCTGAATTTAGAAAGTGTTCTCTTTGCAAGAGGAGTTTCCCCAAAAGATCATTCCATAACTCATTACTGAATGGAAGTAGGCCGAAAAAACGAACTTCTTCATTTTTAAATCACCTATTCCTGCTATCATGCGCACTGCAAATGTAACTAAACTAAAGGGTTTCATTATGTCTAGAGTGTGAGTTTCCCAATTTACGTTGTGGTCAATTTGTAGCCCTAAAAATTTGGAACAGTCTACGGCTTTAATTTCATTGTTTGAATACATTATACTTATAGGGTCAGGTATTGTTTATGAGATACTAAACTGTATGTACTTGGTCTTGTCAAAATTCAATGACAATCCATTTGCTATGAACCACCAATTGATGCTTACAAACATTTCATTAGCTGATTGCTTAGTGAGATCACAGGTACTGTTTTTTATACCAATACTTCTATCATCTGCAAATAAGACAAATTTTGCATTTTATGACACTGCATATAGAAGGTCATTAATATATGACAGGAACCACAGGTGACCTAAAATACAGCCCTGCCCCCCCCCCCCCTTGTCTGATAGTTTCATATTTTGAATGACTATTGTTATGTTGTAAGCCTGATACAGAAACACACGGTTTTCTATTAAAAGGATAGGATGAAAGCCATGAGGCTGCTACTCCTGTTATAGCATAATCTATTAACTTTTAGGTAAGGATATAATGTTTAACACTATCAAAAGCCTTGGCCAGATCACTCAATATTGCAAGCGGTAAAAACTTTTGACTTATTGATTCTAACATATCATCTGTAAAAGTGAATATAGCTTGATTAATGATGTATTAATTACAATTTCATGTTGTAATACATAGCGATGCAAATTCGAAGTCAACTCGCGATTTCCGTTGTATACAGAGGCCTAACCAGTCTTGTAATACAGCACAGCTGACTAGACCAAGGCGTTACTTAACTACTCACTGACACATGGCTTTCTTCCATACTGATATGTGTTGTTGTAATTGTTCTTGTGGTCTTTAGTACAGAGACAGGTTTGATGCAGCTCTCCATGCTACTCTATCCTGTGCAAGATTCTTCATCTCCCAATACCTACTATAACCTACATCTTCAGAATCTGGTTATAGTATTCATCTCCTGGTCTCTGTCTACAACTTTTACCCACCACGCTGCCCTCCAATACTATTATGGTGATCCCTTGATGCCTCAGAACATGTCCTACCATCATATCTCTTCTTCCAATCAAGTCCATACAGATACTTTCAGAAACGACTTCATAAAACTTTAATCTATACTCGATGTAAACAAATTACTCTTCTTCACAAATGCTTTCCTTGTCAATGACAGTCTACATTTTATACCCTCTCTACTTTTACGATCATCAGTTATTTTGCTCCCCAAATACCAGCGCTCATCTACTACTTTAAGTGTCTCATTTACCAATCTAATTCCCTCGGCATGTAACCACCCCCCACACTTATCGACCTTAATGACAGTGAAAAATTATACTGCATGTAATGGAAAAAAATTGGTTCAAATGGCTCTGAGCACTCAGGGACTCATCAGTACCCTAGAACTTAGAACTACTTAAACCTAACTAACCTAAGGACTACACACACATCCATGCCTGAGGCAGGATTCGAACCTGCGGCAGTAGATGCCGCGCTGCTCTAGACTGTATTGCCTAAAACCGCTCGCCCACTATACCTAAAAGAAATTTGGGAAAAGCAATCGTCACCGAAGTTAATCTATCAGCAAAGAGGGAGGAAAAAGTTACATCTAAATGAAAGGAAAAATGTAAATAGAATTGGTGGAAATTAATTTTGAAAAAGGGTAACGTTAATGAAGAAAGTAAATATGCGGTCGTTACACTAACAATTGACTGGCGTTAATTAGATATTTGAGATCTGGGGAAAATCACGGTCGCTAGTCCCATGGACAAATATTGTAATAACTGCAAAAGAAAGGTCAATGCTATTAGCACTAAAAGTGTGGCAACTGAAGATGGACATGTGATGTGTGAAAACTGAATGTTTGTCAGAAGTAATAAATTTCGCTACACTCTGACTTATCTTAGCAAAAGAATTGATAAAACCGGAAAATTGAAAGTTAATTTAGTGGCTGAAATTAATAGTGAATTTTGCCTCTGAAGCACTATGAAGTTAAATTAAATAAGGTTAGTCGTGGCCTACTTCAACAATCATCTCAAATAGCTACTTGAATCTACGCAAGTTACAAGTAAGAGATTTAACTTTGAACTTTAATTAAATGATTTTGAACAATTAACAATAGTAAAAATTAGTGGGTGCCAAGCTGAGCTGCAGTCAAAGGTGAGCTAAAATATGGTACTAAAACTCACACTCTTAATTTGTGCTTGTGTTATTTATATATTGTTGCCAGCTACGAATACCTTAACTGAACATTGAAATTAAAGCAGTGAAATGGAATGATATTACTTTAATGCTGGCGTTAGAATTTCATCGACATTCAGGTTACTTTAGAAAAGGGAAGGGACGTGCTTGGTATTGCAATTGGGACAATGAACAACAAAGGTTCATGTTAAGTTTCTGTATTTTCGTGATGCAAATGGAACAGTTTGAAAACTTGAGGTTTTCCATACAGTTATAAAACTTTACATGTTTTCTGTCTTCCTTGTTGGTTGATTGAAGGTTTGAAACTGTCGATCGAGGAGGTGGCGACAATCACTTATTGCCGGCCGTCGCTGTTGAAGAAGGTGGATGTTGGCGTGCCTTCTTCTCTTACACGGTCACCAGGCGAAACGGGCTCTTGATGTGTGCCAGCTAATGTTTCCCATCTGCGACACCCTGCGTGAAACTATCATAGCAAGTCGAGCGCTATTACATGCAACGAAACCCCAAAAGCACGACAACTCGCAGGAGTATCAGACAACACACCTGCTCCACCGCCCTACTCCAGCCAGACTCTGCTCTGCCCGCACACCACACGG
This sequence comes from Schistocerca gregaria, assembly GCF_023897955.1. Classification (NCBI taxonomy): domain Eukaryota; kingdom Metazoa; phylum Arthropoda; class Insecta; order Orthoptera; family Acrididae; genus Schistocerca; species Schistocerca gregaria. The sequence goes on along the minus strand of NC_064921.1, from coordinate 969,333,393 downwards.
CAGAGCTAACACTCCCCAAGATCTTAAAAACTTTGGTTCTCCAAACGACCTACCGATGTAATCGTTCGATAGCATACTTTTCCCTAGGCAAAACCCAGTGTAAAACTACAAATAAATTTAACAAAACAAACCAATCTTACATCGACATATACCGAAATGCCATATCTTGAGGTAACAAAATAGGGAAAAAAAATTATAGTACAATAGATGGCAATAGGAAGATATGCATTTCCGGCATCACCGAATTTAATTCGACTATATTCCATTATCCTCGTTTTGCTTTTGTTGGTGTTCATCTTATATCCTCCTTTCAAGACACAGTCCGTTCCATTCTTCCAGGTCCTTGGCTGTATCTGACAGAATTACATTGTCATCAGCATACCTCAAAGTTTTTATTTCTTCTCAATGGATTTTAATTCTTACACCGAATTTTTCTTTTGTATCCGTCACTATTTGCTCAGTATACAGATTGAATAATATTGGGGATAGGCTACAACCCTGTCTCTCTCCCTTCCCATCACTAATTTCCTTTCATATCCCTCGACTCTGGTTTCTGTACAAACTGTAAACCGCCTTTCGTTCCCTGTATTTGACCCCTGTCACCTTCGGAATTTGAAAGAGAGTACTTTAGTCAACATTGTCAAAAGCTTTCTCTATGTGTACAAATGCTAGAAACATTGGTTTGCCTTTCCTTAAATTATCTTCTAAGATAAGTCGTAGGCTCAGTATTCCCTCGCATGTTCGAACATATCTATGGAATCCAAACCGATTTTCCCTTAGGTCGATGTCTACCAGTTTTTGCATTAGTCTGTAAAGAGTTCGTGTTTGCAGCTGTGACTTACTATACTGATAGTTCGATAATTCTCACATTGGCACCATCTGGTTTCTTGGGTTTGGAATTTTTATATTCATCTTGAAGTCTGAGGCTATTTCGCGTTTCTCATACATCTTACTCACCAGATGGTGGAGTTTTGTCAGGGCTGGCCCGCTCAAGGCTATCAGTAGGTATTGTATAGACCCCCTGTACACTCCTTCGACCTTCCTGATTCCCCTTCTTTGCTTATAACTGGGTTTCCATCTGAGCCCTTGATGTTCATCCAAGTGGTTCTATTTTCTCCAGAGGTTTCTTTAATTTTTCTGTAGGCTGTATGTATCTTACCCCTAGTGATAAATGCCTCTACATCCTTACATTTGTCCTCTACCCATTACTGCTTCGCTTTTTTGCACTACCTATAGGTCTCATTTTTGAGACATTTGGATTTCTTTATGACTACTTCATTTACTGTTTTTTTTATATTTTCTCCTTTAATCAATTAAATACAGTATTTCTTCTGTTACCCAAAGATTTCTACTATCCCTCGTCTTTTTAACTACTGGATCCTCTGCTGCCTTTTTCTATTTCGACTCTCAATGTTATCCACACTTTTTCTACTATATTTCTTTCCCCCATTCTTGTCAATCGTTCTCTAATGCTCTACCTGAAACTCTCTACAAACTCTGTTTCTTTCATTTTGTGGGGTCCCATCTCCTTACAACGCCTCCTTTTGAAGTTTATTCAGTTTTGATCAGCAATTCGTAACCAATAGATTACGGTCAGAACCACTGAAACCTTTCAGTGTCGTCAGGCCTCTTCCATTTATACAACCTTCTGTCATGATTCTTGAACCAAGTGTTAGCTATGATTAAGTTATGCTCTGCGCAGAATTATACCAGGCGGCTACCTCTTTCATTCCTTGCACCCATTCCATATTCACCTACTTCTTTTGCTTCTCTTCATTTTCCTACTATCGAATTCCTGTCACCCATGACAATTAAATATTCGTGACCCTTCACTATCCGAATAATTTCTTTTATCTCCTCTTACGTTTCAACAAACTCTTTGTCATCTGCGGAGCTAGTAGGCATAAAAACTTATACTACTGTGGTAGGTGTTGACTTCGTGTTTATGTTGACTATAATAATGTGTTCACTACGCTTTTCGTAGTAGCTTACCCTCACTCCTATTTTTTATTCATTATTAAACCAACTCTTGCATTATCCCTATTTGAATTTGTATTTATAACGTTGTATTCACCTGACCAGATGTCTTGTTCCTCCTGCAACCGAACTTCACTATTTCCCACCATATCTAACTTTAACCTATCCATTTCCCTTTTTAAATTTTCTAACCTACCTGCCAGATTAAGGAATCTGACATTCCACGCTCCGATACATAGAACGCCAGTTATATTTCTCCTTATAACGACATCCTCTTGAGTAGTCCCCGCCCGGGGATCCGAATGGGGACTATTTTACCTCCGGAATATTTTACCCAAGAGAACGTCATCATCATTTAACAATGCAGTAGAGGTGCATGCCCTCGGCAAAAATTACGGCTGTAGTTTCCCCTTGCTTTCAGCCGTTCGCAGTACGAGCACAGCAAGGCCGCTTTGGTTAATGTTACAAGGCTAGATCAGTCAATCATCCAGACCGTGGCCACTGAAACTACTGAAAAGGCTGCTGCCCCTCTTCAGAAATCACACTTCTGTCTGGCCTCTCAACAGATACCCCTCCGTTGTGATTGCATCATTGGTATAGCTATCTGCATCGCTGAGGCACGCAAGCCTCCCCACCAACGGCAAGGCCCAGGGTTCATGGGGTGGGCGGGGTGGTGGGGCGGTACTGATACGTTTCTATGAAAAGTTTCCCAGTACGCCGTGGTACAAAATATTACGAATGATATAAGGTTTTGCGTAATTTGACTGATGCGACAAGAAAAGTACGTTCCAAAAGCGATGTGCAAAAGTACTTTTCGTTGGGGCACCGTGAAAAGCAAATCAGCCGATAATTCTGAGAAATGAGAATACTGATCATTCAAATACACCACCGTCAGTACAAAAAGATGTGGAAGAACGTAAGGTCAGTGAGTACGTTGGATGACATCAATGATTAGTAACCGAGCAATTGGGAAGAAATCCTTCGCAGGAAATTACGTAAGACAAAGATAGGCGATCAGTAAATAATCTCATGGCGTTATGGCTTCAATTAACGAATCTTCGATGAACTAAGAGATAACGATAGTAATAGTAGTGAGAAAGACTTATGTTTCATCATGATACTTATTCTAAAGACAGACAGTACCGCTTAGAGGCTTATACCAGTATTCCCAGACACATGAAATTTTGAGGCAACGTTCTTTTTGTGTTGCACACACTAGTGGTTTTTCAAAATTCTGTGCACTTCATAAATTAGCAGCCTTTGAAAAATCAAATTGTGGTGTGACACTAGCTACAAAGAGGCTGTGTATTTTGCTAAATTCAGTGGATGAAACGGATGCAGTGAGTCTCCAAATCACTGATTTCTCAATTCGACAGTTTACCTAAGCTGTTTATTTTAGTAACATGATACTGAGCGGGAACAATCGTTATATACGATAGGCACCTAATGAGAAAGATTTTATCAAAATTCAACCCTCAAAGTCCTAAATTGGTCAAGTAACATCTTTTGATAATTGTGTAGAAAATCATGGTTGTACATATAGTAGGCTGTAAACCACATACATTGTTGTTAATTTGCAGCCTTTCAACGTGACTTTACAGATGCTATAAACTAACACACTAGATTTCACTCACAAACTCTCGTACACTGAAGCAAGAAAGAAATTGGTACAGGCGTATTCAACCACAGAAATATGTAAACAGACAGAATACGGCGCTACCATCGGTAATGCTTATATAAGATAACAAGTGTCTGGCGCAGTTGATAGATCGGTTACTGCTGCTACAATGGCAGGTTATCAAGATTTATGTGAGTTTGAACATGGTGTCGTAGTTAGTGCACGAGCGATGGGACACAGCGTCTCCAAGACAGAAATGAAGTGGGCGAGCGTACCGTGAATATCAGGTATCCGGTAAAACATCAAATCACCTATATCGTTGAGGCCGGAGAAAGATCCTGCAAGAACGGGGCCAATTACGACTGCAGAGAATCGTTAAATGTGACATATATGTACCCCTTCCGCAAACTGCTGCAGATTTCAATCCTGGGCCATCAACAAGTGTCAGCGTGCGAACCATTCAACGAAAAATCATCGATTGGGACTTTCGGAGCCGAATGGCTACTAGTGTAACCTTGATAACTGCACGACGCAAAGCTTTGTTCCTCTCCTGACCCCGTCAAAACCGACAATGGACTGCTGATGACTGGAAACCGGTTGCCTGGTCGGACGATTCTCGTTTCAAATTGTCCGAACGAATGGTGTACGCTTATGGAGAAAACCTCATGAATCAATTGACCCTGGATGTCATCAGGGGACTGTTCAAGGTGGCTGAAGCTATGTAATTGTGTGGGACGCCTGCAATTAGAGTGATATGTGACCCCTGATACGCCTCCCCCCAGGTCACACGTACGTAAGCACCCTGTTTGATCACCTACATCCATTCATGTCCATTGTGCTCTCCGACGGACTTGGACATTTCCAGCAGGACAATGCGACAACCCAAAAGTCCAGAATTGCTACAGAGTGGCACCATGAAATCTCTTCTCAGTTTAAAAACTTCCGCTGGCCGCCAAATTCCCCAGATGTGAACATTTTTCAGCCCTATCTGCTATGCCTTGCAACCTGCTGTTTAGAAGAGATGTCCACCCCCTCGGACTCTAACGGATTCAGGGAAAGCCCTGCAGGACTTATTGTGTCAGTTCCCTTTAGCACTACTTCACACATTTGTCTAGTCCATGTCACGTCGTATTGCACTTCTTACGTGCTCGCGGGGGCTCTACACGGTATAAGGCAGGTGTAGCAGTTTCTTTGGCTCTTCAGTTACATCTCTCTCTAATGTTTCAAACACAGAATTATGTTTCATATGTGCATAAAAGTCACGATAGGCGTGTCACTTTGATCAGGGACAGTTAGTTTCAGTCCTTTATGATCTAAAAATAGGTTACTGGAGTAGAAATACGAATTTAATGCTATGAAACGGAAACAGTAATAAGAGACGACACGAGAAAATGAAAAGCACATTGAATTGAAGTCACGGTTAGTATTTCCTTGCAGAGGAGCGAAGTAGGGAGAACGTTTAGCAAGATCTTTGCAAATGTTCTGGTTACCGATAAATAACGACAAATACCTCTTAGTAACATATCTCAATGTTAAAGGAGCACATATAAAAAATCTTTGTAATTGAAACTCACAGGATATAGATATTGCTTCCCTTACACTTCATCTGAATAGTGAGGAAAGCAGTATTGAAAAAGGAATCATGCAATAAGATTTCATATCCTTAAAAATATTCTCAGCAATCCGAGAAAAAATTTATATCATTAAACTGGAAGAAAGTGAACTAAAAGGATAAAGAATTACATCTAATCTGCCTTGCTTTTGTAGGTGCTCTATTGTACCCTCTACTCTCGTAAACTTCAACAAGAAAATAATTTTATAGATTATATACTGAAACTGGTCTGTGAATTAATTATTATTGCTTTCTCCATCTTAAGCTTTCTGCAATTACTTGAACAAAATTTTACTTCACACGCAGTTCACTTTCTTTTACAATGCATCTTCTGTGGTCTTTCTTTAGTCGTTTGTAACCTGCATAAAAAACCGCGCAATAAAACTGTAAAAAGAAATGTCTAGAATTTGGCTATGAAGTAAAATAGATGACTTTTTGTTTTCAGGGTAGATAGAGATGATGAGGCTGTCTGCAAAAGAAATTAAATGAAGAGAAAATTTTTAGGGTAGTTTATATGCGATTGCAGTCTTTCTGGGAGTATTCTACTGATGAATTATTCTCGGGTTACCAGCCGAGTGGTGGCTTCGTGTTGTTGCAACTTTTCAGTGAGTTTCGTACCCATCATATTAGCCGTTTTGACGCATTTCCACTTTTGTTTTGAAATTATTCTCAAAAATGCGAGAAAAAATTTATGTCCTTATACTGGTAAAAACGTGAACTAAGAGGATAAAGAATTAAATCTAAGTTGCCTTCGTTTTATAGGTGCTCTAGTGTATGCTCTTCGTCAGAAGAAGATGAGTACGAAACTCAATGAAACTTTGCGACAAGGCGACGCCACCACTCGGCTGATAGCGCGAGAAAAATTCGTCACTGTTTAAGGTAGTTTATATTTCAAAACAAAATTGGAAATGGGTCTAAATGAGACTGAGGTGATTATTATATACTTTGACTTACGTAAGTGGCTTTTAATGCAAATCTCTCAAACCGAAAAGTGTGCACAATCAGCAGTTGGTTAGGCATGACGAGAATTACTAGAGGGACTGGAGATTTAATTTATTTTTTAGTAAACGAAATGGAATTCCGAATATAAGTGTGAGGATTTTGAAAACGCAGTAGTGATGGGTCGTCCATGTAATCAGGCTAATGGATGGGAGAAAGGCAATGAGAATGATTTGTTCGATTCCAAGGTGTATCATCCAAGGTGGCAACCCAATGGAAAAAATTACTAGCCAGCCAAAATTGCACAATGATTGTTATACACTGTCGATTAAATATATTATACAATGACTATATAGACAGAATACTTATATCAGCTTGCAGTTCTACCAACGAGCTTTTTCTTCTATAGGCACAGATACTTAGAAGCATTTAGGCTTTTAATATGAATCTTTCAACTAACTTTAGATGAGTTTTTGGGAGGGAGCCTGAGCCTCGTGTATTATTCATTTATTTTTCATTAACACAGGCGTTGCGCCTCTTGCAGTTTCGTTGTATTCCTATGAAATTTACTATAGTAGTATAGTATCATCTACAGAAATACAGTGGTTAAAGTAATGATTCAGATAACATGAGAACAATCTCTTATATTTCCATAGCACTGTGTACTGTATTATAGCTATCCTCTGCTTACATTGATTTTGCCGATTTTTCATTTATGTTATGGAATCATAACTACTGAAATTTATTCACTATTCCAGTCCATTAAATCTTCGAAACAACCTAGAATTTCGTTCTTTGATGTTACACACATGTGCATGATACGAGACACTTCTGAATGCGCGGCATTAGAAAATGATGCGACCCTTAAGGAATGAACCTGAAGCAGTTACTGATCAGTCGAATAATGTGCTTTGCGGACATTCTAGTGGTTATAACAGCAGACATAGGCGCTGCAAAGACTAGTAAAAATGATTAACCCTACAACAAAAATTAATGATGCATATTTTCATTCATTTTTAATAAGCGTTAACATACTGGTTAACATTACACTTCATCGAAAATTCCAGAGGACCATCGTCTTCTGGATGGTTCCAATGGAAAAAATTTATATTATTTTATTTGTCTGTGACAGATGGTAAATTCCGCTATCACCTGCTATCGGGTACTCGAATGAATCGAATGCCGATAAGTGAAAATTTGTGCCTCACTAGGACTCGAACACGAATTACCCGCTTTGACGCCTTAACCGTTTCGGCTATTCCACCACGCTTCCCATCCAGCCCATTTCCCATCTGTCGCACACTATATATGTATTTTTCCTTGTCCATGATCTTCATTGATCGGAACCTCATCTGGTTCTTCCAAGAGAGAGTACGAAAAATACATCCACACTCAAAGTATCACTATTTGCTGTCAACACGGATACATTTACACGCGTGATGTCATGTCTGTGTCTGAATCTACAGGCAATACACATACAACGCATATAAATCATTAACTATGAGTGTAATACAAGTTTTTCATAGGTTTTTTCAGAGCTCGATGAGATGTGTCATAGATGCTACCGTCATAATAAAGCTAGGGAAGTAGGCTTTCTTTAATTTATGATCTACCATCTACCATGGTTAATGCTCTCAGAAGGTGACTGCTCTTGGCACGTTAACCAAACTTGAATGTTTCTTTTACTTGAGACTGAAACGATGTATGTTTTCAACCGAAAAAATCGCAGCTGAACTGAAAACTTTCTCGTTTCATTCCACTTTTCACACTTTTCCTAAAGCAGTGGCGGGAGACCGTATCATTTACATGTAACACTATGTATACGCAGATGGGTATTACATGTTTTTATTTAATTTTGTACCAATTAGCTGTGATCACAGTAAGTTTTACGAAATTACATGAGACCATATTGTGTGGCTGTGTTAGGTATCCAGGTCTTTTGGGAGCTATTTCTGTCTCCATCACTTTAGGCTGATCTGCTGCGTTGGCGAAGCGGAATTGGAAAGAGAATCGTCTGGAAGCGGTGAGCCAATTTGAAGGGAACGCGATCCCCCGATATTGCCGTTAGGGACACCGCTCGATAACCACAGCGAACGGTTAGGACTTCTTCTGCGGGCGTAATAGCTGCGCACTAATCCGGGGTATTACATAGCCTAGTGGAAATCAGTTTTACCCTTTTGTACCAGCAGCCCGGCTCGTTTAAGTGGGAATTTCTAAACAACTAATCACACTCTTTGCTAGTGTAAGCTCTCCTACAAAAGCTTATTATAGTATTATCATTTCGTAGCAGCGTAATACCTTCCCCATGAGTATATTAGGGTTAGTTCTACAAATTCCGCGGAGCAGATTGTTCAAGTCTCGTTGTAGTATCAATTTCTTTAGTGGTCATTAATTATTAATGAGATACGTCATCGAAATACTTATAATAATTATAAAGAGATATTTACTGAAAATAAGGTACTTTAAGAAAAGCATCTTACTTTTTTTATCCGGCCTCCCACCACTTCGTGTGTCAAACAGCAAAACTCTTCGTCTCACAGTAGCACCTACCCCTAATGTCCTCTATTATTTTATGAGTGTATTCCAGTCTCTGTCTTTCCCTGCACTCTTAGCCATCTACGGCTACCTCTAATGCAGTACAAGTTAATACCCCAACGTTTTACCTACCATTCCCCTGCCCCTTCTAGTTGTTAGTTTTTACACGGAGACCATATTTCGGACTGTTTGTAACGGTCGAGTACTATAAAGTACTATACAGTTTCCTTGTTCATGTGGTCACTGATACTGAAAATGAAATGAGTATTTAATTTAGTATGTGGCTACCACATAGGGCTAACAACGTGCTATCTAAATCTGCAAACAAGTTCTGTTACATACTTGATTTTTTATTAGAAAATTTTTGTTTTAATGCTTGTAATCCAGTAGCAGTACTAAGCGGCCCTGGGATATGGCATTCGTGGCATTAAATACCACTTAATTACTTAGAACTATATGTTTGATAATAATATTATAAATTACGAATTGCAGTTCCAGTTATTGATGTTTATTTTTTATTAATCTTGATTCTTCTGACTGGTTTGATGCAGCCTGCCACTAATTCCTCTCCTGTGCCAACCTCTTCATCTCAGAGTAGCATTTAGAAACCAAAGTCTTGAATTATTTTATGGGCATGTCCCAATCTCTGTCTCCCTTTACAGTTTTTGCCCTATACAGCTCCCACTATTACCATAGAAGTCATTCCCTGATGTTTAACAGATGTCCTATCATCCTCATTTCAGTGTTTGCCACATATTCTTTTAGTCTCCCATTCTGCGCGTGACCTCCTCATTCCCTACCTTATCATTCTACCTAATTTTCAACATTCGCCTGTAGCACCACGTCTCAAATGCTTCGGTTATCTTCTGTTCCGCTTTTCCCACAATCCGTCTTTCACTATCACACAATGCTGTGCTCCAAACTTACATTTTCAAAAATTCCTTTCTAAAATTACGGCCTATGTTTGATTCCGGTGTACTTCCTTCGGCCAAAAATGCCCTTCTTACAAGTGCTAGTGTGCTTTTGATGTCCTTTTTGCCCCATCCTTTGTTGGTCATTTTGCTGCCTAGATAGCAGAACTCTTTAACGTCATCTACGCCGTACCCATAAGTCCTGACGTTAAGTTTCTCGATGTTCTCGTTTCTGCTACTTCTCATTCCATTCGTCTTTCATCGATGTACTCTCGATCCATGTTCCGAACTCATTAGACTGTTCATCCTATACAGGAGATCTTGTAATTCTTCTTCACTTTCACTCAGGAAGCAGTGTCATCAGCGTATCTTATCACTGATATTCTCACATCCTGAATTTCAATTCCTTTCTTAAACCTTTCTTTTATTTACATAATTACTTCTTAGATGTACATATTTTTTCGGAATTCAGATGTTAGGCCGACATTAAGGACTGCACTGGCCGCTATAAATTCTTGTGAAGCATCCAAATGTGGTAGTGGAATGATACGAGGAGACCAATATAAAAACAGACCATAAAAATTTCCACTAATCTTGGTAATAATAGCAGGATATTGTTAAGAGAAGTGTTTCAGCTTAATCGTAAGAAGACCACGAATTTCCTGATGGCTTCCTATCAAACAAACAAAAAATATTATTTCTGTCTCAGATGTTAATACTGTCGAGTAATGGAAGTATCTCAAGAACACTGCCTTAAGTGTACCACAACTGCCCACTGCGCACATTACTCTTATTATAAAGGTAATTGCCCTCTGTTTCTGTATGACGTCACGATTTTATTAGTACTTAAGAGCCTCCCGTCTATCCTCACTACCAAAAATATGGTTTCTCCCACTTCCATTGTCTTGCCGGCATGGTAAGGAATTTTAATGTCCCGCCAAACAAATCTTTTAGTGGTAAACTGGTATTGCTGTTTCTTTCTTCCCTTTGTAGCTTAGAGTTAACCTATTAAATATGAGCCAAAAACTTTTTCGTTCATACAGTGTTTCCTTTCTTTTCAGTTTGTAACTGTGATTGAAACATTCGTGTTTACTTAGCAAATTAAGTATTAATACACACATTAGGTTTCCTTTGCTTGAGTCAAAATAAATTTCAATCACTTAACATACTGGGAACAATGTACCCTGTCTAGTAGTGTAAACATGCTATCAGCAATCATTCTGAATCTACATATGCACATGCCGTCACCAGCTACGCAATACAGGGTCATCTCCAACCAACATTTATCCAATTAATTCATAATAAAGGGGGCTTCAAAATGTAAAAAAAAAACACAAATTTTTATTCACATGCCTGGTCTGCCGTTACTTTCGCGAAGTAACAAGTGGCTTAACTAGTATTCAAGATCCGTAACAGTGTGTCTTCTAACTGTCACAGTAGTATAATTCATCGCCACCCATTTTAATCGTTACGTTTCGTGTGCACCGTACCTTCTTTGAAACATTGTTACTTTAGTCCTTAACGACCCTTCGACTAAAGTTCTGGCATATTTCATAATTTGTGCTTCTACTTACAATCATTTCCCCCTTCCCACCATTTTCATTTACTTTCTATTTCTCTAAGAAAAATCATTGATTTTCTTATTTCTTCTTATTAGGTTCATTCTAACACAGGATTGTTTCACACAGTCTTGTAACTGTGATATACTAGGTTCTGTTATCATGGTAGTCCATGTGATTATTTCACCACCTTCAGTATGTCAAGGCTACTTGCATGAATGGCTTTTTATAAATTTGAGAAAAGTCACTGTACCTACGGAAAAGTGATCTACACTTAAGTGAAAAATCAATAAATATTTAGGAAAGGCAGTGAGACTCATGGAACATAATACCTTATTAATCATTCAGAAAATAAACAACTCTTTCACTATGAACAGCATTATTACAATTGAAGTACTTTTGTTTTGGTGCCGTTATGAATTCTGTCATTCGAGGGCACCACCCGTGAAGAGTGAATTTCAGTTTAGGTTTAACATCAAATAATATCAGCCGGAAGTCAGCTACAAGAAGTTTATCAGTTACTCGTTAAGCTCTTGTTACTAATTTTATAGCAATTAGGAAAGCTAATTACATAGAAATAGCAAATGAGAAATATGAAGACCATTTACAATTCACTCAGACATGCACTGTTGTTGTATGTCACCCAGGAATTCGCATCAGGACTATCCATCAAAGCGAATTAATACTGACAGTTCAAAATCCTCTTATTCAGCACCTCCTTTTCCCTAATGTTGACTTTTGTGGTTGAATAAACTTAATACATTTATCTTCACGTTCGCCAGACAATAATCACAGGAATACTGGTAGTTAAAATTCATCTGAAATAATGAAGGACACGCAAACCACTAAGTCATGGAAACAAAAGACTGTCACTGCGCTAGGCTGAAGAAGAGAAAAACTTGGGATTGCACTTACATTAGTATTATCGGGGAAACAGGCTCCCCTCTAACCTTTTCCACTTTGATAATAAATAACTGCCGCCTAGAACCCCACTAATTAGAAAAACTACGATGACATCCTCTCGCCGAATAAAACTCACTTTCTGTCATCGGCCATAAGAAATTACTCAACTATTACCTCCCACTGTTTACCGGAAGATATTATAAAGAACTATCAAAAAGTAATATTTTACAGAAACGAAAAAGGCGATTGTTACCTAATGAGATTTTGTACTTGAGAGGCACCTACCTGCTGGCCACTCTGTGATTCTGTAATCCCCAGTTCAAACATAATTGTAACTTACTGATTGGCGACTCCATGGATTGCTGTGTGCACAACGACCATATATGTTAAAATAAAAGGAAGGTCAGCGTTGGCCGTCATATTGATGGTTTATTGACAGCAAAATCGATTTTCAATCACATAGTGATCATCTTCAGTACTGGAAGTTAAAAAATTCACATAGCGATCACGAATAAAAAAAAACCACAATTACACCAGTGCAAAAACCAACTGTTGGAAAGAACATACCTGTAGTGTACAAATTAAATTCATAGTCACTGGCATCAAGTTATCAGTAACTAAAACTGAGAAGTGATCACAATAACTGAAGCTGCTCTTTACATTCACCTATACAGTAGACTTCGGTGCGACAGGGTCTTGGAACGCCCTCTGTGTGGCGTGTGTCACGTGAGGACTTAATAATTCTTTATTTGCCAAGGGGTTACCACAAAATACCAAAGTGAATTTGAAAATCATTTATTGAATATTTCAATTTTAAAATTGTACATTAAAATACCCTTAGCAAAAAAGACATCAAATATAAGGTGTTTCGTCATGTCGTTAAATACGATAAAAAAATTTTTTCTGCACTATTAAAATTCTTTTTATAACACGTAATGAGTTTCATTGCATTTTGAAATGCTATATTGTATCATACATTGTATAATTACCACTATTTATGTATTTGACTTCTTGGTTTCAATGTAATATTTTACATTAATTAAGGACTTCCTATCTCTGACTCCCTACGCCAGATGGCGGTTACTGTGTTACAACAATTTGTTTTATATTTGACGTCATGTTATGTCTATATTTTTCTTCTTTTCTAGTCGTGTAATCTGACACCATGTAACTTTACCTGTTGATTTTTGTTCTAACATGTTTCTTAAGTTGTTTGAAAATAACACGCCAGCGTATGTCGGCAAGATATGATTCTTTTTTGCTATGCGTTTTTTAATGTATGATTTTAAAATTGAAATATTCAGTTAATGATGTTGAAGTTCACTTTGGTATTTTGTGGTAACCCCTTGGCAAATAAAGAATTGTTAAGTCTTTATGTGACATACGCCAAATAGAGGGCATCACACCGAGGTCTGCTGTATAGGTGAATGTAAACACGGGTTCAGTTGTTGTGATCTCTTCTCAATTATGGGTTACCGATAACTTCAAACCAGTGTGTATGAGTTTAATTTGTACAGCTAAGGTATGTTGTTTCCAACAGTTGGTTTATACTCAGGTGTATTTGTGGTTTTAAGTTTTTATTCTCTGTTCACTATGTGAAATTTTTAACTTCCAGCACTGACGATGATCACTATGTGATTGAAAATCGATTTTTCTATCAATAAACCACCAATATTACTGCCAACGCTGACGTTCCTTTTAATAACTGTAACTTACTTTACTGATTACCGAACTCTCCTTCGTGTTATGGTACTGTCCGTTGTTAGCACTAGCTTGATACTGTAGTCATTATGTCACCTCTCGACCTCGCGATTTAGTTATTCTCATTCATAAACCTACTTTCCCGCTTAGCGTGTTAAGTAAAGTTCGCGAAAATGAGATTTACAGAACATGTCGGATAAGTTGCAAAAAAAATTATAAATAAATAAATCAAAATAAAAAATAAAAAAGAATAAATAAAGAATAATAAGAAAATAAAAAGAAATAAAAACCGTAAATTTTCTTGGTAATTTTGTGACCCTCTTTTTGGATAAAATAGTATCAGATATTCTCTTTCCTATAACAAGTAAGCCTCCATCATCTATATTATGAGATACTGTCCCTCATGAAGCCACAAATGTCAGTTACAAAAAAGAAAGTATAGTTGTGTAAAGCTACAGTTCTGTGACTAGGGGAAACTTCGTTCTCTGTGTACGTCTATTTTAACTGTTCGTATTGACTTCGCTTAGAAGTGTGGGAAACAGATCAGTATTCACACTGACAAAAGTCATTGGTCCAAGGTAAAGCTCCTTAAACCTGCTAAATATGTACGATCCTTTTCTGGCTGACCCCCTTATATAACGCTGTGATTGCTCTAAGCCATGACAGACAGTCTGTCGATCTGTATGAGATACTATAACATTATTCACAAAAAATTCAGTAATTTAAATCCGTATATATGCCCTGAATTTTATTTCATTTGATTTTGTAATTTTTACCATTGATGCTGTCCCACAGTCTTCAACGTATCTTTTGAATCACAGTCCATTATTTAAGACTGAGCTGAAGTTTAAAACCGGGAAGGTCTGATTACCCACTGCATAATTCAAAAGTGGCTTCCTAAATAAACTCCTCAGTTATATGCCTACGAGCGTGTGTCTGTATCAGACAACGTTACTGCTGCAATAAAAGAAGTACTACAAGGTGGTTTTACTAACGTTTAGAAAAGTCATGAAGAGTGGAGAATAAAGGCTGAACATGTGACATCAGATTATGTACCGCACCGTAAGTGCAGCGGTTGAGGCTATCGGTCTGTCGCACCCGATCATACCAACCCACCACCACTCACGTCGGTGTGACTTTGGACCCAAGTGTGCCTGTTTAGCGCGTGGACTTCAGGGTTCCGGTCTTGCGCCTGGCACGCATTGTTTCAGCATTGCGTTAGACAATTATATGATTACAATGAAGTAAGAACTATTATGCATTATTTACCGGTCTGTTTGTCTCCGTTAGTTTATTGCGAAGTGCAGTACAACATTGACCTACCGTACTGCGTCACAAGTAGTTGAGTATAATCTTCCGAACACCGTCTTACCAGTAAAAATTCAACGTTTTGTATGCTTATTAACGTCTGTAAACAAAAAGAGAAATGAAAAATGGAAAAAACCAGAAAATAAGAACATTTTTTCTTGGTTACACCGATGACTATAACTTTGTGACTGCTATGTTTACAACAGATCACATTTACAAAACGTTTTCCAAATTGGTACAGTCTGCTCCAATGCAAGTATTGCACCACTCAATCATCCCTCCACACCCAAAGATAACCGCGGCACATGCGGCGAGATACGTCATCTGGTGACGTCACATATTCAACATTTCTCTTACATTTTTGGGGTATTCCCTACATTTGTGGTACCGTATGTCTTACATTAAATTATTTGTCTCAGCGTCATCTACATCGCTTCGGGGGTTTCTAGACGTTAATAAAAAAATCACGCTGCAGAGGATATACCAGCTAACTTTGCCACCTCATTTATTTCCGAAATTAAAAAACAAAGTCTCCTGTACACAGAGAAATACTGGAGATTTTAGAGGGTTCCAGAAGAAAAGTAAACGGCGAATGGAAACCTGTGTCCAAAACAGATATCCCTCGTGGCAATAGAACATCATATTTATAGGAGACAAGGCCTTTCTACACAACTGACCAGCGCAGCAATCAGTTACCATCACTGAATATCAAAAGACACCCGTTCTGCCTACGGTCTGTCGCTTTTCCTCCCTATGGGGTGGCCAAACGGCAGACGTCGGCGCCTATAAACTTCGAAACTGTGTATCGTCGTTTGATGATGTTTCCGAACACTGATTCCATTCCTCGATTTGTTCCTCGAGACGCCTTCTACAATCTCTCTAAGTCTGTCGGACATTATTGGGACACCACGTATAGTATACGAATATAATTCGTGGCTCGGTGGTTAAATGGACTGCTGAAAAGAAAAGTTTCACAGTTCAGCTGGTCACTTACCACTTGTTAATTCTTGGTAAAATTGATTGTACTCGTATATAAAAAACTTCCAGGCTAAACTGTCAGAAGTATATCATCTCCGAAAGGACAATCATTAGTAAAGCACTATGGTATTGAAAGAAAAATCGGCAGTGCTGCACATATTTTGATAAGCTCTATGATACGAAAGCCTGTCTTCCTGGAGTGATCGGAAGAAGAAAACCTTCTGTGCAGTGTGTAAAGTAGGAGAGAGATTTTGGAAAAGCCCCAGTGCGTCGTGGGTCAAGCATGAATATCTCTGATGGTAAGAGCATTTTTACTAAGCGCCAAGACTTCAGGACCCGGTGTTGGTCTGGCAGGCATCCTCTATTATGGGTTTTCTAAGCAGCATACAAGCTCTAGAATTAAGGTGAACCGAGAACTGTGGTTTTCAAGCGAACTCGTAAAGTTTGGGTCGGTACCGATAAATGGGCTTCTGATTGTGTTCCATCGGGCAATCGCAACAAAAATGTCGTCTTATGCGTGACTTTTGCGTAAAATGTGCTTTGGGCACAGAGTGTCACAAATACCTTACGCCACTGACGAAGCAGATGCCACTCGAATTTCATTCAGCATCTCTGATTGTATTTCCTCCACTGTTCCTGTGTGCGTGTACATTCCTAAGGGACCAAAATGCTGAGGTCAACGGTCTCTTGACATACACAGTACTTCAACTAACTTATGCCAAGAACAACGCACACACACACAGAGATGCCGGAGGGAGGACTCGAACCTTCGGCGGAAGTAGTCGTGCAGTCCCCACTTCTCGTAATTTTGCATGTACGGCTGATTCGAGAGTACATTTAGCTGAAACTTTTGAATATGAACCTCAGTAAACGACATTATTTCATCTGTTTATCGCCGTTGTCCTGACAGTTGTAGGTGTGTTCAAGGTAGTCAAGATTATCAGCGAATCGTTAATATCTGTTTTTAATTACTACATTGGAAATAATATTTTCTCATTAAATATTTAGTCAGAGTAATTTCATTCTATCAGTTTAAAAAGTGTGGTAATATATTTTTCTCCGATAAAGTCAGATTATTCTGTGGGTAGTTAAAGATTTCGCAACGTTTATGACCCGAGCTGTTACTTCGATTTTCTGAAATTTTCAAATAAACTAAAATATTAAAGCAAACATTATTACTCCTTTGATCACAGTAAATGAAACAGCTACTTGTGATTTTTTCACGCATGGGAATGAAACAACATCTATAACCTAGTTTATCAGTTTTTAGGAAAATACTTGGGAACTGTATCCACATTGTACTTTTGTAGATTCACTCTGCCTAGTAATGAAATGCAATGAACGGTGATCTGTTAAATGGTAAAGAGTTCCGAAAAGAAATTTTTGTACAGTGCAAATCCCAAAACCAGACTGAATGCAAATTTTAGAATCGTAGCAGTTAATTCTTCATATTGTTTCAACACAGCAGCCACAGGTGATTTGGTGTCGCTTCGAGTACTTTCTGGTATTGGCTCCAGTCGACCTGTTCTGGAAAGTATCCGGCGACGTGTGATCCTCACGCCACGCTAAGTTTTGCCGTTGGTTCTCATCGGGTTTCCTGCGTCTCGTAATGTAGTAAATTTTATTTATTGTCTTATATATCCAGAATTGTCAAACCCTAGATAGCAAGTCAGACAGAGAAGAATCTCTGTCTAAGTTATATGTCTTCTGTTGTGTACCAAATAATTTAATTGCTCCATAATACTAATTTAAATTTTTAGGGCCGCTTATTCGGCGCTGTACTGCTTCAGAATAATAAGATAATAGGATACTTAGAACACGTATCACAGGCTCACTGATACACCTGGAGTGTATCTGTCGCGAATGCAACCACTAAATTGCCGCTGAGCGATAAGAAGTGATGAACCAAAAGAAATAAATCAAATTCTTAACTCTTAAAATTATCTTCCGATGTCTGAAATGGCTAGCCTGTTCTCTTACGATCCAAAAACTACATCTCTTATGGCTCCACATGTATAAAATCTATAATATATTTCTCCGATAAAATTAAATTCAGTCTCCTCTACAAAAAGCAACAAATTCAAATCCAAACCGACTACTTGATTACCTGTGCCGCCACTAAAAACTTTTTTTTTTGTGCTACAAGCTTTATACACCTGAATGAACAAGTCATTCAGTTATAATCAAACTGCATTAATAATCATTCTAATAGCATCAGGGTACAAAAATTAGAATAAAACTTTCGCGGAATGGCACAGTGAGCAACAATGGCCCGTGGCGAACTGTGAAGTGACATTTGACAGTGAAGACGGTCTTCAAAGGCGTCACACAGTCTCCTACTGATAAGTAGTTACACTAAAGGGAAAAATACAATTTCATGGGTTACATAAGCAACAAATGCCTTAACATTTAACTTAAACTGGCTTTGACTGCTGATTATAGGTAGCGAGTTTCGTCGACAATGTATGATACTGCACCTGGCATACTTGAAAAATATAACACAAAAAGCTTCCTACAACAATTAATGAGTCACGGTAATAACTTACGGTACTACACGTCGCAAAGGCGGATAAGTTCTTGGTGATACAGCCTATGCTGTGTACCAGTACACATCCCACATAGAAGCATCAGAAATTGTGGCTTTCATGAAACCATTAAACATATGAATTATCTATTATTGTTTTCTGTAATTGTTTCAAATCACTAATATTTACATGTTCCCAAAGTTAATGTTCTATCTGAAGCGACAGCAGATCTCCTGAGGCCACTGTGTTGAAACAATATGAAGAATTAACTGCTACAATTCTAAAATTTGCATTCAGTCTTGTTGCTTCTGGTACTTCCCCTGTTCCCATTCCCATATATGATTGCGTGGACAGAAATCATGGCGGGAAATAAATAGTCTCTCTTCTTAATACTTCATAAATATTGTAAGTATTAAGTGAAGCATTCACATCTATCTTCAAATGAACACACAGAGTTTGAGACCGGCATCGAAATAGATCGGACAATGCTGGCTCTCCTAAAATGTGATATTACCATTGTTTTAAATTTAATCCTGAGTTATAGTTAGAAAGTACCAATTCAGAAATTCGTGAGCAGTTTGTTTGAAGTCGAGAAAAATCTAGTTTTAGTTATGTTTAGTATTATTATTATTATTATTTTCAATGGCCGAACTCAACAGCAGTGCACAAAATCGAGTCGTTTACGGTTTGGTACTCAAACAGCTTCCAAAACGACCATGGGCACGTTCATGTTAGCTGGACATTAAGAAGCGGTCACCAGTCTGGATGATTGTGGATAACAGCTACACCAACAAAAGCAGTTGCTTGACGATGGACTTCCAGGTACAATTGTCTACTCCTGAGTTACACTGAAAGTATCACGATCGTTGCTTCGGTGGATCGAAGAATAGTTAATGATGAATTGTATACATCAATGTGTTTGACATGAGTGATCAATTAAACTGGGGAACACAACAGGGGATGTCGCATCATGTTTCGCCTTGATAACGCCATTTGATACAAAGCACGTGTGACCGTTGAGAGTTTAACGGAGGAAAACATGTGATTCATGACTCATTGCTCGTATTCATTTGATTTATCTCCTAAATGCTGCTGATTGTTCCCTTAAGTGAATAAAAGCTTGGGGACAACGATTCTCATCTCCACAGAGCGCTGCCGAAGCCTGTAATACCCATGACGCTAAACCACCAATGTAAGAGTGGTAAAATGTTTTCAGAATAGTTTGGAAGGAATACTGTTGTGTATAATGAGCTCCCATCTGGCAGGCCGATCTCCTGGTGTAAGTCTTTTTATTTGACGACACTTCGGCGACTTGAGTGTCGATGATTATGAAATGATAATGTTAACAACACAACATGCAGTCCCAGAACGGAAGAAATTTCTGACCCGGTGAGGAATCAAGCACGGGCCCCTACCATGGCACTGTGCCGCCTGCCGTGTTGACCACTTTTTTCTTGTAGTAAGGATATGGCACAAACCGAGGGCTGGCTACTACGTCCCCAACACCGTGGTGAACGCTGTGTTAACTTAGGAAATGTGTAGAAGTGATCTAAGGCAGTAGTATTCAATTTATTTAATTTTTAACTTTTATTTTTATTGTTTAAAATTCTTTTGTCGTGGCTGCGCTCAAAAGGGCACAACCTTAAAAGCTCATGGCCCACGAACCCTGGAAGTGTGATATGAAAGAGAAGTAAATGAGCAGGAATGATGGAGAAAACAAAGAGAAATAAGTTTTTTTTTAGGGCGTACTTCTTCGAGTGCGTCTGCGGCTCACAGACCGGGGCTGGACTGGTACGCCGTACCTTTCCGAAAAAGGGTGTCTGTCGTGAAGTGTCGAATGTCGGTATGTCTCACGTGCGAGGTGCGGAAGGGGGGAAGGGGTTTCGAGTCATAAGCTGTACTGTATAAGTCGTTATCAAATTGACGGCGGTAGTACGACGTTCTTTCAAGTGTGGTCTAAGGATACAAAACACGGTACCGGTACCAAAGGTTTAGCTTCCAGTGCGTCCCTGCACTGAAGAGATAGGTAGTCATCAGATCCTTCAATTACATGATATCATGGTGCCTGATGAGAGGAAAATGTGTTTCCTCTGTAAGGAGAAGGACTTTGCTGGCTAACCGTCCTTGGAGTGGCTTGGAGGTAATGTGCTATTATCGATTGCAAGAGTTACTAGACATCGTGTGTCGACGGGCATGTGAGACGATGCTTGTCAGTATCTTCGCTGTGGCGGTGACTGTATACATAGAGATCAAGCAGACCAGGGAATCGGGCAGTATCATACAGGTCAACGTTTTGGGTAAGTCATCTTGAGGAAAAATCTCACTAGGGAAGCCCTGTTACTTCTCCTTGGCCTGCGTATCTGGTGCTTCAAATCCTCACTCACTGTTCCGATGAAGTTCCTGTTCCATTTTCTTACGGATGGCAGCGAGGCTAGTGGTTGCCCATATCGAGTTCTAACATTTCTCTGAGCTCGTGTATCTGGCATTGTTTCAATAACCCAAGCAACACACTGTGCTTTTTTCCGTGCGCATTTAATTTTTCTGATTCATTTATGGTGCACCTACGAAACTGCCACAACAAAGAAAAAACTTATTTTCATTTTGGTTGTTTTTGTCACCTGTACAGGGAAAACGTTTACATATCAAAATAATTTTGGGTTTATAGGTCTGACGAACTTTACTTTTTCTCTAAATTAATTACAAACCAAGCATATTCAGTTAGTTAGCGAGCTGCATGTTCCTTAGATCATTTGACGCTTCATTTACTGAAAAGATGTGGTACGAGTCAGTTTACAATGTACATATACATTATTAGCCTTAAAATTAATGGATGCATTATTAATTTTAGTCCTCGTCATGCAACTACACTGGCTACCAGATTTTAAATAGAAATTCGTCCATGGAATCGAAGAAATTGTCCCGGATAAATGATTTCCATCTACATTTAAAACTTTCTTCTCCATCTGTAAGACATTTTATAGTACTGGACAACTGATGAAAATATTTGTTGCTGCGTGTTGACTCCTTTCTAAACCACTGACGACTTTAACATAGGGTAATATATGATGGATGGAACTTAAATAGTGGCAACTATTTATTCCCAACCGATAGAAAAGTGTTAAATGTTTTCACCTGTTACTGTCCTTCATAGTACTCACCAGCGTTATGTAGAACCCTTTAGAATCCCTTGCCAACGATGTGGAAGGCGTAGTATTACGTTAGCACACCCCGTTCTGTTGATGGTGCGAATGGAGCGGTCTACTGCGTGTCGAATCTCTGGAACATTTCTGAAGCGAATGCCACGAAGTGGATGCTTCATCTTCGGAATCAAATCAAAGTCACGAATACTTAAGTCCGGGGATTATGGTGGATACTACAGTACTTCCTAGTGCTATCCACTGGACTCTGCAGCCGCAGCTTGCGCTGTATGCTCCCACGCATTGTCGTGCAAAATGATGGGTTGGTTGCGCAGAAAGCGTCGCCACTTCGTTCGCAAAGCTGGTAGCAGGTGATGCTCCAAAAAGGAACAGTAATACTGTACATTCATGGTCTGCCGTGGAGGAACGTAATGCGTTAGGATAACACCATCACATTCGTGGACGAGACTCACCATAACTTTTACCATACGAGGGCTCTGACACACTTTCGACTTTCGCGGCGACCCATAATAACCTAAAAATTAGGCTCTACTTACTGACTCAGCTCATGTACTTCATCAGTTGTCGGTATGATCCTATTAGTTGTAAAGAACTGAATATAGTGATCCATTCTTCATTTATGTGGCCATAGTGTACGTAGTTGCTTTACAATTCTTGAGGGTATTTTTGTTCTGTAGTTGCAACTACAAAAGTGCGTGAGTCTTTTCACCAGACGCGTTTCGCTTTATTACAGTGAAACATCATCACTAGTCTGTAAGTATGTTATTTTTATTTTTATTTGCTTTAAGATCGAAAAACAGTTCCTTAAGAATATGTTGATCTGTCCATACGGTGATTTTCAGTTAATTTCTCGCTTACATCGGGAGATGCCGTCTGGTAGCACATCGTTTTTCTGTGGAGGAAACTGAAAATGTTGGTCTAATTTTTATTTGTTCTGCAACACTGTGCGTTTCTCATGTTCTTCGCAACACACTTTACACCTGCACACTATGCACATCACAGTATTCTGTTTGCTCTTGTATTTCTAAGTATGTGTTTTAGTTTGTGTTTTGTAGCGTTATCAACATAACCTTTCCACTACTTGGTCCTTGACCTATAACATTTTTTATTATTAGTTTATTGTATGTGTGTTTAATTATGTGTCTGTGCATTTATGTACTGTGTAAGAGTTGGGAAGGAAGGAGACGGAGGGATTATTTTTCGTGTATGTGTAGGGGAAGGAAAAACCATGATGAGTACACTTAAGTGTATAGCAGTGTGATAGAGTGTCAGTTAGAGGACAAGGTGAGGAGCGAGAAGTGAAATGAAATTATGAGTGTTGGACGGGGGGATGGGAGAGTAGGAAGGCGATAAAGAATATAAAAGGTTCTTTTCTTTTTTACATAATTACATCAATTGTTTTATATAGAGTCTGGTTTCCCATGTTTAATTGGTCATTCAGTAGCTGTTTACGTTGTATTAATGCATTTTTGTTTGAGGAAATTTTTTGGAAAGGGACGAGGTGTCCACCTGTACCAATTTTAATGATATTCATATCTTTTTCAGTATTGCTTCGTCTCTGGTGATCTTGTTCCAGATGATCCGCAAATTTGTCCTGCTACTCATTCCAGTGTATATCTTGTCACAATCACTGTAGTTGAGCTGATAGATGCCAGATTGTTGGTATCTGCCACCTTTTGATTTTAGTTTTTGGATGTACTTTTGTATGCAATTATTTGTTTTTAAGCAATTTTGCGCCTTGCTTTTTAAATATGTTACCTACTTTATGTATGAATTTCTTGTGGAAGGACATTTTTTTGTTGTGGTGCAAGAAGCGTGAGGTGATGTGGTTTGGTTAGTTTTTTCATGATTCGTCTTCTTAATTTTTTGTTTAGTTTGTCCACCATTGTTTCTTTGTGTCTATTTTTAATAATGTTATTTTCTAATAACAAACTCTTTCTGGTAATCAGCAGTTTTTAGGGCGATCCTCTTCAACCTGTTTAACATGTATCTGATTGCTGCTTGTTCGTCGTTCAGTTGGTGATTTGAGGTTGCATTTACGATAATGTCACCTGTCGTGGATTTTATGTATATGGGCAATGTGTGTTTATTATTGTTTTTCCTTACGGTTATATCCAGAAAGCTGAGTGAGTTTTATTGTTCTTCTTGTATTGTGAACGTAATGATTTTGTGTAGAGTATATTATGGCATCCAGGTGTCCGTACCTAGATGACGTAGTTTTTCTTTGTACTATGTCTTCAAATATTAACTTTCCTGTATGATTTATGAAAATGTTGGCAAATTTTCCTGAAGTAGGTGAACCCATGGCTAAACCTTTTTCTTGTATGTAGTGCTCTTGATTGAATTCAAAATAATCTTGTTGTGTTACTAACTGCAATAATTCTACTATTTCATATACGTGGTCAAGAGGTAGCTGTTTGTGTGTTTTCAGGTTTCCTTCAATTATTTTTATAGTTTCATTAACAGGAATACAACTGAACATACTTTCTTCATCAAAAGAGGTCAATGTTGGTGTGACAGGGATTGTAGTGTCTATTATATGTTCTACCAACTAGGAGGAATTTTTTATTGCTGTATCATTTTTTGTTTATTTTACTGGCTCAGCTGTGACTGCATTTACTTGCTAGTAGGTATGTAGGAGCTGCTCTGTAATTTATAATTGGATGGACTAGATAACTTTCATTATGGACCTTTGGTTGACTTCTCGTGTTGGGGGCTTGAGGGTTTTATTTTTGTACGTCTCTGTTCCTATCTGTCTGTAAATGTATACTCCATGACTTTGAGCTTTTTTTAACATATGTTTGAAATCTATTAATTGGGTTTGATTTTAACTTTTGTATCTTGTTTTTGGTGATGAATTCTTCTGTTTCTTTTGTATTCTTGTATTTTTATGATGACAAATATGACATTGTCTGCTTGACGTTTTTTCTTTAGATTTTTAAGTTTTGTTTAATCACAATTAGTTTTTAATTTATTGTTTTTGTATATACTGTGTTGTCATGTTTTCAATTTCTTCATTTATTAACACCCTAATTAGCCCTGTGTTTACACTATTCCCTCCTTCTTTCTTCTATAATGGGAATCTGTTCAGATTCTATAATGAGATCTTGTATCTGTTGTTCATTTGCTAGTGAGTCAACATTGTGTTTTAGACCTTTTCCTAAGAGCTGTTTTCGTCTTTATCTCGTGTGATATCTGTAAGATTGACTGTCCTAAGGTGGAACTAGTGTGTGTGAATGCGTTTGCTGCTATGGGGTTTTGTGTGGTGCAGTTTGAGGTTTTCAGTTTTCTTATTAGGCTTTAGTTGCATTTTGTTTATAGTTCTGGATGTGCAGCCGTCGACGTTTTCCACAACTGAATAGCCGGATTATTTAATTTTGTGCAAGCTGAAGGTGAATTTCGTATAATTATTGGTTTAATGTCTGTTTCTTTGTATATAGAGACTAAATTTCATGTTTCAGCCAGGTATTTTTAGCGGCCTGTCTGGCAACTTTCACTACATTCGAACTGTTTCAGATCGTTACATTTATGTATTTTGGGATAAGATAACTGTATTTACAATGGTTATTTAGTCTGATTGTTTCAGCTGTTTTAGACAAATTAAAATGATTCTTCTTTAACTGGTAATAGAGATCAACTGGAAATGCTTAACAAGGTAACATTAAATTTTTCATTTGTGAGGCCGTCTCTCTTCCCTCCACTCTATTGCACAGTAAACAAGTACACAGAAACCTAATTAAATAGAATAACACACATACAATAAACTAACAATAAAAAGTTATAGGACATGAGAAAATAGTTGAAAGGTTATGTTGCCAACAGTACAAAACGCAAACCAAAACACATACTTAGAGGTACAGAAACAAATAGAATATAGTGGTGTGGATGAAAGTCTAATTTGAAAAGTATAAGAAAGGCATGCTGCTGCAGAACAATCAAAAATTAAACCAAAATAATCAGTTTCTAATGCAGGAAAAACGCTATGTGCTAGCTGACAGAATTTCCCGATGTAAGACAGAAATCAACCGAAAATGAACGTAACTAGAAATAAATTTATTCTTAACGAACTGTTTTTCTAACACCTAATCGAAATGTAAATTACTTAAATACAGACGACTTATGATGTTTTACTCCAATAAAGAAAAACATGTCTGGTGTTTTCACGCATTTTTGTAGTTGGAACAACAGAATAAAAATACCCTCATGAATATAGTGTACCTCTTCAAAATTTAAGAAATATACATTTTCAGACAACCACTAAATAATTCTTTGGAAAATAACATTTACCACATATTTTCCTGTTTCTGCTCTAGCATGGTTTATTATAACAGTAGTACTGTCTGCCTTAAGTTTCAGTTCTAATTGTTAAATGTTTAGTGGAAGGTCATTCACATATGTAAAGAATAGAAGTGGGCCCAAAATTGAACCCTGCAGGACTCCCTTTGTGATGTTTCGGGAAGTTACTAAAATATTCTACCTTTCTGCAATTGTCTGAATTAATGAGCACAATCTTTTTCATTCTATTTGTGAAGTATGATACAAACCAGGTGCACATAACGCCTTCAGTTTCATAAAACATGAATTTTTCACCGAGAGTATCACCTTGTTGTTGTTGTGGTCTTCAGTCCATGCTACTCTATCCTGTGGAAGCTTCATCATCTCCCAGTACGTACTGCCACCTACATCCTTCTGAATCTGCTTAGTGTATTCATCTCTTTGTCTCCCTCTACGATTTTTACCCCCACGCTGCCCTCCAATACTAGATTCGTGATCATCGATGCCTCAGAATAAGTCCTAGCAACCGATCCCTTCTTCTAGTCAAGTTGTGCCACAAACTCTTCTTTTCCCCAATTCTATTCAATACCTCATCATTAGTTATGTGATCTACCCATCTAATCTTCAGCATTCTTCTGTAGCACCACATTTCGAAAGCTTCTATTCTCTTTTTGTCTAAACTGTTTATCGTCCATGTTTCACTTCCATACATGGCTACACTCCAATACAAATACTTTCAGAAAAGACTTCCTGACCCTTAAATCTATACTCGATGTTAACAAATTTCTCTACTTCAGAAACACTTTCCTTGCCATTGACAGTCTACATTTTATATCGTCTCTACTTCGGCCATCATCAGTTATTTTGCTCTGCAAATAGCAAAACACCTTTATTACTTTAAAATGTCTCATTTCCTAATCTAATTCCCTCAGTATCACCCGACCTTATTGGACTTCTTTCCATTATCCTCATTTAGCTTCTGTTGATGTTCATTTTATATACTCCTCTCAAGACACTGTCCAATCCATTCAACTGCGGTTCCAAGTCCTTTGCTGTCTCTGACAGAATTACAATGTCATCGGCGAACCTCTAAGTTTTTCTTTCTTCTCCCTGGATTTTAATACCCACTCCGAATTTTTATTTTGTTTCCTTTACTGCTTGCTCAATATACAGATTGAATAACATCAGGGAGAGGCTACAACCCTGTCTTACTCCCTTCCCAACCACTGCTTCCCTTTCATGTCCTTCGACTCTTATAACTGCCATCTGGTTTCTGTACAAATTGTAAGTAGCCTTTCGCTCCCTGTATTTTACCCCTGCCACCTTTAGAATTTGAAAGAGAGTATTCCAGTCAACATTGTCAAAAGCTTTCTCTAAGTCTACAAATGCTAGAGACGTAGGTTTGCCTTTCCTTAATCTAGCTTCTACGGTAAGTCGTAAGATCAGTATTGCCTCACTTGTTCCAGAATTTCTACGGAATCCAAACTGATCTTCCCCGAGGTCGGCTTCTACTAGTTTTTCCATTCGTCTGTAAACACTTCGCGTTACTATTTTGCAGCTGTGACTTATTAAACTGATAGTTCGGTAATTTTCCCATCTGTCAACACCTGCTTTCTTTGCGATTGGAATTATTATATTCTTCTTGAATTCTGAGGCTATTTCGCCTGTCTCATACATCTTGCTCACCATATGGTAGAGTTTTGTCAGGACTGGCTCTCCAAAGGGCGTCAGTAGTTCCAATGGAATGTTGTCTACTCCGGGGGCCTTGTTTCGACTCAGGTCTTTCTGTGCTCTGTCAAACTCTTCACGTAGTATCGTATCACCCTTTTCATCTTCATCTACATACTCTTCCATTTCCATAATATTGTCCTCAAGTACATCGCTCTTGTATAGACCCTCTATATACTCCTTCCACCTCTCTGCTTTCCGTTCTTTGCTTAGAAGTGGGTTTCCATCTGAGCTCTTGACGTTCATACAAGTGGTTCTCTTATCTCCAAAGTTCTCTTTAATTTTCCTGTAGGCAGTATCAATCTTACCCCTAGTGAGATAAGCCTCTACATCTTTACATTTGTCCTCTAGCCATCCCTGCTTAGCCATTTTGCACTTTCTGTCCATCTCATTTTTGAGACGTCTGTATTTCTGTTTGCCTGTTTCATTTACTGTATTTTAATATTTTCTCCTTTCAATTCAATATTTCGCCTGTTACCCAAGGATTTCTACTAGCCCTCGTCTTTTTACCTACTTAATCCTCTGCTGCCTTCAATACTTCATCCCTCAAAGCTACCCATTCTTCTTCTACTGTACTGCCTTCCCCCATTCCTGTCAACTGTTCCCTTGTGCTCTCCTCTGTACAACCGCTGGTTCTTTCTAGTTATCCATGTCCCATCTCCTTAAATTCCCACCTTCTTTCAGTTTCTTCAGTTTTAATCTACAGGTCATAACCAATAGATTGTGGTCAGAGTCCCCATCTGCCCCTGGGAATGCCTTATAATTTGAATCCTGGTTCCTAAATCTCTGTCTTACCATTATGTAATCTATCTGATACCTTTTAGTATCTCCAGGGTTCTTCCATGTATACTACCTTCTTTCATGATTCTTAAACCAAATGTTAGCTATGATTAAGTTGTGCTCTGTGCAAAATTCTACCAGGCGGCTTCCTCTTTCATTTCTTAGCTCCAATCCATATCCACTTACTACGTTTACTTCTCTCCCTTTTCCTACACTCGAATTCCAGTCACCAATGACTATTAAATTTTCATGTCCTTTCACTATCTGAATAATTTCATTTATTTCATCATACATTTCTTCAATTTCTTCGTCATCTGCAGAGCTAGTTGCATATAAACTTGTACTACTGTAGTTGATGTGGGCTTCGTATCTATCTTGGCGTTCACTATGCTGTTTGTAGTAGCTTACCCCCATTTCTATTTTCCTATACGTTATTAAACCTGCTCCTGCATTACCCCTATTTGATTTGGTGTTTATAACCCTGTAGTCACCTGACTCGAAGTCTTGCTCCTCCTGCCACCGAACTTCACTAATTCCCACTATATCTAACTTTAACCTATCCATTTCCCTTTTTAAATTTTCTAACCTACCTGCCCGATTAATGGATCTGACATACCACGCTCCTATCCGTAGAACGCCAGTTTTCTTTCTCCTGATAACGACATCCTCTTGAGTAGTCCCCGCCCCAACCTGCAATGTCGCTTATGCTCTTTGATCCTGTTGTTAATGGATCGTCCAGTCATTCCGACATTAACTTTTCCGCATGTGCATGGTATACGGTTGGGGCAGGTGGAGAAATCGGCCGTGGCAGAGCATGCACTGAATGAGACCGACCACTTAATAAAATTCGCCGACACGGAAGTTCTGGGTGTAGAGAACCACTATCACACGCGCTTGTTCATAGAAGCTGTAGAAATACAAAAACATGCGGTTTGAACAAGAAAGAGGAAAGCCTTAAGGTAAACGGATCCTGGCTTCCCGTACTGCAGCGAACGACCGTCGCAGGTAGGAAGAGGAGAACCGCACCGGAAATGACCGCGGAGGAGCCCTCGGACGTTGGCGCGCCAGGTACATATAGTCTGCGACCGCAAGCTCAGCTCCAGTTCACCACCGGCAATGGAGGGTGAAGGTTTCACAATGCCAGCCACTCGTGCTGGCGAAACGTCAGAAAAATCATTAGACGAACGTCGACGAAGAACCCGAGACCGAAGCCAATAGGCAGTCTGTCAAGAAGTGGCCACGAAAGCCTTAAAAAAATTTTTCAGAATTCTGTCTGAAATTCCGTCACCTACACAATAGAATTCGGTGTTTAGAATTTTTATACTTGTGTTAATTTCAATGAATGATTTTGGGGTTACTTCTACATGAATAATGTTTTGAGGAATGACATTTTTAATACACTCGATTGTTCCTTCAGACGAACAGTTCGGTGCTGCATTTTCTGCCACATTCTCAACATTGTCATTTAGTTTCATTGGTACGGAATCTTGCAAAATTCCTGGCTGACCTACACCCTCTTGTACACAATGGCTGTCCTGTTGAATTGGTGAAGTACCTTTCGGGATAATCTGTACAACTGAACCAAAATAAGGGCACGAAAGTGCGCCTCTAAATACACTACTAGCCCTTGAAATTGCTACACTGAGAATAAATGCAGATGATTAACGGGTATTCTTTGGACAAGTATATTATACTAGAACTGACATGTGATTACATTTGCACTCAATTTTGGTGAATAGATCCTGAGAAATCACTACCCAGAACAACCACCTCTGGCTGTAATAACGGCCTTGATACGCCTGGGGATTGAGTCAATCAGAGCTAGGATGGCGTATGCAGGTACAGCTGCCCATGCAGCTTCAACACGAAACAACAGTTCATCAAGAGTAGTGACTGGCGTATTGTGACGAACCAGTTGCTCGGCCGCCATTGGCCAGACGATTTGAACTGGTGAGATATCTGGAGAACGTGCTGGCCACAGGGCAGCAGTCGAACATTTTCTGTATCTAGAAAAGAAAATACGGGACCTGTAATATGCGTGCATTATCCTGGTAAAATGTACGGTTTCGCAGGGATCGTATGAAGGGCAGATCCACGGGTCGTAACACATCTGAAATTACACTGTTCAAAGTGCCGTCAATGCGAACAAGAGGTGACCAAGACATTTAACCAATGGCACCCCATATCATCACGCCGGATGATACGCCAGTATGGCGATGACAAATACATGCTTCCAATGTGTGTGATGTGTGTGACGTCCTTAGGTTAGTTAAGCTTAAGTAGTTCTAAGTTCTAGGGGACTGATGACCTCAGCAGCTACGTCCCACAGCGCTCAGAGCTATTAGGACTGTTTTTTTTTTTTCGTTCACTGCGATGTTGACAAACACGGATGCGACCATCATGCTGCTGTGAACAGAACCTAGATTCATCCGAAATAATGACGTTTTGCCATTCGTGCACCGAGGTTCGTCGTTGAGTACACCATCGCAGGCGCTCCTGTCTGTGATGCAGCGTCAAGGCTAACCGCAGCTACGGTCTCCGAGCTGATAGTCCATGCTGCTGCAAACGTCGTCGAACTGTTCGTGCACGTGGTTGTTGTCTTGCAAACGTCCCCATCTGTTGACTTAGGGATCGAGACGTGGCTGCACGATCCGTTACAGCTATGCGGATAAGATGCCTCTCATCTTGACTGCTAGTGATACGAGGCCGTTGGTATCCTGCACGGGGTTCCGTGTTACCCTCCTGATCCCACCGATTCTATATTCTGGTACCAGTCATTGGATCTCGATCAACGCGAGTAGCAATGTCGCGATACGATAAACTGAAATCGCGATAGGCTACTATCCGACCTTTATCAAAGTCGCAAACGTCATGCTACGCATTTCTCATCCTTACGCAAGGCATCACAACAACGTTTCACGAGGCAACGTCGGTCAACTGCTGTTTGTGTATGAGAAAATGGTTGGAATCTTTCCTCATATCAGTACGTTGTAGGTGTCGCCACCGGCGCCAACCTTGTGTGAATGTTCTGAAAAGCTGAGAATTTGCATATCACAGCATCCTCTTCCTGTCGGTTAAATTTTTCGTCTGTAGCATGTAATCTTCGTGGTGTGGCAATTGAAATGGCCGGTAGTATATTTAAATCTTAGTAAGGAATTTATTTTTGAGGCGACTCGCTCTCATAACTCATTTTTTGACGAGTCTACAGTAAAAACGTGATCGCTGTGTCCTTCCACGGCACACCTAAGTAGGTCGGCACCAGCCACCTGCTCCTCCTCGCAGCGCGCCAGCGCTAAGTCTGGCCGCGCCCTCGCAGAGCTGGAGAGCTCTTTATGGCCGCCCGCCGTGTCTGCGCCTCAGTCCGGCCGGCTCTGAGCCCCTCGGCTGCCGACTCGCCGGCTGCAGCTCCTCTTGCTATGCAAATGAGGCCATTTGGCGGATCCTCACCCGCAGTGCCCGAACCGATCCTTAGGAAGGGCTGCTGGCTCACAGTCCAGATATTGTCACGTCCATGCTACAAGATTTCTTCGGCCGCCTCGTACATCACGCAGGAGGCTTTTACATGTCCTCAACCGATCCTTCCATACAGTTGCGCCAACGACACAGTCGTTTCTAGCGCCACCAGTCTGGAGGACCGATTTGGTAAAAGTGTGAAAATTCCTGCTGGTCTTCGTTATCACTAAAATACACTTCTGGCCATTAAAATTGATACACCACGAAGATACCGTGCTACATAAGCGAAATTTAACCGACAGGAAGAAGATGCTGTGATATGCAAATGATTAGCTTTTCTGAGCATTCACACAAGGTTGGCGACACCTACAACGTGTTCACATAAGGAAAGTTTCCAACCGATTTCTCATACACAATCAGCACTTGACCGGCGTTGCCTTGTGAAACGTTGTTGTGATGTGCAAGAAGGAGAAATGCGTACCATCATGTTTCCAACTTTGATAATGGTCGGATTGCAGCCTATCGCGATTGTGGTTTATCGTATTGCGACATTGCTTCTCGCGTTGGTCGAGATCCAATGACTGTTAGCAGAAAATGGAATCGGTGGGTTCAGGAGGGTAACACGGAATGCCGTGCTGGATCCCAACGGCTTCGTTTCACTAGCAGTCGAGATGACAGGCATCTTATCGGCATGGCTGTAACAGATCATGCAGCCGCGTCTCGATCCCTGAGTCAAGACAGCAGCCACCTGCACCAACAGGTCGACGACGTTTGCAGCACCATGGACTATCAGCTGGGAGTCCGTGGCTGCAGTTACCCTTGACGCTGCATCATAGACAGGAGCGCCGGCG
The DNA here is from genome assembly GCF_023897955.1 of Schistocerca gregaria. NCBI lineage: Eukaryota > Metazoa > Arthropoda > Insecta > Orthoptera > Acrididae > Schistocerca > Schistocerca gregaria. The sequence goes on along the minus strand of NC_064921.1, from coordinate 969,300,582 downwards.
ATGGTGTACTCAATGACGAACCTGGGTGCACGAATGGCAAAACGTCATTTTTTCAGATGAATCCAGGTTCTGTTTACAGCATCATGATGGTCGCATCCGTGTTTGGCGACATCGAAGTTAACGCATATTTGAAGCGTGTATGCGTCATCGCCATACTGGCGTATCATCCGGCGTGACGGTATGGGGTGCCATTCGCAACATGTCTCGGTCACCTCTTGTTCGCATTGACGGCACTTTGAACAGTGGACGTTACATTTCAGATATTTTACGGCCCGTGGCTCTACCCTTCATGCGAACCCTGCGAAGCCCTACATTTCAGCAGGATAATGCACGACTGCATGTTGCAGCTCCTGTACGATCCTTCCTCGATACAAGAAATGTTCGGCTGATGCCGTGGCCAGCACGTTCTCCAGATCTCTCACCAACTAAAAAAGTCCGGTCAATGATGGCCGAGCAACAGACTCGTCACAATACGCCAGTCACTACTCTTGATGAACTGTGGTATCATGTTTAACCTGCATGGACAGCTGTACCTGTACGCGCCATCAAAGCTCTGTTTGACTCAATGCCCAGGCGTATGAAGGCCGATATTACAGCCAGAGATGGTTGTTCTGGGTACTGATTTCTCAGGATCTATGCAGCCAAATTGCGTGAAAATGTAATCACATATCAGTTTTAGTATATCTGACCAATAAATACCCGTTTACCATCTGCATTTCGTCTTGGTGTACCAATTTTAATGGCCAGTAGTGTAGGTATCGACATGTTGTCCGTCCCTAATGGTGTAACGCAGCCACTTTCTTTGGTGGTAGTTCAGCGAGACTTCTACACCTATAGGTATCTACATAATCCACAGGCCACCGTATGGGACATAGCGAAGTGTACCCTGCACCACTACTAGTCATTTCTTTTAATGTGCCACTCCAAACGGAGCAAGAAAATATCGACTCTTTACATACCTCAGTACGAGCCCCAATCTCTTTAATTTTTTCTTCGTGGTCCTTACGCGATATGTACACTGGTGGCAGTAGAATCGTTCCTCAGTCAGCCTCAAATTCCGTTTCTCTCAAGAACGTCGCCTGTAATATTTGCGTGTTTTTCCAACTTACCGTTAACATATAGAAGCCCGCCTCCAAGTGGCTTCGATGTCTTCTTTTAATCTGACCTGGTGCCGATCCCAGGACTTCGAAATCTACTCAGCAATGGGTCGCACTAGTGACCAATATGCGATTTGATTACCAGATGAACCAAACCTCGACAATTAAACGCAAGTCGACCATTCGCCTTCCCTACTACAATCCTCACATGCTCGTTCCATTTCGTATTGCATTTAGACGTTACACATAGATGAAACTTACTGGCAGATTAAAACTGTGTGCCCCACGGAGACTCGAACTTGGGCATTTGCCTTTCGCGGGCAAGTGTTCTACCATCTGAGCTATCGAAGCACGACTCACGCCCGGTACTCACAACTTTACTTCTGTCAGTACCTCGTCTCCTACCTTCCAAACTTTACAGAAGCTCTCCTGCGAACCTAGCAGAACTAGCCCTCCTGAAAGAAAGGATACTGCGGAGACATGGCTTAGCCACAGCCTGCGGGATGTTTCCAGAATGAGATTTTCACTCTGCAGCGGAGTGTGCGCTGATATGTAACTTCCTGGCAGAATAAAACTGTGTGCCCGACCGAAACTCGAACTCGGGACCTTTGCCTTTCGCGGGCAAGTGCTCTACCATCTGAGCTATCGAAGCACGACTCACGCCCGGTACTCACAACTTTACTTCTGTCAGTGCCTCGTCTCCTACCTTCCAAACTTTACAGAAGCTCTCCTGCGAACCTTGCTGAACTAGCCCTCCTGAAAGAAAGGATACTGCGGAGACATGAGCTTAGCCACAGCCTGGAGGATGTTTCCAGAATGAGATTTTCACTCTGCAGCGGAGTGTGCGCTGATATGGAACTTCCTGGCAGAATAAAACTGTGTGCCCGACCGAGACTCGAACTCGGGACCTTTGCCTTTCGTGGGCAAGTGCTCTACCATCTGAGCCACCGAAGCACGACTCACGGCCACTACTCACAACCTCCGTCTTGGATGTGTGTGATGTCCTTAGGTTAGTTAGGTTTAAGTAGTTCTAAGTTCTAGGGACTCATGACCTTAGAAGTCCCATAGCGCTCAGAGCCATTTGAACCATTTTTTTGAAACGGTTTATTGACACACAGTCAACATGGGATTAGAAAACATCACTCCTATGAAACACAACTAGCTCTTTATTCATATGAAGTGCTGAGTGCTATTGACAAGGGATTTAGAGCGATTCCCTATTCCTGTATCTCCGGAAGGCTATTGACACTATACCACACAACCGGCTGGTAGTAAAATTGCCTGCTTATGGAATACCGTCTCAGTTATGTGCCAGGATATGCGATTTCTTGTCAGAGAGATCACAGTTCGTAGTAATTGACGGAAAGTCATCGAGTAAAACTGAAGTGATTTCAGGCGTTCCCCAAGGTAGTGTTATAGGGCCTTTGCTGTTCCTTATCTATATAAAGGATTTGGGAGACAATCTGAGCAGCTGTCTTCGGTTGTTTAAAGAGGACGCTGTCGTTTATCGACTAATAAAGTCATAAGAAGATCAAAACAAACTGCAAAACGATTCAGAAGGAATATCTGAATTGTGTGAAAAGTGGCCGTTGACCCTAAATAACCAAAAGTGTGAGAACACCCACATGAGAACTAAAAGGAACTCGTTAAACTTCGGTTACACGATAAATCAGTCTAATCTAAAAGCCATAAATTCAAGTAAATACCCAGGTATTACAATTACGAACAACTTAAATTGGAAAGAACATATAGAAAATGTTGTGGGGAAGGCTAACCAAAGGCTGCGTTTTATTGTAGGACAGTTAGATACTGTAACAGACCTACTAAGGAGACGCGTACACTACGCTTGTCTGTACTCTTTTAGAATACTCCTCTGCGGCGTGGGATCCTTAGCAGGTAGAACTGACGGAGTACATCGAAAAAGTTCAAAGAAACGCAGCACGTTTTGTACTATCGCGAAATATTGGATAAAGTGTCACAGAAATGATACGGGATATGGGCTGGAAATCATTAAAAGGAAGGCGTTTTCGTTGCGACGGAATCTTCTCACGAAATTCCAATCACCAACTTCCTCCTCCGTATGCGAAAATATTTTGTTGACACCGACCTACATAGGGCGGAATGATCACCAATATAAAATAAGGGAAATTAGAGCTTGTACGGAAAGATATAGGTGTTCATTCTTTCCGCACGCTATACGAGATTGGAATAATAGAGAATTTTGAAGGTGGTTCGATGAACACTCTCCCAGGCACTTTAATGAGATTTGCAAAGCTTCCACGTAGATGTAGATGGGCTGGTTTTTCCTACTCATCTGCCCTGACTTACTGCTTTCTACTTTTGAAACTAACAGTCATTGATTACAACAACTAGAAATTCGTCTAAGTCATCTGATAACCCACTACGTACTATATGGCGACACCTTTCCATACATCACAGAATCATCAGTGAACAGCCGCTGTCTGCTCCTTACCCTGTTCGCCAGATCGTTTACATATATAAAAAATAATGGCGATCCCATCCCATTTCCCTGACGCACTTCTGAAGATACCCTTGTCTCCGATGAACGGTTGCCTTCGAGGACAAAACCCTTAAGAAGTCTTCAAGCCACCCAAATACCTGTGAACCTAATCAGTATACTTGCACCTTCGTTAATAGCCGGCATTACCGTTGTAAGTAGACTGTTTAGGTTTTTTATATTGGTGACGCCACGTAGCGATCTGTATGAAAATCACTGGCTGTGCTGTTTTCAGTCAGTGGCTGTTTGGCATTGTTGTAATACTTGCCATTGTAGTGTTGGGCTGTTGGCTGTTAGCAGCGCGTAGCGTTTCGCAGTTGGAGGTGAACCGTCAGCCATGTGGGGAGCCAGCCATGTGGGGAGAGAAATGGCGGAGTTTTGAAATTTGTAAGACTGGATGTCATGAACTGCAATATATATTATGACTTTTGAACAGTATTAAGGTAAATACATTGTTTGTTCTCTATCAAAATCTTTCATTTGCTCACTATGCCTATCAGTAGTTAGTGCCTTTGGTAGTCTGAATCTTTTATTTAGCTGGCAGTAGTGGCGCTCACTGTATTGCAGTAGTTCGAGTAACGAAGATTTTTGTGAGGTAAGTGATTTGTGAAACCTATAGGTTAATGTTAGTCAGGGTCATTCTTTTGTAGGGATTTTTGAAAGTCAGATTGCGTTGCGACAAAAATATTGTGTGTCAGTTTAAGAAAAGTCATGTTAAATTTTCTAAGAGGACGTTTCACTGTGTCAACTGCTTTACACAAATTTAGGAATCAGTCTGTTTCTCTTTATCCACTGTTCGCAGGACCTCATGTAAGAAAATGGGAAGTTGAGCTTCGCACGAGAGAAGCTTTCTCAAACCGTGCTGATTTGTAGAAAGCTTTTCCCTCTCAATAAAATGTATTATATTCGAAATGAGGATGTGTCAAGCATTTTCCAGCTAACCGGTGCTAAACATTGGTCTGTAATTTTGTGGCTCCGTTATTTCATCCTTCTTATGTAAAAGAGTCAACTTCGGTTTTTTTTAGTCACGACTTCGCGATGATGGAGAGATTCAAGATGAATACAAACTTTGTAAGGGGTCAGTGGTGTAGAGTACTATTCGTGGCCGGCCGCGGTGGTCTCGCGGTTCTAGGCGCTCAGTCCGGAACCACGCGACTGCTACTGTCGCAGGTTCGAATCCTGCCTCGGGCATGGATGTGAGTGATGTCTTTAGGTTAGTTAGGTTTAAGTAGTTCTAAGTTCTAGGGGACTGATGACCACTCTTGTTAAGTCCCATAGTGCTCAGAACCATTTGAACCATTTGGATTTACAGGGAAGAAAATCTGCAGCACTCTTTCAAAGAAACTATCTGAGCATTCATGTTAAGCCATTTACGGAAATTCAACAGTCTAATCGTGGTCTTCCGAGTGATCAACCGATTTGTTCTTCCCAATTTTTTAGAGAGTATTTCAGCGACCGACCCACTCACCTTTCTGTCTGAAATCTAACCAGAATGTCAACTACTGTTCACTTACTTATTCCTCAATGATTTTGGAAGACATGGAGAACGGCAAATATATCGATTCGAAGGTACCTTCTCCGGAAACGACCGAGTCGAAAGTTCAAGCAACATAATCGCTCTGATATCTTTGTCCGAGATCCTGTCTTACTCCAATCTCCTTGCTTTCAGTATTTTTGGGAGGTGGTAGTATGGACCAAAACAAGAGAAAAATGTCCAGTAAATATGGATTGTAAACAGATCACTTTCTAATTTCCATCGGTGTCCCAGAAACATACGTTTTGCTTATTGATTCATCGTGCTTCATTTGAAATTAGACTGAACATCAGGTATGCAGGACTGAGACAGTAGCGTTTTCAAATCACCTACTGCTCTCCTTGGTTATCGAAACGTACACCGACGGAAATATATCGCAATGGCAAGAAGGAATTGTATGACATAAAAGAAAGTTGGTAGGTGTATTTCTACATTCAAATTTCGCCCTAGTCTTATAGGGTGACGCTAGCAGCACCATTATGAGGATGCAAATCGGGTTCACCTTCAATTACTTTGAGATTGGACGTGGAGAGTTGATGTTAGCCAAGCATACTTTTAAGGCCAGACGCCATTATCAACACCTCACTGGGTTGGAAAGAGATAGTGTAGTAGGGCTGCTAGAAGCTGGATGTTCCTTCTGCGATAGTGCAAGAGGCTTGGCAGGAATGTAGCAGGCAACGAACGGTCACGCTGTTCTACTGAGAGTTAAGACCACCGAATTCAGCGTATGGCTCTGGCGCATCGTACTGTATCTACAGCAGCAGTTTGAGGAGCTGTTGGCACCACAGTGACATATCGAACTATTACAAACTGGTTACTTCGAAGGCAGCTCCGTACCAAAAGCCCTGAAGCGTGCATACTGCTGACTCCAAACAGCCGTAATTTGCGACATTAGTAGTGACAAGCTGTAATGTGCTAAGGAGCTGGCCCTGAGTGGGAGAATACTAGGCCAAAAAATGTATTACGTTATTCATTAAAATACAAACAACCAGAACTAATTAAATTAATTCCCAACAACATGACTGTTGGTAGATATGACGTAACTACTAGATAAAACTGAATGAAATTAAAAAGAAATATTTTCTGTGATCACCTTTAAGTTAAAAAAATGATAAATATTCAGCAAATATGTTGAGTCAGATCACAAGACTTAAAAACTCACCAGCACATACCACACCATAAGTTTTAAAACTTAGTGGTAATAGCTAACAAGTCCTTATCATCAACCATTCACTATCACGTGACAGTTTCCATATAATCTGAAGGAAGACCACTGATTCCAAGTACGCGGAATAGCCTGACAACGTCAAATACAAATTATGATACAAGTGGGAGCTACAGAGCCAAACAATTTCTACGCGTAAGTGTGGATAGCGATCGCCACAAGACAGAAGCTCTCTCAGTAATGGTATTTATCGTACTCTGGCCTCTTTAGCTGGACCCACAATGTAAAAAAAACAGATACATCAGCTATCGTGTAACATGCGAACCACCAGTTAACAATTTGCATTTGAAATACAAATAGACGCTGTTAATACAGTGGAAAAAGGCGAACGCTACGTATGAACCACGTAATTAGAAAGTAAGTAAGAAATTTTAATTTTAGGTGTGGCCAAACACGTTCCAACAGCTCGATCCCACAATTTTAGTCACTCACGTTCACAGAATCCCAACTTGGGTGAGGTTATTCAAACTATTTGTGAATGAAGATGTTTACATGTCACGATGGACATCCAGGATGGCGAGTTAGACATAATATAAACGTGTGTACGGTAATCGGACGCACACCATAATCTTGGATATCGGAAACGTAAGTTGATAAACGCTCGATTTAGGGATGCCGTCATGTAGGCGCAATGAGGAGTTTGTTAGGAATCAGGAACCAATGGATGCTCTCCACCATATGCCCCTGTACCAGGTTCTTGAAACTGACATTCAGGAACGCAACCTGACACTACTATGGGCACAGGGTTCCTTGCATCACGCAGAGACAGCTTTATCAAAAAGCAGTCTTCACGGTGCCAGCCATCACTCAATCCGACCCAAGCCGCAGCGACCAAAAGCGCCACTCTCAGCAGCGAGCGAAAGATATTGTGGGCCACGACTCCACGGCGTTTACTCCAAGGGCCCATCATTCTGAAGCCGTCTCTTGGCTGCAATAGCGCTTTAATTCTGTCCCACATCCATGTCTCCTGCTGCCGACAAAATGCTCAAGAAGCTCTTGCGGCCAGAGAAGCCAACAACGAGTGGGAACCATCTAAACGTCCCCGCACGGCTCACAAACGAGAGCTCAGTGGGGGGCAGGCTGGAGGTCTTTTGCATTTCCTGATGAAAGCTGTTTCTGCTTTGGTACCAGAGATGGCCGTGTCTTCATTGGAAGGAGACCAGTTGAGGGCCTGGAACTAGACTTTCTGCACACGCTGGACTTACACCTGGAGTTATGGTATGGAGTGGGATTACAGATCACGGCAGAAGCACTCTCGTGGCTATCCCCCACAACGTGACTTCCACTCTGTGCGCTAATCCAGAAATTCGACCTGCTGTGCTGTCATTCATGAAGAGCATTCTAGGGAGCGTTTCCAACAGGATAACGCTCACCTACATAACCTGTTGTAACCTAACATGCTCTGCGGAGTGTTGACGTGTTGACTCTGCCAGGTCGATTACTAGATCTATCTCCAGTCGAGCATGGGACATCACGGACGACAAATCCAGCGTCGTGCAGAACCAGCATTAACTGTTCCTATATTGAGCAACGATGTGCAACAAGCAGAAAACTCCATTCCAAAAATTTACATCCGGCACCTGTGCACGTTTGCATGCTTGCATTCAACATTCTGTCGATTACACCATTTATCGAGGTACCAGGATTTCACATTTGCAATTGCTTATCGTGCGCTTACCTTAACTTACGACCTTGCAGTGTTAATCACTTAATATATTACCTGGACGAAAGTTCGCGAAGTTTCATTACGCTACGTTAGTTGTTTTTCTGCGGTGTGACTTTTTTCCTTCTATGTACGAGGGCTATTCGGAAATTAAGGAACGATAGGTCGCGAAATGGAAACCACAGTGAAAATCAAAACTGTTTTATTTGCAATAGTTAGCTTCAACTTTCAGCTGCTTCTCTCCATAGTCGCCGATCCGACATTGACGTTTGTCGTAGCGTTGTACCAGCTTTCCAGTACCATCGTTAAAGAAGGCTGCGCCAGTACTTTCCGCTAACTCTCTACGCTGGCCTACAACTCGTTGTCTGTGCCAAAATTTTCTCTTCATAGCCAGTGCTTCGTGTGGGCAGAGATGAAACTCAGAGGGAGACAATTACGGGGTGTATAGGGGGTAATCAAACATTTCCATTTGAAAACGAAGCAGGAGCATCTTCGTTGCCCCTGTAGAATGCGGCTGAGAGTTGTCTTGAATAAGAAAAGCACGACAGTAATTTAATGTAGGCTGCATTGATTCAGGCGAAATTTGTCACCAGGCCCTCGTACTTGGTGGGAGACACTATTGTTCTACTTATCTTTATGCCCTCCCTGTGTGCTCAGACCTAAAAAGAAAGACGTAATTCGAAAGACGGGCATGCTAGAGACACTGCCCAACACACTTGGGCAAAACGTCATCGAATTTTCACTGCGGTTTCCATTCCGCGACATACCGTTCCTTACTTTCCGAATAACCCTCGTATATTGTCACTGTTGCACATTTTGTATCTGTAAGCTGCACTGATAACATCCCTACAAGAGTGATAAATGCTCACTTCTCAAGGTGAGTGGCTACTGTGTCATTGTTATTTCATAAAACAGCTCATTTTATACAAGTGTAATGTGTACAGTGTGACAGTGGTACAGGGGACGAACTGCTGGAAATGATTCCTGAGAGTGATTTAAAAATTAATACAAACAGTCTCAACCCGAAAAATATTTATTTTGTGGTAACAGGTTTCGCTCAATGTATGACTGTCTTCATACCTTTATATCATGATGGTAGGCGGTGGCGGTGACTGGAGCATGTGTTATAATTCCACAAACGTCAATTGCGTTTGAGATTGTTTGCGTTCATTTTTAAAGTACTTTTTGCCAGATCGCAGTTCTCCACTACAAATTTCCCCAAAAATTCTCCATTCCTGTGAGGACAAAGGGAAGAAAAGTCATATCGAAATCCGTTGCGCGAGAAGTACACCCATCAGAAGGTGGAGGCAAAGTATCCTCGACAGTGACCCTCACTTTCACCCCTTGTAAACATTATTACACCTGCAGGCACTATTATCTCCTCAACGGTTCTGTCACTGGTCTGTCGCACAGGCAACCATAATTTATGTCATCCATTTTATACACAAACGGGCCTACTTCCTACCTTCACAACACCCAATTACAGGCTACGTAGAATCAATCCACTTTATGTGGTGGCAGCGAAGCATCACCACCGCTTCGACCTCAAAGTTACATGCACAATATTTATTTTTACGTAGAGTATTCTCATGTGTGGTTTCAGTCATTGAAGTCTAGTAAGATACTTCTTATCTCTACATTCAAGTGGATATTTTGTAAGGTGGTCAGGTTATTCTGGTTTTTGTATGTTGTCGATGTGCGTGAGAGAGAGAGAGAGAGAGAGAGAGAGAGAGAGAGAGAGAGAGAGAGAGAGAGATAAATACGTTACTGTTCAACTATCTTTGGCCTTGTCGACGCGCAGTCTTTGCCTCTGCACAGGCTGTTCCATTATTAGGTGAAGTTTGGTAGGTGATTTACGAATTCCGTAGCGTTGTGTTGACTTGCGATTGTATCTGTTAGATGAAGACAGATTGATTGTAAAGGGCAGCAAGGATGAATAAGATAAGTAGACGAGTAGAAGTTTGAGGTAAGCTGGCAGCACTGCACAGCTAGATATGATTATTGTCAGCTAGTTAACTTGCTCAGAGCTGAGAGAAAGACCACCCTACTTCCCTGTGTCATTCATTAGGCCATTAATTGATTAAGTTGTCTGATACTCTGTAGAAACAGTTTGTTCACACTGTACCTTTCTTTATATCATTGTTGTCTTTGTTAAGCATAGTATTGCTCCGACGAATGTTATGTGTGAAGATTACAAGAAGTTTTATCTGTCTTTTTGAAAACATACTGAATTCTAAAATTGTTGTCTTATAATATAATTTCATAGGAATAGTTACTCTTAGCAACCAACTATTTATTATTACGCATTACCACATGCAACAGATTGGATATGTATATAGAAATAGAAATGTGGCATAGTCGCTGCCTGCTTGCTGATTGCTGTTGTTCTTTTCAGAAATCTGTAACACGGTTTTTATGATGTGAGGTAAGCGGAAATTTTGATTAGGGCCAAATAATTATTTTACTTCAGTTCCGCATTTAATACAAAGACGTTCCGCATTCAGATCAGTTCCACTTCAGTTCTAATTGGGGTTTCTTTAGTCAAAGGTTAGCACACTAGTTTATGTTGGATAACAGTTTGTGGGTACATAGATTTGGTAGTAAATAGACTTTTATAGAGTGGGAGGTAAATTTGGACTACATTTCATGGAGAAACAAGTATAGTGGGGCGGTTACATACACCGACCTTTCCTGCCAAGATAGTTTCTTGGTTCTTTCGGTAATACGTAGTCAGACAGTGTTGGATTTCTTGAAAGCAAAATTACTGTTTCCGATAATTTGACTAATGCTGTATTTCGTATTCAGGCAATTCATTTAAAATTTTATGTTCAGTTTGTGAAATTTTCTGTTGTGTGACGGTTAACGAGTACTTTATTACGTGAAAAGTTAGTGTAATAGTGCAGTTTATGAGTGGATTTCATTCATCGTTGAATATTGGTGTGCTCAAAATTAAAGATTTGTTTTTGTTTGGTTAGTTATTGTAGCCGTTTTGTTTCTCCAAGAAAATGTGTTTTATCATGTTTCCTACAACAGTAATCAATATGAAAGTTCGTCGTAGCAGAAGACAACGTGATGTGTTGTAAAATAACGAGTCGGTACAGGACGAGATAAACCACCTTGAGCTATTAGCAAACACTAGTAGTTTACATGAGACTGCCGGAAATTGCGCTGATCCACAGCCACCACTTCAGCGAACAACACAGATCATTTCATGCTAATAGACACACCAGAACCAGGTTTGGCGTCAGTGTCTTTTGAATGAACACAATACACCTCACACATCACCTTCAGTGGGGAACTATGTAGAAACAAACTGGGCGAATCAATCAAATTTTCTGGAATCAATAAGCCAGATCCCTTGTGCAACAGAAAATGAAATGAGTAAGAATATCGACAAGTGACTGGAAGAAATTAGCAAATCGCTTAGAGAAGAAATAAAAAAGATCTTCAACCAATAGTCAGCAGTTTTGCAAGTACATTACGTGACCTTGAAAAAGACCACAAAATCCTTCAAACAAGTGAGAATGATTTTTTAGTTTCAGTTATCACTGTATTTCCGAGTTCAATAGTTACACAACTAAAAGAACACAACGAACACCTTAACATAACGGTAAAGGAAATTAGCGAAGAAGTTGAAACTGTGACACTAAATTATGATGAAGAAAAAAAATCTGTTAAGTACAAGTAAAAAAATGTCGATGACCTGACAACACAAAAGGCAAATTTCAAAAGACGGCTCTGAGCACTATGGGACTTAACATCTATGGTCATCAGTCCCCTAGAACTTATAACTACTTAAACCTAACTAACCTAAGGACATCACACACATCCATGCCCGAGGCAGGATTCGAACCTGCGACCGTAGCAGTCACGCGGTTCCGGACTGACCGCCTTAACCGTGAGACCACCGCGGCCGGCCAAAAGGCAAATTTGTCAACCATTGTAGACAGAGATTCAATTGACACAATTCCAGAACAATTTTCACACACAGCAGAATGTCAGTCAGTAACAACAATCAAGAGAAAATCTATCGGAAAAACAAGTGTTATAGGAACATCATGAATGAAAAAGTTGAGCGTACTCAAAGAAAGCTTACCCGCGATGACGAAAAAGACGAATTTGACCATTAACATTCATATTCGGAATAGTATGGTGACCATACAAATCTATGGTGTTTAGGTGCAAATGGTTCGAATGGCTCTGAGCACTATGGGACTGCCCGCATCTCGTGGTCGTGCTGTAGCGTTCTCGCTGCCCACACCCGGGTTCCCGGGTTCGATTCCAGGCGGTGTCAGGGATTTTCTCTGCCTCGTGATGCCTGAGTGTTGTGTGATGTCCTTAGGTTAGGTAGGTTAAAATAGTTGTAAGTTCTAGGGGACTGATGACCATAGATGTTAAGTCCCATAGTGCTCAGAGCTAACTATGGGACTCAACTGCTGTGGTCATCAGTCCCCTAGAATCTAGAACTACTTAAAGCTAATTAACCTAAGGACATTACACACATCTATGCCCGAGGCAGGATTCGAACCTTCGACCATAGCAGCAGCGCGGCTTCGGGCTGGAGCGCCTAGAACCGCACGGCCACCGCGGCCGGCGGGTTTTTAGGTGATTTTCCACGGGAACAGTACAATACGTCTAGATATCATGACGAATCGTGGATGTGGTGCACTAGAGAACAGTCTGGTACGCACTGAAATGGTAACTTCGATTACAAACACATTCTGACACTGCGTAAATTCAAAGTTTTGAAGAATTATAGTAACGAAATTTACCCCCGAACTTGGATTGATCAGTTCCTATATTCTATACCCTCAATCTGGCCCTTTGAACACAAACTAGAAATTCTCTGCGGTTATTTGGAAAATGAAGCTGCACCAAGAATGCACACAATACTGAGAGATTGCCAAAGCCTAAATGATTTCTATGAAGTATTTTTGTCAGTCTACTGGTCGCAGGCACACAAGATCGAGATAAACATATGATTATAATGTTACGAGACTTTGAACATTATCACTTCTAGAGTCCAGCAAAATACTTTGAAGAGATGGAACGCAGAAATCAGAGATAATTCACATTTCTTTAACAGAGTTACCTACGCTTTTGAGACACATAATTTCGGCCAGTAGATGTAAAGATGATTTACAAGCATTTCAAACGTTACTTCATGATCTGGAATTAGACGGTGACAGCGGTTGACGAAAATATACAGTAACAATCACAATAGAAACTATGACACTCAAGACGCGTTTGTGCCGCATGAAAACAAAAAGTACGGAACTCAGATAATAAAGACAACCCAGACACAAATACAGACGGAATAACCATACTCCGTATGAAGGACAGTTCTCGCAGATGAATAATGATTATTGTGATAGAAACTATCTCCGGCTCTCTGACTATAATTTAAATATCAGACATCTCAGGTATTGCGGCAGAGGAAATGAGCGTAATCACGATTCCCATAGGAGTGAAAATATTCGAAAAAAATTCTCTAACTCAAATGGTATTCATGCAAATTTTCCCGGGCAGAACAATTCGGGCAGATCAAATCCGCAAAATAGGAGTACATGGCACTGCAACAGTTGTGCAAACAGCAACCAACACAATCGCAATAATCAGCACCCTAATCTACAGCTGTAAAATTCTGGAAGGCAAGTTAGATCACAAAATCCACGAGATAATCAACGACATGGAAGCAATACAAGACAATGACTCACGACTCCGGCAGGAAGACATTGCTGCCGAAACTCTCAATTTCGTTCGTGTTGAAGACGTTACAGTTATTTTACTGGAAATAACTGATGACAAACAAAACTGTGTGGTACATCCGATAATAGACATTTCAGTAGGCAACACCACACTTTCCACTGTCCTTCACTCTGGCAGCCGTATTTCTGTAATAAGTGACACTGCATTCCACAAATGTATGGCAACAGTTAGTCCTACTTTATGTTTACGTAAGATTAAAATATACGGACTGATATCTGAAATACTGTGTTGACGTGAAGCATGAAACCCATTTGATTTTTTTGTCAAGGCTACAAAATTTTGATGAATTCCTTGATTGTTCCTCTCTTTCCCACTGTAATAATATTAGGGGTAATTTTCTAAACAAAAATGGAGCTGGTTAGAACTTCAGTGACGCCGAAGTGGGAATGGAAGTGGAATGTAAGTCCGTTCCACTAAAATTTTAAGACTGGATCTCGAAACAAGAAGAAGAAATAAATTGTTTATGTTTTTTGACAGATAATGCATCGGAAATTCGATGCGACCACTTTCGTAATCCCCCATGTTGTGCGTATAACTTTTACGATGAAATGGATCAGGAAATAGAAATACAGTGTCATTCAGGAAAAGGTGGATAGAACGGAGCAAGCTACAGAAACTCACCGAAAGGATCTTCTTGACATTCTGCACACACATCCCATTGTTTATACACATTATGCAGGCACTATAAAGGGTTTTCAATGTACATTCCAGGTCAAAGAGAACACAATAAGTTTTGCGTTAAACCATACATCATTGCAGCTTGCTACAAAAAAAAAAAATAAAGGCAGAAAATCAGCACATGCTAAAACCCAGTGCATGCAAGGACGACTCCAGTCGCGAAGCAGGTACCTTATGACAAGAATCTGGCAACTATCGTCACACAACAAACTTTATTTACTATGTAACAAATCGAGCCATTTGCTGCCACGACGTGTATGCTAAAAAATGTTAATCACTTCAAAATTTCATCTAGAAACCCAATAAAAATAAAACATTTCTAATAAAATGAGCATTGTGAGTATTTTTATAACAAGTTCTGAGAGGACCCACAGGTTATCAGTAATGTGTTGCTCACATGAGAAACATATTTGGCTATACACAGCAATAATAACATAGAGACATATAACATTTTCTATCACTTTTGATGAGACAGGCTGTTAGGATGGTAACTGTGTTGTCTGAAAAGAAGAGTGATAGATGTTTTAATGTAAGAAACTTTTCAGGACTTATTGTGAGATAATGAAGCTGTGTTTACTGATGTGAAATACCTATGATTATAGCTTTGAGGTGTTGTCCAAGTTGAAATAAGTGGACGAGAACGGAGCACGGGATTCTTCTTTGAAGCATCTATTGACACTAAGACAGCGAATATGATTAATGTTGTACTAGAATCATTAGGTCTCTGTTGGTGAAGTACTTTAGATGATCATTAGGAGATTTGAGATGCATACTGTAATAGAATGGAACAATGATTATGATGAATATTGAAGAGAAAGAGTGAGTGAGTAATTGTTAGGGCATATGGACCCTGTTCTTTGTTATAGTCAGATTTTATGCCATGCCATGCGGACGTGTTTCTTGTTAATAAGGTTAAGAAACAGTTTTTGAAAAGGTGGAGCTAGGTGATAATAGTGAGGGGCTGGGAGGGTGGGGTTGTTTGGAGGAGGAGACCAGACAGCGAGGTCATCGTTCTCATCGGATTAGGGAAGGACGGGCAAGGAAGTCGGCCGTGCCCTTTCAAAGGAACCATCAGGGCATTTGCCTGGAGTGGTTTAGGGAAATCACGGAAAACCTAAAGCAGAATGACCGGACGCGGGATTGAACCGTCGTCCTCCCGAATACGAGCCCAGTGTGCTTGCCACTGCCTCACCTCGTTCAACAATAGTGAATGAAGATAATGCGACTTGAGACAACACAGTTATTTCCTTGATGTGGATTTTATAATTATCTGATATAAATTATTAACCTTTATAGTAAACATATACTGTCATTTTTCATAGAGCATCACAACATGTAACAATTGGACTTTACAATAATGCGACAAGTTGATATTTTCGGTCTGTGACTCGAAAAATCACCCTGTATATACTCCGTAACTATTTCAGCCATCAGTAACTGTACATCATCACTGCATAACAGTGAAGCAAACGATTATCCTCGTGCTGAACTCATTCCTATAGTGAATTTGAAAGTTTTTGTGATATAACGAGATTTTTCATTGCTATTAGGCAGAATGATTTCAATCTCTAAACTCGAAATAATGGTTTTATAATTCTGAGATTTATACGACGTAATTGAAGATTTGTATAATGAGCAACAAAAATACTGAATGTATGTAATTTTTTACATGACATATTGCCTGAGGCATTACTCAATTTTTAATAAAAATTAAAGCTGACATGGGGAAGCATATTTTCTGTATAATACCTTCGAATGAATGAAGCTTTATTTTTTTCTAATTTCAGTCCATCTTGAATGTTTTCTAAAAGAAAATGTCAAGAAACAAGTAGGGACGACGGAATGAAATTCACGCTGAAGCAGATTATGTTCTACCAAACTCAAAAGAAATTGTGGGGAATATGTTACTCATACTTCACTTTAATCTCCGATAATATGATAATGAAATCAGATAACTATGGCTAAAGAAGTATACCCGTTAAATATATATCTGGATTCATTCTTACACTGAATTATAACCAACAAAATTAAGGAAAACGTAAGGCAGTGGGTGAAGGCTCTACAGGAAGATGAAACCATACAATTGAATATCAAAATTGACGGAATACTTACATTACGATGGAAAGCACATCAGAAATCACAGGTATCAGGAAGATCTAAGGAAAAGAAATTTTCTAATAATCTACATCTACGTCCACACCCCCCAAGCCGCCTGACGGCGTGCGGCGGAGGGTACTTTGAGTACCTCTATCGGTTCTCCCCTCTATTCCAGTCTCGTATTGTTCGTAGAAAGAAGGATTGTCGGTATGCCTCCGTGTGGGCTCCAATCTCTCTGATTTTATCCTCATGGTTTTTTCGCGAGATATACATAGGAGGGAGCAATATACTGCTTGACTCATTGGTGAAGGTATGTTCTCGAAACTTCAACAAAGGCCCGTACCGAGCTACTGAGCGTCTCTCCTGCAAAGTCTTCCGCTGGAGTTTATCTATCATCTCCATAACGCTTTCGCGATTGCTAAATGATCCTGTAACGAAGCGCGCTGCTCTCCGCTGGATCTTCTCTCTCTCTTCTACAACCCTATCTGGTACGGATCCCACACTGTTGAGCAGCATTCAAGCAGTGGGCGAACAAGCGTACTGTAATCTACTTCCTTTGTTTCCGGATTGCATTTCCTTAGGATTCTTCCAATGAATCTCGGTCTGGCAACTGCTTCACCGACGATCAACTTTATATGATCATTCCATTTCAAATCATTCCTAATGCTTACTCACAGATAATTTATGGAATTAACTGCTTCCAGTTGCTGACCTGCTATTTTGTAGCTAAATGATAAGGGATCCATCTTTGTACGTATTCGCAGCACATTACACTTGTCTACAATGAGAATTGTCATTCCCTGCATCACGCGTCAAGTCGCTGCAGATCCTCCTGCATTTCAGTACAATTTTCGATTGTTGCAACCACTCGATACACCGCAGCATCATCTGCAAAAAGCCTCAGTGACCTTCCGATGTCATCCACCAGGTCATTTATGTATATTGTGAATAGCAACGGTCCTATGACACTCCTCTGCCGCACACCTGAAATCACTCTTACTTCGGATGACTTGTCTCCAATGAGAATGACATGCTGCGTTCTGTTATCTAGGAACTCTTCAATCGAATCACACAATTGGTCTGATAGACCATATGCTCTTACTTTGTTCATTAAACGACTGTGGGGAACTGTACCGAACGCCTTGCGGAAGTCGAGAAACACGGCATCTACCTGGGAACCCGCGTCTATGGCCTTCTGAGTCTCGTGGACGAATAGCGCAATCTGGGTTTCACACGATCGTCTTTTCGAAACCCATTCTGATTCCTACAGAGTAGATTTCTAGTCTCCAGAAAAGACTTAATATGTGTTCCTAAATTCTACAACTGATCAACATTAGAGATATAGGTCTATAGTTCTCCACATCTGTTCGACGTTATTTTTTGAAAAAGGGGATGACCAGTGCACTTTTCCAATCCTTTGGAACGCTACACTCTTCTAGAGACATACGGTACACCGCTGCAAGAGGGGGGGGGGGGCAAGATCCTTCGCGTACTCTATGTAAAATTGAACTGATATCCCATCAGGTCCAGCGACCTTTCCTCTTTTGAGCGATTTTAATTGTTTCTCTATCCCTATGTCGTCTATTTCGATATCTACCATTTTGTCATCTGTGCGAAAATTAGGATAGTCGCGAATAGGAAGGATTAATGAAGCACGAATTTTATGAACCGAGCTATAGCACGTGTTGCATAAGAAGAAGCAATTTATCGAGATATACTGAACACGTTCCTTAAATACTGATAGCAAGATCAGACCCGACTATTCTGACGTGAGAGCACTACTGATAGTAAAAACACAAGATAGGTGTTTTGAGTCAAACTGACACACAGATCATTTACATAGGTTCAGTTTACAAAATGGTTGAGATTTACAAATCCGACACGACGGTATAACATCATAGCTTACTAAAATTCAAGTGCCGACCGGAGTGGCCTTAGGGTTCTGGGCGCTAAAGCCCGGAACCGAGAGACCGCTACGGTCTCAGGTTCGAAACCTGCCTCAGGCATGGGTGTATGTCATGTCCTTAGGTTAGTTAGGTTTACTTAGTTCTAAGGTCTAGGCAACTGATGACTTCAGAAGTTACGTCTCCTAGTGCTCAGAACCATTTAAAATTCAAGTATAAATTGATGTAAGCAACCATAACCTTTAATCATCACAGTCATACTTTCTCCAAGTCTTTTTAAGTACGGCGCTCTTCAGTGAAAATAAATCAAACTACAATAAGAACTGCACGTCACGTGATAGTATTACAAGCATCCTCAAAAGTTTAATGAGCTCATTGTGGTTATCCACTCGATAGAATCACTCAGTGCTGGATGACGTAGCAGTAAATAAAACAGACAATACTACAGGGTTCTGCTAGAACACAGTACAATGAACACGGCACTGTATCCAAAACTAAATCAATTATAGGAAGAAAGATATGGACTCTGCACAGGGCTGACAGCAGTCATAGTTTATTTATGTGATAGTCTTTTTGTGGTTGGCAGGAGAGCCAACACCGTGTTACTAGAGGAGGCCGAAAGGCACGCGTTTTAGCTCACGCAGGCTGGCGTGAGGTCTGGAACAGTACAAGGTAATTAGAATTTAGAAAAACGGACGTATTTGGTGGAATACTTAACTTCAATCCCTTAATGACGAACGTCGCTCTTGACGGTACATGATTCACAATATCAATAGTAGATGGATATGGCGCCATGCTAGGTCGTAGCAAATGAAGCAGCGGAAGGCTATGCTGAAGTATCGTCTCGGAAAATGAGAGCGTATTTTGTCACGAACCATCGCTAACAAAGTCGGTCGTACAACTGGGACGAGTGCTAGGAAGTCTCTCTAGACCTACCGTGTGGCGGCGCTCGGTCTGCGATCACTGATAGTGGCGACACGAGGGTCCGACGTATACTGCCGGACCGCGGCCGATTTAAAGGCTACCACCTAGCAAGTGTGGTGTCTGGCGGTGACACCACAATTCTGCTTAGCTTTCTGCACTCAGTCCTTCAGTCGGTTTCATATACACTTCGTAGGTAGTGCTGGAAAGCTATTCACTACATCACTTTAACAATTATATTTCTGAAATCAGCAGAGCACGAGATATCAATCATATAGAGTGTTAGGGGGTATAAGTGAAGCTATTTCTATTGATGACTGAGGACAGATACTGAACTACATTACATGAGTTCTTAATTCATTTTCATTTTAGTTGCTCACATTACTTACAATGTAGTAGCTTTATTTATTCAATCCGGCTTGGAAAGTTCTCTACGTGGACAGATGGAAAATTTTTAAATAGACTAATGGTAGCAAAATATTTTCTCAGCTTGTTCGGGAAGGGAACGTGGACTAAATATATTTTCATCAATTAGCCTTAAGGAAAAAGTTGGGCTTAGAAAGTCGCCTTTCCAAATTAAATACCTCGCTTCCTTGTAATTCGAAAAGTATATAAAAAGAAAGTTATTAATTGGTCGAGTACGTCGGATTACTGGATCATATATGCATGTAAGACGAGAAAAACGTCTGAGAACGCCCTCCTGACACTGTGTTATTCACGAATGTACTGTAACATTTACTATTTAAAACAACTATTGCGTGGGCACAACAGAAACTAAAAACAAGAAATAATCGTGAAGAGTCGGCTGCAAATATTTTGGACAATCTAAAAATGGTTCAAATGGCTCTGAGCACTATGGGACTCAACTGCTGTGGTCATCAGTCCCCTAGAACTTAGAACTACTTAAACCTAACTAGCCTAAGGACATCACACACATCCATGCCCGAGGCAGGATTCGAACCTGCGACCGTAGCAGTCTCACGGTTCCGGACTGCGCGCCTAGAACCGCTCGGCCACTGCGGCCGGCGACAATCTAAACTGGCGGCGCCGGAACCAAAGCCATGTACAGAGTATGTCTGTAGCGCTGTCTTCCCTTGTTACATCTTTGTGAAAACTCCACGGTCTTCCAGCGTGGAACAGTGCAGAATTTTTCCGTGGTCAATCTTTTGTCCTTCTTCTGTCAGAATCGGAACCAAAAGGAAGGAGCAAAAGATAAAAGCAAACGAAAATATACATGGTTATAACCCCTAGGTGACTTTTGCTCCACATTATGCTTAACCTGGATTTAATGTATTGAATTTTTGGAGGACATGGAAATTAATTTTATTGGAAGAATATATATTTGAATTTTTATTGTCCTCTGGAGCCAGGAGAGGGTTTCTGGGGAGTTATTTATGCATATGATGACGACAATAGAGCAAATAATCTGGTATGATATTTTTGAGGGTTCGTGGCTCTCAACGGTGATGTCATCAATACTGCTGACTACAGGTATGTTACAAGTCTTGTAAGGTGTCAGGAAAATCTAACACCTTCCATGATAACCCTGACATGATAAGCAAATACAGTAGTATGTCACATAGCTCCGAATAAATCGTGACATTAAATTAACCAAAGCAATACGAGTAACGAGTGAGTAAATGGAATACCGCAGACTAACACAAGAATGCCTAAATGCATGTCGTACCTTCGCACCATGAGACCGACACAGTTCTAAGGGGAGAAACGAGAACAGAAGCCAAGAGCAGAACCGTGGTTTGCTAGAAGGCCCTACGATAAGGGACGGATTGCACACCCACGTCGCCAGCCTACCTCTAAGACTACCACCCGCACGTTTTAGCGTGAGACATTTTCGCGTCTCTGTTACGTCGAGGACCACCCCCCAGCCCATGTTAAAAGCTAGAGCCCCTCAGAAAAACAGTATACATCTTACGATAACACAAAAAGGGTCACAACCAACCGCAAGTTTTAGCGTGTCTGTTACATTAGGACCACCCCCAGCCCATGTTAAAAGATAGAGCCCTCCAGAAGAACAGTATAGATCTTACGATAACGCTAAAAGGACCACACAAGATGCAGGTTTTAGCGTGAGACTTTTTCGCGTCTCTGTTACGTTGCAAACTTTAAAAACATTGCCCCACCACAAAAAGTATAACGTTTCTCATTGGATAGAGAAAATTTTTGTAGGGGGAGCTTAAGGTTAACATTAAGACCCTGATTGGTCAGATGAAAACACAGCCAGATAATTAGTTTTTTTAAACCAACTTCGGTAAATTGTAGTAAGGAGAAGGGAGAGTTGCTTCCGAGACGGCGAGATGAGCGGAGCTGCGCTGGCCGCAGCCCCTGACGAACACCAACAAGGTAATGAACGCACGCGATGCCACATGACAGCGCATAAAGCTTCACTCAGAACTGCAGAAGTCTCATCTGTTACACCGCCTTTTTGCGTAATACTAGTGTCGATCGTCAATTAAAGTTCATGGTGTTCACATTTGCCACCCGAAGTAAAAAATTGGAAACGCGATGATTTTTTTGTTATATAGTTATTGAGAAGCCACATCAGCCACTGTAATTTACGACAAGTTAGATAAGTAATTAAAGATAATTGATGGTCACTGTAGACCATTTTGATAGTTTTTCTCTTTTGTGAAACTTAATTTAAACCTAGATTATAGATGAAATATGGCATAGGTCATCCTTCGATCCATTGTAGAACTTGGAAACCCATTCAGGGAATATTCATTCACATTTTTGTTGAACGCTATTGGTTTTTACCATCCTGTATTAAAACACTTCCTTTTATCAACAGTGCAACTTATAAACAATGTTTTGTGAGTAGAATAAAATTTACAATGGTAAACTTAACTGCTTGTTCGACGTTATTTTACCAGCTAACTAAAAATAGGAAAACCCTGAACACCTTCCACTAAATGTTGTTACTATTAAGATTCTTTTACAGGGAGTGCAGTGGAGCTGACGCTGAGATCATTTAGTATTTGGTTATATCATCGCTATTCTCACTGAACTCTTCTGAATTCTACATGTCATGTGTGGTCTGGCGTCTCCTTACCAGCAACAGGTCCCAGGTTCAAACTAGTCAATTCCCTAAACAAACATACTCAGAGCGTCGTTGCGCGAAAGTGGTAGGGAGACACGATATAGAACAAACAGACACCACCATGAATGTTTAGAGTCTAGTACATCCATCATCCCTACTCTTCGTAAACTATTATATTTATCTTCTTACGCTATGTAAAGCCGAAAGTGCCATCTAAAATGGAAATTAATTTTATCAGTCATTAAAGACTGGGATACTATGATGTCTGAAATGTTGAAAAGTATTCAGTACATTTACAGAAGATAAAATGTAATAACTAAAAATTACGATACGACACTACTAGAGTTCTCAATTGCGAACGCCCATATCCCTCTATCAACTTGCTGGTTTTTGGTTGAAAATGAACCTAGCTCTTCTGTGGGATAAAATGCAAGGGAGGAATCACAACGTAATGAAGAAGTGGACGGAAATACTAAATATGTGCCCAGGCCCAGACGAAGTTCTGTTGTGTTGATCAGTAACACTAAGGAATCTTCGGCATCCCGTTTGAGTAGTTGAAGTCGGTAATATTCGCCTATGCAGTGGTTCTTGATTCCGTAATTTGCAGTTCAAATCTTGGTGGTGAACTAAATTTTCACTACCAATAAATGTCGGCAAAGACAGAAGACGTCCTGACCGTCATATTTCGTGCCAGTGTCCTCATTTAAATTAGATACTTCTTTGTAGTGTCTCATGGAGTGAGGGTATGTGAAATTGTTGTTGGTGACCTGTTTTGCTGATGGGAATGTAAAGCTCAATGGCCCCCTAGGCGTTACTCGAGAATAGTGGGCTGTGTTACAGCATCGTTTTTCTAGCTACTGTAGTTATCGTCGTACGAACCAAACATTACACCACACTATACACTTTCCCATTCAATTACCCACAGATACACTTAAGGCAGGACTCACATTCGGCGAAATAGGAACCATTGTTCGTCGAGAAAGAAAACCGTTTCCGATTAGGCTGTTGGACAACCTCACGGGATCTCCCAGTCAGTACTGCCATACGATAGTGTCGTACGATTCTTCTCCCCTTATTTTCGGTTCAAATGGTTCAAATGGCTCTGAGCACTACGGGACTTAACTTGTGAGGTCACCAGTCCCTAGAACTTTCACCTAACTAACCTAAGGACACCACACACATCCATGGCCTAGGCAGGATTCTGACGTGCGATCGTAGCGGTCGTGCGGTTCCACACTGTAGCACCTAGAACCGCTCGGCCACTCCGGCCGGCCCTTCCTGTGTTCACAAATGAAATATAATTTTGCCCCCATCTCGTCTTTTCATTAGGAGGCCGTTTTTTAGGTGGTGTGGCTATAAATTTACGATATTGATGCTGTCACAGAATAAGTACGCGTGCACAAAAGATGAACAACCAGTAGCTGTGAATCGTGAAATCTTCTTAGTCGAATGCGACATCTCTGGTGTCTATAGACAAATCAGTGCTGCCATTACCTCCATTTGTGTAGAAGCTTTTATGTTATTTAGAGCAAAAATGGTAAGTGTATCTTCAGAGCGAACAACTGTGGTGAAGTTCCACATGAAACTTGAAAAGCTTCTGTTGAACCTTACCTTCTACTAAAACAAGTGTGCAGAGAAGATTATTTATCACGTTCACGAGTTTTAGTGTGTCAAAAACTTACATGATGGCCGAGAAAACGTTAAACATACTCCCGGGAAACAGTTCAACACCAAACATGGATGAAATCATCGAAGAAGTTGATAATCTGGTTCAGTCTGTCCATCAGGCTAGTATTCGATCGATTGCTTAAACTGTAGGAATTGACAAACAATGCATAAGGGAAATTTTGAATAACAAATATACCATGAGAAATATACCATGTGTGTGTGACACTAGTGCCAAGAGTTCTCTCTATGAAAGAAAAAGAAACTCTTCATAATTTCTGTACACACACTTTTAACATAATTGAAAGTCATCCTACTTATTCTAAAGAGTGGTAACATGTGTTGAACTTGGTTTTCATCTTATGATCCAGAAACTAAGCACCAGATCAAGCACTCGAAGGGCCCAATGTAACTAGGAGTGAAAAAAGCTGAATGAACCAATCAAGATGCACCGCTTGGGATCTTGGTTTTTTAGATATTCATGGGATTAGGTATCTTCATCGGACTGCTGAAAGTAAAAGTATTTATCAACGTTACCACCTTGACGTTTTTGGTCAACTCCACTAGAAAATAAGAATAAAAAATGGTGGAATGTGACAAATCGGTTCTGCATCAAGACAACACACCTGCACATTACCGCACTGAGGTTTCTGCCAACGTACAACATCCCAGTGTTAGACCACCGACCATATTCGCATGACCTAGCACCAAGTGTCCTTTATCTATTCACCAAGGTTAAATATGTATTAAAGAAACAAGATTTCAGACCGCTGAGGTAGGGAAAGCAAAAGTCATGAAGGAGCTCACAGAAGAAGACTTCCAGCACTGTTACCATCAATGGAAAATTCGGATGGAGTATTGTAGGAACAGAGCACGGGATTATATCTAGGCTAACAGTAATCAAATATGCATAGTTTTGAAAGAAAATGTTCTACAGCAATAGTCCCGGCATATTATATCCCACATGTGGTGTTTTATGTGCCTAAAATGGAACTGTTAGCGTCTAAAATCAATACCATATAGATTTGTTATAAATAAATACAACTGAGTGGAATAACGGAAAATTAGAAAACATGAAAAAGTTAATTTTTCCTAAATCCTAAATTCTGACCAAGACGTTTTGAGAACGTGGTCCTCAGATACAACTATAAGTTAGTGAAACTTCCGGTACAACTTGAAGGCGTCCTGCAAGGAGGTGAGTCCTAGCTTGGCTGGTATTTGTGACGTTGCCATCTGCTGCCTAAGTTATGGAAGGCCGAGGTTAATGGGCGCCTCAGCTGGCGCAAATCACTGGACGATTACGGTCTCTATCGTACCCCTTGTCGCATCCGACGCTTGGGGAAGCTGTAAAACCGTCCGAAATGTCCGACAACAAGGAACATTTGCCATAAAACTCCGTCATTTATTTGCGTTTACTACCTAGTTCTTAGCAATGCATGGTTAAAACTGGCCTCCAATGCTACTGAGGACTGAACATCTGCTTCTGCATTCGCGCGCAGAAGTCATTATCTGGGAGAACTCTGTAAATGACATACTATAAGATCTGCAGAATGGAGCCATCTTTATACTGCCAGAGAAGGCGCAAGTAGATACGTGTGACATCTACTTTTGCTGAAACTGTAATTTCACGCTGTTAAATATCAAAGCAGATAACTAAATAGAGTAATAAAGAAATAAAAATTATTGTAATACCATGATTTATGGACGTAGTTCAATCCTTCGACAATATGAATTTAAATAAGCGCCTGTAAATCTGAAGTTTGCTGAGGATGAATCATCAATGTAAATGAAGAACTTGTACTATGCATAAATGCCAAATAACAGGAACCAATACTCGAGTTCAGAGTAACGTAAGGAAGAGTTCCAGGTTATTAACATTGTTCTTAACCTACGTGTCAGGTTATGCAAAGAAGAAGGCAAAAAAATACCCAGCAGGAATTACTGTGAAAGTGCCACTGACACCTCTGCTTCTGTTCACTGACGCTCAAGCTCTTCTAACTCGATGAAACTAGGAGCAGAGCTTTTGGTGGGACAGAAGACAGAAGGTAGTACATAATTTGAATTATAGAAAACCTAGACAAAGGTAAACGAAATGAAGAGGAGAATAAAGAAGAAACCGGGGAAGACTGAGTAGAGGAAGTGAGATAAATCTTGATATTTCCGAACTCAGTGTGCAAATGTAGCTGAAGTAAGGGTGTTTTTCATTTTAAAATTGTTGTAGACTTTGTTAAAGAGAGATATGCCGTCAGCTATGGACTATAATTACTAGCTAAATTCACGTCATGCATTAAGTTAAAGAAACCATACTCAGTAATTCTCGTTCATACAATGATTATTTACAAGCAGTACATGTGTACCGAATAAGAATTAAATACTAACCTACATTCTCAATCAAATAAGATGACCAAACACTGTTGTCGTACATACAATGGTCTTTCATTTTTGCTCCTGGTGTGTGTGTGTGTGTGTGTGTGTGTGCTTGTGTGAGAGAGAGAGAGAGAGAGAGAGAGAGAGAGAGAGAGAGAAAGGAGGGAGGGATGGAGGGAGCGAGGGTTGGAGGGAGTGTGATAGAGAGGAAGAGAGAGAGAGAGAGAGAGAGAGAGACAGAGACAGAGACAGAGGTAGGGACGGGAGGAAGGAGAGCGAGAGAGCGGAGAGGGGAGGGGGGGCGGGAGTTATGGAACATAGGGCCGACACATTTAGAAGAGACAGGTGTTTGTTTAAGCTTGTAAAAGTGCAAAAAGAAATACTACTTAATTATTTCAATTTACTCTTAATATAAATGTGAAACTAAGCACGACAATAGAGACATTGTTGAGATAGTGGATAAATACGAATATTTATACACATAAAGCAGATAAACTGGTGTAAGGAAGGAAATTAACGAAAAGGAAAACGTTGAATATGGTAGTTAGTAAAACAGTGTCAAAGAGTGACTTCCACAGGAACTGAAAATCGACTGTCACACATGTTTGCTGGGCTGACACAGATCCATAGACACAATTACAGGGGACCGACTAGCCAGATTTTCGTGCTTAATGATAAAGGTTCCAAGTTGTCACCAAATGAATCATGAAGTAGTAGAATCATAAAGGAGCCAATATTGTTGAAATTTATAACGAATGGTAATTTACTTGGTTACACGCGTTTGGTATTACCGTATTTGTATATGAAATATGCATTGAGGCAGTGTTGGCAGGAGGTAAGTGAGATAAAACGCACTCTTAAGACACAGTGTTGACCTTTAATTCCAGTGGTTACAGCAAGCTGTTGGAAATATACCTTGGAAATGGAAACCGCCACGTTATGTTCTTACTCTTGATACATTGTAGTATTTACCTTCAACTGATAACACACTTGTTGCGTTCTGTACAAACCATTGCGGTTTCATTCATTAACTTCAGCCTAACATGTAAGACTAAGTCGCATATGTTAAGACTGTGTGCTAGAAAGTACGAGCATGAGGATTTAATCGTAATAATTTTTTATCTCTTGAGGCAGAGTAAATGTAAAACTAGACGTTAATCGCTGCAGGTTGGCACTGGTGTGTAATTTGGCGTCGTCAAGAATGAGTGATTACCGTTCTCCATTATATATATTAGAAAATACTGATTACGTCACTCACAAAAGTGTGACGGCAAATGACGAGTCCTGCCTGGATAGCTCATTGCATGAGAGAATTCCCCTTGACAGCCAAGGTTCAGGATTTGTGCCCCAGTCTGAATGACCAGGAAGTTACAAAAAAGCTAATACTGCACAGCAGAGCGAAATATATAGCATAAATCAGAAATTTCATTTTAACTGTCACCTGTTATCGGCACAGTGTTTTTCTCATA
This sequence comes from Schistocerca gregaria, assembly GCF_023897955.1. Lineage (NCBI taxonomy): Eukaryota > Metazoa > Arthropoda > Insecta > Orthoptera > Acrididae > Schistocerca > Schistocerca gregaria. The sequence goes on along the minus strand of NC_064921.1, from coordinate 969,272,617 downwards.
CTACCATTCTCTACTGATTACTGTTGAAAAATTTTATCTTTTGATTTCACGTCGCCATCGAGATCAAAAGAGAATAGAAAAGCTCAGTTGGTGAAAGAAAAGGGGAAAAGTCTGTTACGATATGCTTCAGGAATCATATCAGCCAAAACGAAGGTAGGGTAGAATAAGGATTCTCGGAATCGATTTCAGCTGTAGTCATGTGGAACATGAATGGATTTCTCAAATCACTAGTGTCACTTCATTCCATCGAAACTCACCATATTGTTCTTTTCTTTTGCCAAAAGTACAGCATTTTCACATATTTCATTAGAAAAGTATGGCGACCTAAATATGAATTATGATGATGATGGTCAGGTCCCATACTCCGAAGAGCGTTGGGGATGATGCAGAAGACCCGCACCGCCGTTACCTCGAAGCAGGAAAAATCCATCACCCCACCGGGAATCGCACCCAGGACCCTGTGCGCGGGAACCGAGAACGATACCGCAAGACCACGAGCTGAGCACATAATGTGAAGCATAAAGAATGGTATTCAAGAATTGAAAAGAAGTCCGTCAAATTTTCAGTATAATTAAAAGAGATTGGAAAAACATTGTCTGCTACACATGATTACTAGCATCATTCAAGGAACGTCAGAGGTTCGTCTAATCTATTTTATTCCTTAAATTTATATGAATCATTTCAAAAAGCTGTTAATAGGTCATTTTTTTTAAATTTCTTCCTGCTTTCAACGTTTGGGCAGCAAGTATGATGTTACTGAGGCTTCATTGGCTTTCCTACCGGGAACTTTCCTGGAAGCCTCCTGAATTGAGTTCTTTATTCGAAGGAAACCATTTTGACAGTTAAATGAAACACAAATGTAAACTGTATACTCAAAATAGTTAGAACTTGAAACGGTAAAACTACTGACATATGACGCGTCTTCGTAGAACCTTCTGTTCCCGAAATGTCGTAAATTTAGTACGTTATATGAAGAAAGCCTTTTTGAAAGCTCACATCAACATAACTTCACATGCACAAAATAACTACTCTTTGAAGAGATGAACATTCTGATACATTATTTTCATAGCTAACAGCGGTTTCTCGTGAAATATGTCACCTTTCCCACAGATCACTAATTTAGTTTTTCCTGATTACCCTGATTACTTTCAATCAGTTAAATGTGGTTTACGAAACTACGTATCACACCTGTCGGTTTGATGCTCCACATTTATACCGATCTTTGGGTGGCTATGAACATTCAGAGAAAAATTTTCCCTGAAATATGTAATTAATATTTTCTAATTATTTTTTTCTTAATTACCCTCAAATATCTAATTAATTTTTTCTTAATTACTCTGATGACAAGCGAATGAACCCTTTCTAAAAAGTGTTGACCTCATGCTGGCCAAACTGATATCCAGTATGTCCATATGTAACTCTAAATTTGATTGTGAAAATTCCGACAAATTACCATTTTGTAATTTGCAGGAAATCTGTTCTCGCTCCCCTGAAACATTCGATCAGAAAGGATGACATAATCTCTAAGAAACATTCGTTGAATGATTGTACGTTACTCTAACGAATCTATATAATAGATATACAATACTGTTTGCAACAAGTGACTAAATAGTATTGTTACAAAGGATCGTCTCAGCTTATTGCTTACAATAATGTATATTCTATTATATGTAGATACATTTGTCTCAGATCTTGAACAAATCGTAATGTTAAATTGCATAGCGCAGTCATGAAGTTTTCCTTTTTGTAAAAACTTGCGATGAACATATTTGTACGCTATGTTCGTAAGGTGGCTCAGAAATATCCAGAGCATACGGAATAAATTAGTGGAATAGCTGTTAATCACTTCTTGTGACTGTCGGAAAGCCGCTGCCCAAAGTTGCCGCACCGTGCATCCCGCTCGCAGTCGCTTCGACCCTCCTACTTCTTCGACTGGGAACGGCCCCCGGAAGTGCTTCTTTCCCTGGAATAGTTGCGGCTGTCTCCCTCCAGTGGCAGGTCGAGCGGATGCGTCCAATACAGAGAGATACTCCGCGGCTCTCCAGAAACACGGAAAAGCTTTATCTTCATCTTCTCCTCCAATCGAGCACTTTTACCTTACGGTTCAGTCCCACAGTTCTTTCCTCCGCACAGTGTTCTGTTTCCATATCGAATGTGTCCGGGGCAGTGCCATTATTTTCTTCCCAGAGTACTGCACTGCACCCACATTTGTCCTCGCCTATCTACGAGATAATCACTTAACGCAACGTGTATACGAAGAATTACAAGAACTGTTAAATGTAATCAGGATTGTAACGAGAACAGTATACGGACTGGAGGTTAACCGAAGAAAGACGAAAGCAATCATACGTATAAGAAATTAGATTAGCAATAAACTTACAGTCAGAATCTGGGACCACGTAAAAGCGGGAGTGAAGCAATTCTGCTACCTAGGGAGCAAAAGAAACTGCAAAAAGGTGGGAATTTAAGGAGATGAGACCTGGATAAACTGACTAAATCAAATGTTGTACAGAGTTTCAGGGAGAGCATAAGGTGAACAATTGACAGGAATGGGGGAAAGAAATACAGTAGAAGAAGAATGGGTAGCTCTGAGGGATGAGGTAGTGATGGCAGCAGCGGATCAAGTAGGTAAAGACACGAGGGCTAGTAGAAATACTTGGGTAACCGAAGATATAATGAATTTAACTGATGAAAGGAGAAAATATAAAAACATGATAAATGAAGCAGGCAAAAAGGAATACAAACGTCTCAAAAATGAGATCGACAGGAAGTGCAAAATGGCTAAGCAGGCATGGGTAGAGGACAAATCTATGGATGTAGAGGCTTATCTCACTAGGGGCAAGATAGACATTGCCTACAGGAAAATTAAAGAGACCATAGGAGAAAAGAGAGCCACTTGTATTAATATCAAGAGCTCAGATCGAAACCCAGACCTAAGCAAAGAAGGGAAAGAAGAAAGGTGGACGGTGTATATAGAGGGTCTATACAAGGTCGATGTACATGAGGACAATATTATGGAAATGGAAGAGTATGTAGATGAAGATGAAATGGGAGATACGATACTGCGTGAAGAGTTTGACAGAGCACTGAAAGACCTCAGTCGAAACAAGATCTCGGGAGTAGACAACATTCCAATAGAACTACTGATGGCCTTGGGTGAGCCAGTCCTGACAAAACTCTTCCATCTGGTGAGTAAGATGTACTAGACAGGCGAAATACCCTCAGACTTCAAGAAGAATATAATAATTCCAATTCCAAAGAAAGCAGGTGTTACCAGATGGGAAAATTACCGAACTATCAGTTTAATAAGCCACCGCTGCAAAATAGTAACGCAAATTCTTTACAGACGAATGTTAAAACTAGTAGAAGCCGACCTCGGGGAAGATCAGTTTGGATTCCGTAGAAATGTTGGAACACGTGAGGCAATACTGACCCTAGGACTTATCTTAGAAAATAGATTAAGGAAAGGCAAACTTACATTTCTAGCATTTTTAGACTTACAGAGAGCTTTTGACAATGTTGACTGGAATACTCTCTTTCAAATTCTAAAGGTGGCAGGGGTGAAATACAGGGAGCGAAATCTACTTACAATTTGTACAGAAACCAGATGGCAGTTATAAGAGTCAAAGGGCATGAAAGGGAAGCAGTGGTTGGGAAGGGAGTGAGACATGGTTGTAGCCTGTCCCCGAGGTTATTCAATCTATATATTGAGCAAGCAGTGAAGGAAAGAAAATAAAAATTCCGAGTAGGTATTAAAATACATGGAGACGAAATCAAAACTTTGAGGTTCACCAATGACATTGTAAATCTGTCAGAGACAGCAAAGGACTTAGAGGAGCAGTTGAACGGAATGGACAGTGTCTCGAAACGAGGATATAAGATGAACATGAACAAAAGCAAAACGAGGATAATGGAATGTAGTCAAATAAAATTGGGTGATGCTGAGGGAATTAGATTAGGAAATGAAACACTTAAAGTAGTAAAGGAGTTTTGCTATCTGCGGAGCAAAATATCTGATGATGGTCGAAGTAGAGAGGATATAAAATGTAGACTGTCAATGGTAAGGAATGCGTTTCTGAAGAAGAGAGATTTTTCAGCTTCGAGTATAGATTTAAGTGCCAGGAAGTCGTTTCTAAAAGTATATGTATGGAGTGTAGCCATGTATGGAAGTGAAACATGGACGATAAATAGTTTGGGCAAGTAGAGAATAGAAGCTTTCGAAATGTGGTGCTACAGAAGAATGCTGAAGATTAGATGGGTAGATCACATAACTACTAAGGAAAATAGGATTGGGGAGAAGTTTGTGGCACAACTTGACAAGAAGAAGGGGCCGGTTGGTAGGACATGTTATAAGGCATCAAGGGGTCACACATTTAGCGTTGGAGGGCAGCGTGTAGGGTAAAAATCGTAGAGGGAGACCAAGAGATGAATACACTAAGCAGATTCAGCAGGATGTTGGTTGCAGTAAATACTGGGAGATAAAGAAGCTTGCACAGGATAGAGTAGCATGGAGAGCTGCATGAAACCAGTCTCAGGACTTAAGACAACAAAAATGACAGGGAGCAAAATGGCACACGACCGACGAAGCAAGCAGAATATAAAAAGCAGACTACTTCAGGAAAAGAGAGAATTCTTTCCAAAAAAATTCTACTGCTATCAAACATAGGACTTAATTTGAGGAAGAACTTGAAGAAAATGAGCCTTTAGAGCGCAGCATTGATTAAAAGTGAATAATAAGCTGTGGGAAATCAGAAAAGACGAGAGTCGAAGAATTTCGGAAGTACTCCCTGAGAGGATATAGAAATTTAGTTGGATAAATAAAATAAGAAATGAGTAGATTTTGTGCTGAATCGGTGACGAAAGTGTGTGTGAATATACTGATAAGAATAAGAGTCATAGTGATATGGTGAAGCCATTCTGGAATAATCTCTGTGAGGCTAGAGGAAGATGTAGTAGGTTAAAACTATAGCTGAAGACAGAGACTGAAATTTATGCGATAAATAGCTGGAAACGTTTAGTGTTCCACTCGGAAAGGCTGCCTCTGGAAGAAAAGGTCATTAAGGATTGCATCAACTAAGTCAAAAAATTTATTACCCTCTCCCCTCATCCGTCAAAGTACAATAAATATAAAGACTAGGAAAACATGTAGAAAAGCGAATTTTCCTGCTGCAAGCACTTTTTAAATCAAAACTTACAGTTTCATTCGAGTCAACAACTTCAACGAAACGTGGGAATTAAATATTGGTGTAATTAATTGGAACCGTATTCATTTAGAGCATACAGTCTGTTCCTTTCTTCCTTAAGCTCTCGAGGTTTCACAATATTTGTTATTTACTGACACTTTGTTCTGAGTTGAATAGGGAAAATGCACAAAGGTTGCAACATTGGAAACCTTCACAGATGAGTCGACTGGAAAGACAAGTAGAAAGAGGAAAGCTGACTTAAAGAAATTATAATAACAGTTTAGTGTGGGAAAAATTATCACTAATTTATTTTTTACCTGTCAATACCTGTAGCTGATATCTCTATACAGGGATTATCGGAAATCGTTTCACAGATAAAAAGGATAACTTAGCGTTTCTCTAAATTTAATTCCGTGTTAATGGTGTTACATGTTTACTGATAAGGGGAACATTGGTGTTTTAACATCTAAAACAAAATAAAGATCATTTAAACATACGTGGATAAGACTAATACGAGGCCTAATAGAGTTATTTATCCTCACAGCTCCGTTTGTTTAGAAGAGTTCTCTAAATAGTAACGTATGTAAATACTAGAGAAGCACAAGACACCAAACTAACAATGCATTGTAACAGGCTCACAAATGTCAAAGATGAGGAATTATTTGACAAACAGCGAAATATTTTCTTCGAAGAACACATGGAACGAAATGAAGTTCATAGATAGGCTTATTTATCATAATAGACGTTGATATGTTTTTGCAGGTTTTCTGACAATTGGCGAAAGACTACATCCCTGTGTTACTTTTTAATCCGTGCACTTCATTCATTTTCTTCCACTCTTATAGTTTCCTGTTGGTTCTTGTATATATGGTTTATCACGCTACTTATCCTATAGTTTACTTCTCTTTTTTCTGAATTAAGAACATCAAGGACTATTTGACATTGTCGAACGCTTCTACCAGGTTGACAAATCACGTGAAAATATCTTGACTATTCTTTAGTCTTGCATCCATTACCAACTGCAACGTCAGAACTGGATTTCTGGCGCTTTTCCCTTTTCTAAAGCCAAACCAATCCTCACATAACACATCTTCAATTTCATTTTCCATTTTTCTGTATATTAGTCTCGTCAGAAACTCTAATACATTAGCTGTTAACCTAAATGCGTGATAATTCTCACACATGTCGGCTGTTGCAATTTTCAGAATTGTGTGGTCAAAGGTTTTCGGAAAGTCTGATGGTAAATCGCCAGTATCATACATTCTAGACACAAAGTTGCACTGTCCTTTTGTTGAAACTTCCCACAATCATTTTAGAAATTCTGGTGGAATGTTATTTATCCTTACTGCCTAATTCGATCTCCAGTCTTCAAAATCATTTAAATTCTGATTCTAATACTGTTCCCCTATCTGTTCTATATCAACTGCTGCTTCTTCTGCTATCACGTCATCTGACAAGTTTTCGCCCTCATGGAGGCCTCCAATGTAATCTTTTCATCTATCTGCTCTCTCCCCATCATTTAACAATAGAATTCCTATTGCTCCCTTAATGTTGTCGCACTAACTTTTGATTTCACCAATGGATGTTTTGACTTTTCTGTGTGCTGAGTCAGTCCTTCCGACTAACATATCATTTTCAATTTCTTCACATCTTCCATTAGCGAATTCGCCTTAGCTTCTCTGCACTTGCTATGTATTTAGTTCATAAGTTATTTGTTTTTCTATATTCCTAAATGTCCCTCAACAATTTTGTACTTCCTTCTTTGGTCGATTAACTGAAGTATTTTTTCTATTGCCCATGACTTCTTCGCAGTTACCTTCTCTGCATCTGTGTTTATATTTCCAACTTCTGTGACTACACTTTTTAGAAATGTGCATTCTTCTTCAGTCGAACTGCCTACTGAGCTTTTCCTTATCGCAGTATCCATACCCTCAGAGAACATCATGCGAATCTCTTCTTTCCTTAGTACTTCCGTATCCAACTTCCTTGCACATTGATTCTTCCTAACTAGTCTCCTAGGCTTCAGCCTATTCTTCATTACCACTAAATTGTGATCGATGCTTATATCTGCTCCGGGGTACGCCTTACAATCCAATATCTGATTTCGGAATCCCTGTTTCTTCATTATGTAATGTAATTGAAGTCTTCCCGTGTCTCCCGGCCTTTTCCAAGTACAGGTCCTCCTCTGGTGATTCTGGAACGGAGTATTCACTATTACCAGGTGAAATGTATTGCAGAACTCGATTAGTCTTTCTCCTCTCTCACGCGTAGTACCAAGCATATATTCTTCTCTAACCCATTCTTCTACTCCTTCCCCTACGACAGCATTCCTATCCCCCATTACCATTAGGTTTTCATCTCTTTATGTGTTGAATTTCATGTTCAGTATCCTCCTACGATTTCTCTATCTTTTCATTTTCGGCTTGTGACGTCGGCTTGCATACTTAACTATCGTTGTTGTTGTTGGTTTGCTGTCAGTTCTGATGACAACAACCTGATGACAGTAACAAACTATCTGCCCTACCTTCCTATTCATAACGAGTCCTCCTCTTGTTATATCATTTTGTACTGCTGCTGACATTATCCTGTACTCATCTGACCAGAAAGCATTATCTTCTATCCATTCCACTTCACTGACGCTAACTATATCTGGATTGAGCATTAGCATCCCCATTTTCTGACTTACTTGCATCCTTATCACGTTCAAACTCCTGAAATTCCACGCCCCAAATCGTAGAACGTTTATCCTTTCGTTGGTTATTCAGTTTTTTTCGCATGGTCACAACCTACTTGGCAGTCCCCTCCAGGAGACTGAATGTGTGCCTAGACCGGAATATTTTGCTAATGAAAAACTCATCGTAACACTTTCTCAATTACAGTGACATACCCGTTAAACACGTATTATGTGTCTTCAATTAATTGTATTGTGAATCATTATGCCGGTAATGATTACCGGTTCGTCTGGATTTAGGGGTAGGTTGCCACCTCAAGGACAAGATACTCTCCTTGACCTCTGTCAGCTCCTTCTACCTGTCTGACAAGTCGGTTGACAGAATGAGGGCGTCTTCGTATGCCTGAAGTCTTTGTGTATCATTGCTGATGATTGTCGTTAAAAATTTAAGTGGTGACAGGTTTCTGAGCCGAGACCGAGGACATTTTCACAAGTTAAAGAAAGGCAAACACACGTTTATAATATTTGTAGACCCAGAAAAATCTTTTGAAAATGTTGACTGGAGCATTCTCTACGACATTATGAAGGTAGCAGGGATAAAATACTGGAGCGGGAGGCTGCTAAAGTGCCAGATTAATTTTTCTACTTGGGCAATAAGTTAAATAATGATGTCCGAAATAGAGATGATATAAAATGTGTACTGGCGAAGACAAGAAAAGCGTTTGTGAAGAAGAGAAATTGGTTTTCATCGAATATAGATGTAAATATTAGACGTATTTTCGAGAAGTATTTCTATGGACAGAAGCCATTATGGAAGTGAAACATGGACAATAAACGGTTTAGACAAGAAGAGAATAGAAGTTTTTAATATGCGGTACTACAGAAGAATGTACAAGATAACAAGATAAGATTGGTGGATCATGTAACTAATGAGGAGATACTGAATAGAAATGGAGAGAAAAAAAAGCTGCAGCCTGACTAGACGAATTGGTGTGTTTCGTGAGACACATTCTAGACATCAATTATTAATCAGTTTTTAGACTTCAAAGATAAAGCAGTACTTAGTATCCGTTTTACACTATAGCTATCGCTGTTACGAGTTCCGTTACTCAATTCTAAAAATTATTGCGGAATGTATGGCCTTTTGATTGTCGTCTTTCCTCTTCTGTTTGCCTTCATGGAAGGACGAGTTTTCTTATTATTTATGCTAAAAGAAATAGTAGTAACGGTATTCAGATGGAGTTATGTATTTATTTTATATTACTCTAATAGAGATACTATTACTAACGATATGTCTGGAATTTTTTTCCAGTTTCTGATTACGCTGGGAGGCGGTAGGTTTGGTGACTGTTGACTAGCGCATCATCCGCGCTTCAATAATGGAGACTTGCATTCATTACAAATCGAAGCTTGTAGTCTGAATTTCGTGTCACGATGTCTGATCAACGCTTTTTTGCATAACGCAAAACAGTTTTTTGCGTTATTACCTGTATCCACGTTTATCTGCTTCGCAACAACTAATGTGTACCTGAGCATTACGAAATCAGGTAATGAAAGAGTTTTATTTTGGCTAACAGTAGGTGAATTTAATCGAAATTGAAATCATTATAACACATATTTCTTTGTTCTTCTCGTTCTGTGGTCACTGTGATGCACCCATACAGGGAAAAATTAGTTTCTGGATGAATACGAGCATAAATTTTTTCGCATTTCTTCTTTTATTTTCAAAGGGATACATTATGCTCTATAAGTTTTGGTTTCAGCACTTTTTTGTAGAACTGAAGAGTAAACAATAAACATGTCATCGTCGGTGTAGGTAAACCTGTTTCCTGGGATGAATTTCTCTGATTTAGTGAACTATTTATTGTAACAGCAACTCATAAATACTTCACATCCTTAGTAGCAAAAAACTTCAAGGTTGGCGAGAAAGCTCTAAGAACTGTTCTGTCTCTGAGATTTTGTTTTAAAGCATGCCACAATTAACGATCAGCCACATGCGAACTAGAGAGAGAAATTTTACGAGAAATGAAACGTCAGTGTTTATCGGTCAGTGGATAACTCAAACGAAACGTGGCTTCAAACTCAAAAAAATTACGAATAGATGGTACAAAATGATATTGTGCAAGGAATACTGGTAAAAAGTGCCCATGAACATTTTAATTGGTGTGCTGGGCATGGCATTGGCACGTGGACGAATAGCTTGTGTCGGAACTTCACTTGTAAGAAAGCTGGAGGGAAAGCTGACACTGCCTCCTCACCGTGTACCACGGGCACAACGCCATGGCGTTGCCACTGTGCCCTGCTCTTCAGTTTGCTTTGCTTTCCACATACAGTATTTTACGTGCGTTCAAGCGTTCTTGCGAGGCAAAGTTAGGAATGGTACGAATTCACACCCCAGTTCCAGTAATAGTACTATTATTGTGTACAACTAATTGCATGCTTTTACTTTTGCTACTCTTTGTGTTGATGAATTTTAATAAATTACAGATTAAGGTTCTTATTTCATTCCCACTATGAACAAAATTTTATCCTTTAACTACATCCAACATTCCCGCTTTCAAAATTTTAAGAGATGCAGTGATCGGCGCCACTGCTCTGTGTAACCATGCAAATAATTCAGTTCGTCTCTCTCGTGTCAGTTCCATCGCAAAATTCACAGAGCGTGATTCCACTGATTAATGCGTCGTTTTAACCGCTGTCACTCTTACAAGCCTCATTCGAATAAACAAAAAGGAACTGTCAGAATAATTTTGGCTTTCGTACCTCAATCAGTAAAAACGAAACCCTTATATAACCACATTGTCGTCCGACTGTCAAAACCCATTGTTCTCTGGAATGAGCAGAGGTGCTAAACAGAAATTTTTGTGAAGCACTAGGGTCTATGACCTCTTGGTGGCTTAAATCATTTCAGCTAACAAGTCATTGCAATCAAAACATACTGCTATTTACTTCATATATTTTATTACTCTCAAACACGCTTACCATTGACCTACAATAAAGAAATTTGACAATAAGCAATGTTACGTGCCACAAGAAAATTAAAAAAGACGAAAATAGTTAATTTTAATTGTGTAACATTAAAAAATATTTATTTGCCCTTTGTCATCCACTTGTCCTTTTTCCCAGAAATGCATACAGATATCAAACTGCAGTTTACGTGGAGGTGGTGTGGTTCCCCTCGGGAACGGAACTGTGTAGCGCACACAAAATGGGGTTGGCATGGATAGAAAGGTGGAACAAAGAGTCAGTCGGTGATGAGCTACTCAACCACCAACAGCTCACGAAAAAGTTGTCAATTATACTGGTGCCGAGAGGGGCTTTTTGTGCCGTTTCCAAATGTGAAAAGGCCTCGGATGGCAGGAATTATGTTGGAATTGATATTTATCATCGCCACCAAGAAATGACACAGTCCAGCAATTCTACCTGCAAATCCACCTACCAACATGCACTCGCCACCAACTGCGCGACCACTGTAATGGAACAGAAGAACAATAGTAATGTACAGTGAAGGATCAGCTCACTGGATGTTATAGTGTGCTCAAATATCAGGCAAATTATACCTGACCTCTTGTACCTACCGTGATTTATCCTCAGTGACATATCCACTTGGGGTCCCTCTCATGCCAAAGTGCTTACGTAGTGTCCTTTATTTACAGCGTATTAATGTTAATGTGGCACAAGTGTGTGCTAAAATTAATATTGTTTGTTGAAACGATCTTACAAATAACTCAATTATGTGTTTCACTGGGGTAAAAGTTCATAACTGCACCTGTTGCGAGTTACAAGTTCATGTTTGCTAAGTGCTTGTTTGACTAATGTAATGAAAGTGCGTTTAGTATGCTCTACTACAGTGGTCAAGATTAAGCCCGCCCCCCCCCCCCAACCCCCCACCCCCCAGTGAAAGTAGTCTCAATGCACAACATTAATTATAGAAAGTTTCAATTACCCTTGCTATTTCTGTCAAGTTCTGTACAGTATTGGGTCCGTCTTGTGTTTTGAAAGTGCTTATTAATAGTTTAACAGGACCCACAGTTTTTCTACTGTGGTCAAGCTAAATTTCATAGAAAGACCACTATCTATGAAAACAGTAATTTTTTGTATTCAAAGGTCAGTGAGAACATGTTTGTTAGTAAAATACATTCAGCTTTTAATCTAAATAGAAAAGTATTTAATAGAGAAAGACTTAATATATGTATAATACATAATTTTGCAGTGAAACATATTTACATTTCATGTCAGATAGGAAATTATCTGAAAAGTGAGACTAGATCTATGCTTAATTGTATAATCTTAAAGTGAACTTTAATAGTAGTATTATTGAAATCATTCTGTTTGACCAAGCCATGAAGGCAAAAGTGTATGTCATTATCTGTTGTACTAATGGAAATAGTCATGTTCTCCTATAACTGTTAACAATTTCTTTAACGTTAACATCTTCTAGTGCCAGAGTTCATTGCACTCTCGTGTGATAAAGTATAGCCTGTGTATGTCCATTGACGTTACTAATATCTATTTTCTTGAACAAGGATGTTCATCTTCTTATCCTAATTAGGCTGGCGACCGATTTCTTTATTCATTGAACAGTGTGGATAGGTAAAATATTGTTTGCTACTGTTTAAATATTTACTTAATTCTGACCTTACCTTCCGATAAGCTGCCTCCGTTAGGTACATCACGATCAACATAACAAAATTCCTTTCAGAGGGCAACTGCACTGCTGCTTTATACCACAATTCCTTTATAAGGTAGTTTCAATATACGATCTGCTTCCAGCTTTGAGGTTATAGTATAACAGTAGCAGACGGAAGTGTTATAAACAATCTACTTAAAAAATTAAGTTTCTGCCATACTCTCAAAGCACGAATCCTACTCCTAATTGTCCAGGTTTTAGACATCGTCCTACTACTACTTTAAACCAAAACAACTCTGTTCTTGGTATAATATTTTATTCGTAATTTTTCAGTCATACAGCCCTAACTTGTTCCAACCAGTAACAAATTTCGCTGGAACATTGCGTTACCTCTACTGATAACAAAAATTCATGTCAGGCCAAAGTGTACCCTGACAGCAAGCATTCTCGTCATCTCATATTCCACAGTTTAAACGTCCAGTGTTACCAAACTGTATCAGTAACTGTCTTGTCTCTTGTCTCTAAGGCTAGGAAATCAAACTGAATATAGTCTCTACCGTCAATCGTATGTTTTCTTGCAGTAGTTTCGATCTCTTAAGAAGCAACGTGCCTTTACACACAAAATATAAAGAAGTGGCAGAACCATTACTTTCAAAGACTTTGAGTAATTACAAAATACTTGCAAAACCAACAACGCAACGAACGTAAATTTCAGAGTTTTCTGTAGAAACTTAAATTGTATTGTGGTGCAATAAACGGAAATATTAAGGTTAACCGTTTCATTTGACTTTTGTAAGATTCTGTTACGACAATAATCCTTCTACATTTCCGCCTTCTGCATTCACATATGACGTGAATTTACGGTATTTTACGGAAAGACAATGAAATGCTAGCCAAAAGATCTTCTATAGATAGTCACCACACGTTCGGGAGAAACCAAATACATCGCGTGTTCCCACAGAATGTAGTTCACTTGTCAGACGGAGTACCTTTGAAGTACGCCAACTAGCCGTTATGTCATGAGGTCGCTCCAACCAAGTGGAGCACCCAGAACGTGTCAACAGATATTAATAAAGTGGGTTAAAAAGCTGTCTTCAGGAATGCATTTCATGGGCACAAACGAAAACACGCCCATCGAATGTTTAATGTCCATTGTGAAATCGGTCTAAATTTAAAAGGGTGTCATGACCAACAATTAAAAAAACAAATTATTTCCAAAAGAATGTAGAATTTCTAGGTGAGAACTATTGAAAGAATAAAGAAAATAGATTGCAAAGATATTTTCAACTGCGGTTTTTTCTTGAGTGCGGAACCCTAAGGAGATATTAATGTTTGACTCTTGAGTCTGAAGTCGACAACCAGTCTAATGTTGTGTGTGCCTACACTACGTAAATTTGCATCAGTCGCCTGCAGACGTAACAGTACAAGCAGTAAGTGTTCGTAAAGCACCTCAAAATCAGTTGCATTTCTGACGCGTGTGATACTGCAGCGTTTAACAAATACCCAGATAACAAATCAGATGACTAGAGCAAACACCCAGCTTGCCAAATTTGGGTGGCTAAAGTGTGTAATCATCTCGTGTATTTGATCAGGATGAACAGCCGTTTTCTCATCGTGAACCACCACTTTAACATTGTGTCTCAGTGACTCATAAAGCCGTGCTGACAGGGGCTACACTATTGATAGATTCCTCCATGCCACAATGATCATCCAATGAGAGGACAGAGAAAGAGAAGTTCTTATTGGGGTATGTCTTCTTTGGAGTATGCGGGTGACAATCATATGGGATTTTAGCTAAGTCTGGCGTAGTTTCCGTTTACTTGTGTAACACTTCTTGTGTTTTCCTTTCTATCGATCTCACTTGGCCACCTCATTTTTTTTCCACCATCCCTGACGGCACTAGGTTTCCAGGTCGAATGTTATTTTCCATTTTGCTCTTCATTTCTACCTCTTCGATTTCTACCAGGAAAGAATGCTCTGCCCAGGTTTACGGGTAAAGACTGTGACTACCAGGAAGGCTAGGTGGGACCACACCATCACCAGCGCCTTACGGAGCGGTACCAATAGTCCTTCCCTTGAGGTTTAAAAGGGGGTGGGGGAAACGGAAACTCGAAAAATAATCCACGAAGAAGATTTCCGTAAGTCTGTGGAAGACCACCATCTAAGGTGATAATGATGAAGTCCCATACTCCTTGACAGAACCTAGGGTACGATGCGGGAAACCCTCACCGCTGTACTAGGCAAGGTTCTAGCGGAGGTGGTTTACCATTGCCTTCCTCCGACCGTAATGGGGATGAATGATGATGATGAAGACGACACAACAACGCCCAGTCATCTCGAGGCATGTGAAAATCCCTGATGCCGCCTCGAATCGAACCCGGGACCGGGAAGCGAGAATACTACCGCGAGATGACGAGCTACGGACCCATCTAACGATATGAAGTCACCAACAGAAATCACCTTGGTCCTCCAAGTTGGGGGGATGAGCCTATTTAATTTTCCATTCATAGAGTATAATAGAGGTTTTTCCATATCATTATTAAAACTTTTTAATAAAAAAGTGAAGGAAAATTCCAATAGTCCGCAATAGCTATACACTCCTGGAAATGGAAAAAAGGACACATTGACACTGGTGTGTCAGACCCACCATACTTGCTCCGGACACTGCCAGAGGGCTGTACAAGCAATGATCACACGCACGGCACAGCGGAAACACCAGGAATCGAGGTGTTGGCCGTCGAATGGCGCTAGCTGCGCAGCATTTGTGCACCGACGCCGTCAGTGTCAGCCAGTTTGCCGTGGAATACGGAGCTCCATCGCAGTCTTTAACACTGGTAGCATGCCGCGACAGCGTGGACGTGAACCGTATGTGCAGCTGACGGACTATGAGCGAGGGCGTATAGTGGGCATGCGGGAGGCCAGGTGGACGTACCGCCGAATTGCTCAACACGTGGGGCGTGAGGTCTCCACAGTACATCGATGTTGTCGCCAGTGGTCGGCGGAAGGTGCACGTGCCCGTCGACCTGGGACCGGACCGCAGCGACGCACGGATGCACGCCGAGACCGTAGGATCCTACGCAGTGCCGTAGAGGACCACACCGCCACTTCCCAGCAAATTAGGGACACTGTTGCTCCTGGAGTATCGGCGAGGACCATTCGCAACCGTCTCCATGAAGCTAGGCTTCGGTCCCGCACACCGTTAGGCCGTCTTCCGCTCACGCCCCAACATCGTGCAGCCCGCCTCCAGTGGTGTCGCGACAGGCGTGAATGGAGGGACGAATGGAGACGTGTCGTCTTCAGCGATGAGAGTCGCTTCTGCCTTGGTGCCAATGATGGTCGTATGCGTGTTTGGCGCCGTGCAGGTGAGCGCCACAATCAGGACTGCATACGACCGAGCCACACAGGGCCAACACTGGCCGTACACCTCTGGTGATCGTCGAGGGGACACTGAATAGTGCACGGTACATCCAAACCGTCATCGAACCCATCGTTCTACCATTCCTAGACTGGCAAGGGAACTTGCTGTTCCAACAGGACAATGCACGTCCGCATGTATCCCGTGCCACCCAACGTGCTCTAGAAGGTGTAAGTCAACTACCCTGGCCAGCAAGATCTCCGGATCTGTCCCCCATTGAGCATGTTTGGGACTGGATGAAGCGTCGTCTCACGCGGTCTGCACGTCCGGCACAAACGCTGGTCCAACTGAGGCGCCAGGTGGAAATAGCATGGCAAGCCGTTCAACAGGACTACGTCCAGCATCTCTACGATCGTCTCCATGGGAGAATAGCAGCCTGCATTGCTGCGAAAGGTGGATATACACTGTACTCGTGCCGACATTGTGCATGCTCTGTTGCCTGTGTCTATGTGCCTGTGGTTCTGTCAGTGTGATCATGTGATGTATCTGACCCCAGGAATGTGTCAATAAAGTTTCCCCTTCCTGGGACAATGAATTCACGATGTTCTTATTTCAATTTCCAGGAGTGTATGTATTGAAATCGACTAGAGACCTAAGCAACCGGTTTCTCAATTTTTAAGTTACATCCCTCGCTGTGTATCTGTAAAGAATTTTTTTATGTAAATCTTTGATAATGGGTAAATAAAGTTACGTGTGATATTTTCGAAGTACTGAGTGAATAGATTTAAATAAGGAAGAAAATGTTATCCATCTGACTGGGATATTAGGTGAAAATATCAAACTCCTCAAAAATAATGGAGATATTCGTATATTATGAATAATGAATTTCATACTAAAAAGATTACTTGCACTACTATGTCATATGGCGAAGGGTGCCGTTACAGTTGGCTTGGCTAGGCAAAGTTCTGAGACTTCTTTAATAGGTAAAACCGGTGTGAATGATGAACGTCCATTCTATAAAAGTAATGGACTGGAAAGGATCAGAAACTGATCCTTGACTAAAAAGCAGTGAAGCGGTATCCAAAACATAAAGATGAAATGAGGACAGTCCCATGTAACGTGCAATAACAGACAAAAACGAGACTGACCAGTGTTACGACCAGGCTGAAGTGTTTGTCACTTGACCGGTTAAAATATATTTCTGGGGGCCTATGTCAAGTAGCGGGCGATGACCCTCGAAAATGTTATCCGGCGAACTATCGAGCCTTGGAGTGAATTATGGAAGAAAAATAAAGTTAATGATGAAAAATAGCAAAATTAATGTTTAAAATTCACTGGAAAAAATTATTTTTCACTAGTTTTGGAGGCTGGCAGTTAACGAAAGCAAGAAGATTATGCTGAAGGTCAAAATTACCGGACGATGACACGCTTATATCTGTTTTCTGCTAACATAATGGTAATATTAATGGCTGACAACGGAAGCTAAAAGGTGCCCAGAGCAATACTGGAGAGTATGTAGTGGCAGCCGTCAAGGTGCTGAGTCGTTTAAAGAAATAGAACTAAGACGGACATCGTGGAAGGCAAGAGAAACCCATGCTAGCGCTCTGCTGAGGAAGTGTTGTCACAGTACCATTTGGAGTTTTCATTCAGTTCTCTATTTACAAGTTTTATCACCTATATGTCAACGTCTGTGTTATACTGTATTAATAGTTAGTCAGTTAGGAATAATAACTTTAGCTGTCACGGACCTATTTTAAAATTATATGGGAATTATGCGTCTGGGTTGATATTGCGCCCACATAAGAAGAACTTCAGTTATAAACCTCAGGTAATAAGAAATCCGGACACACTAAAAGGGTGCGAAACCGGTTAGGGTGGCGCCAAACAATTTGGAATATCAGACTTAGTTTTACAACATGTAATGTCTAACGTATCCATCCAAAAGAAGTTGAGTTACAGAATGAACTGGAAAAGAAGACAAATGTAGCCGTATTAAGTGAAACAAAAAAGAGATTACAGTAGGATTTAGAAGAATACACTTTACTAAGCAGAGGAGCAGAAAAAATCATAACAACTCAGGAAGGAACTGCCATAATGGTGGACCAGAAATGGAAAACAAGAATAATAGCGTTTACTTTTTATGATGACTCATCTCAGGCCATTTTAAAATACGTAACGGTCATACGACGATGGTAGAAGCCTATCGTCCAGAAAAAGGCAGAAAAGAAGAAATGGAGAAATTTTAAGGGAAATTACAATCCGTTATTAAGCAAATTAATAATAGAGATGTACTACACCTCTGTGCAGACTAGAGTGCCATAGTTGGAATGACTCCCTTGAAGTGCATTGTAGGAAAGTTTGGCGTAGCTAGAATTAACACTAATGTTGAGACGATGCGAGAATCTTGGACATATAATGTCTTGAAGGTAACTATAATATTATTTAGGGGAAGGAATATTCATAAGTGTCCATGGAGTGATAGAGGTTCAATCATAGATTGCTTTGTAGTTAATAGAAAAGGATAATTTCTGGTGAATGACGTAACAATATACAGGAGATGTGATATACAGAGGGAGTTTTACCTGCTGATGGCCAATACTTCTAAGAAGATGGTCGAAAGTTAAAAAAAAAAATCTAATTGTAAAAAAATGAACGAAATTATAGAATTACACTGCCGAAATAAAACCGATAGTAGAGCTGTGTCAGCAAAGATTAATCAGGTATTTGGTAGAAAATGAGACAAAGAAGGGTATTGATAAATAATGCCAGGGTTCAAGAACACGAAAAGAGCAGCTCACGATGTACAGGATAAATATACCTCCCAGAAACGAGAGAAATGTTTGAGATTAAGGAACGACGAAGGAGAAAAGGTCCTCAGCGATAAGCGAATAGTGTGTAAACGCACCTACACTGAACAACGTTACATAGCTGATAGGAATACTGTAAAATCCCTTACAGGAAGCGTATGTAGAGACAGTTGAGAATTTTCGTGAGTGATGTAGAATATTATATATATGGGAGGCAAGATTTCGCCTGCAAATTAGTAAATAATTTGAATAAACCAAGAAAGAGGCACGAATAAACGTGATATCACATGATGAGCTCATTGAACACTATAAAGTTATATGTTGGTTTGATCCTGATGCATTCGTCTCTTCTAATCTCGAAGGTATAACTGGATAATTAGTAAGAAGAAGTATTGATTTTGTTATTTTATAAGAGTTAGAGTCATTAATAAGAAGAAGAATAGTATAACAGGGACGAGAGGGCATAAATGTGCAATTCAGAACAAAGGGTGCATATATTAATGACCTGCAGGCCTACAATGATAATACTGAAGCGCTACTGTCTCTTCTATATGTAAGAGAGGGTAAAGAAATAAACCCACATGCTACAGAGATATACATATATTCATGATATGAACCATGCGTAGGTGTATTAAATAACGGATTAAAGCCAATAGCAGTCACTCTTGGAAGAAGAACAGAATGGTTTTCGAAAAGAGGTAACGTCTGTTGGCAGTGTATTCACTATGAAACAGGTAATAGAGAAAACATGGGAATACAACTTTCCCACCTACATGCCACTTGTAGGTCTAGCAATGGACTTAAATAACGAAGATTGGCACGAGTTATGGAATTTAATGGGTAAATGGGGCGACCTTCAACACATAACAAGGTGTATAAAATGTTTATGAAACTGTACCTTATTCAGACACAGATTATAGAATTACATTGGGAAAAATAATTATTATCATACAGCACTTGAGCAGCTCTCAGCTTTCGAAAAAAAATGCATGATGACTCTCCCACTTTGCACAGACAAGCATCAAGGGCCTTTAATCTTGCAGGTGCCACGTCCCAAATTGTCCTGGGGCACCAATATTTTAGCAGAGCTGACAATACACCACATTGAGTCTGAAGCCGAGTGTGACGGCATGTTACACTCTACATACATCGGCAAAAACCCAAACCCTTCCATAGGATTCCCAGAGAATACTGCGCGATTCGCCATTTCAGATTACTCTTTCCTAGTCATACACTGGCTATTGGCGTCGCTCTTTACACGACCTGAAGAGTCACTATAAATTAACTATTGCAATATGTGGTTTTTGAGAAGCTGCTCGATCGTTGTACCTCTTTTTTTCAGCTGCTACGTACAGCCATTGTGGCACCTGAGCTGCTGGTACTACCTTGGAACTATGAGTTGTTCGTTCAGCTAACTTTGGTACGAGCAGCTACCGCAATGTTGGACGATCAGAACATGAGATCTTCCTCGTTTTGGTTTAGCTGTCGTTGTTCCTATCCATATCCAGTTCACAGTCACCTCACCAGCAGTGAAACTGGACAGATGTAGAAAGCAAAAACAGACATACTGTCTGATGGGATAGCGCAATCACTGGCTATACAATGTTACTTGTAATCTGTCTTCATTGCAAAAATGTTTATTCACATGACTGGTCTGGGTCCCTCTAGAATCATCTCCAGATCTGAAATTTCAGTTGCAGGAGTAACCAGTCCACACACAGTAACGTTCACATGCTGTGCCACCTTCGCAGCGCGTGAAGTTTGCTGTGTATAGACGTGTTACTCCTGTAACCAGAATTGCGGATCTGAAGATGGTTTCAGAGGAACCTAAACCGGTCATGGGAATAAACATTTTTGCTATCAAAACAGATTATAAGTAACATTATATTTAGAGAGGTTGAAATATATCTGATGGACCTGTGCTGCGATGATTCACTGAGCACTCCTGACCGACTCGACCGGCTGTAACTGCTTTTCTATTAACCACACATTTCTTCCCACCTCCTTTTATATTTGCGGGTCTGAATTTCGTGAGATCTAGTAGTAAGTCCGCCTTACTTAAGAGTGTCCAGATCCCGCTGATCAGATACTACTGTAACATGAGAACACAGTATGTTACACTAAGATATAGAATATTTTTCTGCAAGTTGTGTAGGTTAACTGAAGTTCTTTCCAGCCAGCGTGGCTGTGTGGTTCTAGGGACTTCAGTCTTGAACCGAGCGTCCGCTACGGTCGCAGGTTCGAATCCTGCCTCGGGCATTGATGTGTGTGATGTCCTAATTAGTTCTAAGTTTAGGTGACTGATGACCTCAGAAGTTAAGTCGCATGGTGCTCAGAACCATATGAATCATTTTTTGAACTGAAGTCTTTAGCAATGGTAATAAAAATCTTATTCAGACGAGACGTGTTTCGTTCAGACCAGGCTTGTTTCGCTTTATTTTAAACCATGTTTAGTGGTCACTGTAACAGTTTCGTTTTTTCTCTTACTTTGTTTGCTCCGATCATTAACAGGTCGCGTGCTTCTCTCATTGCTGCAAACAGTTCTTATTCTCTTCGTTACTCACAGTTTTTGTTGTTTATTCCATATTCTTTGTCCTCCACGTGCATGTCTTTAGCATTTGCACTTGCACACAGCGCTTTCACTGCTCTTAACACATTTACACTCTCCTCTCATCTTGACGAGGAATACGAAGAAGAATGGAATAAATCCAAAAACGTGAATATTGCAAAGAAAGAAAGTAAATAATATTAAGTGAGGCATGCGACGTCTTAATGATCAAAGCAAACAAAATTGTAAGTGAAAAAAATCAAATTGTTTCAGTGACCGATGAAGATTCTTCAAAATAAAGCGAAACGCGTGTGGTCTGAATAAGACTTTTATTGCAGTTACTGAAGACGCCAGTTAATGTATACAATTTGTATACGTGCAACTGCGGAAAAAAGAGGCAAAAAAAGAAAGAACAAAGAAGACAGCGTAGCATTTCATTTGCATTTTTCAATATTGTTCATTTATTATGAATGTAAATATTTATTCTGAGTTTCAATTTTATGTGCATTCAAAGAGAATAAATGAAAATTCATAAGATGAAATATAACTCTCACACCTATCACAATATCTGTCCACCCTCGTAACCAAGTAGTCAGCGCATCTGACTTTCGGGTGGGGAACTCGGCTTCAATTACTGATACTGTCAGGGATATTTAATGCGTGGGAGAATTGCTAGGGCTTGTACTCATCTTCGTGTAACTGAGCAGGTACTTGAATTACAAGTAGCGGCTCCAACGTTTGAAAAATTGACAACAGCGTAGAACCCTTGCCCCTCCAAGTCACATACGCATGATCCCACGTGGCAGAGGATGGCACGGCTGCTGGTCGATGTCGCCTGGTCTTCAGGTCCTGACTGCGGAATGTAGTTTGGTTATAACACAACAGAATATTCGAACAGTTATACTAAGATTAAATTTTTAGATAATATTTTTTAATAATGGATAGAAATCTCTATAAGTCCACAAAAGCTATTGTTTCGTGGCTTAATCTTCATCGATAACTGGCAGCATGATCTGTCAGTCTCTACTGCGAAATCTAATACGGATTTCACTTACGCAATACCACCTTTAAACGCCGTTGACATTTGATATTCATTTCAGCAACCAACTAGATTTGTAACCAGTGGAGCTGTCTCTGCACTACATTTACAGCTTTGAAATTATTTCAGTGTTTCTGAGGCTTTCATAGCCACTTGTTGACATATCTTTGGATGGAAGCCAACGTTTAAAATTACTGTTTCTGTTTCCAGTCCGTCACGAGAACACTACCCACTCGAGCTGAAGCGAGAATATAACACACAAAAAGAAAGAATGAAGAGAAACATTTCGCCCCGAATATCTGAAAGCGCGATTTAACCTTCGCTGACCAGAGGGGATTGTTAAGCACGCATTTAACTGGGAAGCTCTTTATCTGTGTCTGCCGGTTTCGCCGTCGACGGGCGAAATTAATATAGGAACTCAGTAGAGCCTTCGCTCACTTTTGATGCTCCGCGACAGGAGTGCTCTCCTAAAAGAATTTTTTTATCTGGCCGTGCCCGGCATTCATTTTTTCCCTCAAAGTCAAGTGCAATCAGGCTCGCAATCCGAGCGCTCTCTAGCAACGCAGGAACGTCGAGAGCAGCTGCCTTGTGCCATTAAAACGGGATTACGGCCGAATCATGAATGCAAGCAGCCTCACTGCGAAATCTCTCAAAGTTTGATTAGAAAAGTTTGACGAACAGGCGCCCGTGTGTTTTCCACACAAAATAAAAAATTAATAACACAGAATATTTGAAACTGAGGCAGGCTGTGTAACTTCAGAAATTCATCGAGTACGTGTTGCCGCCATGTTTCGCCCTGAACGTTGTGTGTGACACACTGGCAATGGTGGACGTATTGCCAATTGCGTGAAAAAATTTTAGGGTTTATTTTTTGAGTGAAAAGCTAATTTATCTGCGAAGTAATTGATGATGGAGTTGGAGAATGACAGCAGTTTACAGAGACTTGTTAGGTTTTCTACCGGCAACAAACTTGAGTTTGTACGATTTCCTCTCTGCAAGTACTGCGTTTTGCGGTGTCTACAGTGTTGTGGTGAAAGGTGGGAACGCGTTCGGTACCATTTGATGCCATTAATGCTGTCAGTCCGATTGTGAGCATTTCTGTATACGGTCCATCTACATATAAACTCAAGTTCGCTGCCGTAGTGGTGTCTTATTGACTTACATTGGCCCCTATAACTTCGACACAGCGTGGCGTCTTTGAATGACGTTTTCATACATGTGTTCCTATACTCAATTTACAGCTCCGAATTTCCTCTGAAATCCCATAACGTTTGACGGTATCGTTTTGTTTCACCTATTAATATCCGCATTACAAATGTGCTCCAGACTATGGTTAATCACGTGCGTTTTTCAGTCACTTAATGTTTCTTTCCCCTCTGATAATTCAAAAGATGAAATGTAGCACCAGGGATTAGAGTCCGCGTTAAGCAGCCCCTACAACCAGGAAAGTAAGATAGATAATTCAAGCTATACTGCTCACGGTACAAGCGGACCACTTCCAGTGCATACTTGTTTACAAAAAAATACAGTCTCAAGTCGTACACTAGCTGATGTATTAGCCGCAACGACGGTACGAAATACGTTTTACATTTATTTATTTTTCACAATTAAAACGTATTTTCTGATATGTTAAAATAGAGCTTGCAATTGATATCTGCATGGATAACAATAAGTGAGTATATTAAAAAAAATACGTTAGTACTACAAAAATCCTCATCTCCCAATACTACAGTAGAACCTGTTCTGTTTATGTTCAGTTATGCTGGTGTTTGTGTGCATATGTAAGCTATAGATGGTGATTCCGCTGTTGGAGTTAATTCCTGAAACCCCTTTCCATTAAGTTGTGGCCGACTTCACTTGCCTTCTCTCCATCTGTATTGTCTAACCGCGACAGCTGCATCCTGACATGTGGTTCTGTTGTAACCTGTTATGAGCGCGACCGGAACGGTCGCGGGCTGTCCGAGAAAGCGCGGCATGACCAAACGGAGGGCGGCCCGTGCACAAACAAACGGACGGAAGGGACTGACCAGAAACAACGACGGACGATGGGGAAAGACCTTACGACGACAACACGGAAGACGCAACGGAGTGACAGAGACAACCAAACTAATCCAAGACGTCAACGATTAACCAGAGCAATGTACGATAACATGCTGTCTTGTCGAGGCGATGTGTCGAGACTCACGCAACGATTAGACTCGATGGCAGAGAGAGAGGCTGGCTCTTAAACTATCGCGGGCGCCACTATTGGCTGGTGGAACCACATGTTCCACTGTGGCGTCCTCACACTATATGCGGACCAGTACGCGCGCGCCGCCACAGCTTACAGCGCGATGGTGCAGAGAGCTCTAGGGGTCTTCGGCGTCTTTGACGTCTGGCGGCGATTCAGATTCCGCGGCGCGCGGTACCAGAGGTTCAGTTTCTCGTGCTTTCTTGTCCTTGCTGGATGATTCGGCTGCAGTGTCGTCCAAGGTGGGCCATAAGGATCTATTGATTAGTGCTACTTCTGTATCGAACATCCTTTATGCCCCACAGCCATTGCTTGTTGCGTCTTCATTGGGCGCACAGTCCTATGAGGTATGCTCTGCAGTGCTCACACTGCCGCAGGTGGAGCTTTTATGTGCGGTGTTAATGGCAGCCGGCACTTCGACAGCGTCCTTAAATTTCATGGTGCGCTCCATAACGTTTGTCTTCCGTAATTCCTCTGTATTCACAGCTTTCAACGACAGAAACGTCAATTGCAAGCGACACCAGTTCGCTGACGTTTCCGCTGTCATTTAACTTCCATAGTATTCTATACTATGGACTATACAGTTATCCTTGCAGAACGCCTTCCATGGGAATATTAAAGATGAATATCTTGTCCAGGGTATGGCGCTTCTTGGTGCAGATTCCGCGCCAGTAGTGACAGATATGAAGAATAGTTTTGTACTTTTCGTTTTATTTTAAAACATAACCGGTTTTCGATAGCAAAGCAATTATATATACGTATCTACATAGTAACAAACAAGAAAGGGCAACAGAATTAGGCAAATGAGGAAACTATAGCAGTAATCGTCATCAACAAAAATCTAATACATAAATGTTCAAAACGTCTCGTCCGCACACTTCGTAAATCAATAAATCAAAAAATATCGTAATGTGAACTCACCTACTACTAAAATTGATACATGGTACGTAAATTAAATACTGTCGGTAAAAAACTTGTCGTCAAACATCTAAAACCATCATAATAACGTTCATGTTCTATGAAGCGGTTACAGTTTAGGAAATCGATGTATGTCACCCGAACGTACACGTCACCAGACCTCAGAGGACTCGGGGCGACTTCTGCAGCTGTCGCTTCTTTGGCGAGCTTTCCTTGCTCGGGGTGTTGAGCAGTGTCAGGCATGATAATGGTGTTCCTGTTGTTCCTCTGGAAAAGAAATGAAAAACATTACCCGCACTACTTGGCCGTAGGTGATGTGGTGATGATTACCAGTGCCTTCTGCGAGAACGTGTTTCTACCAACAGGTCAGGCCCACCTGTGATGTGCTTGATGGCCCGGTTAACGGACGAGCCGGTTGAGGGATTGCCCGGCTTTCTTCTAGAATGGCCTCGCGATGCTGCTGAATCTCCTCCAAAAGCAGGATCACTTTGTCTTCGTGAAATAGGCTACTGGATTATCCCTCGGACGATGAAGAGCGCTCTTCAGGCCTCGTTTCTGGATCCTTCGAAGTGTTGCGATTAGTGCATCTAAGGTCTTTCCCCACACTATAGCCACTTACTCTAACACTGGTCTTGAGCAAGGGACATAGAGAGCGAAGGAAACCTATGGATTTGCTTCTGGCGTCTCAGACATGAAACACTCAGGACAGTGTTTGGTCTGTGGTTGCGATTAGGCAGTTCACCGTTTTGCTTCATCAGACAGGAGCCCCCATGATTTCGACTGCTGAGGGACCTGGCGGCAACGCTCTTTGGTTGAAGAAAACTCCCTGGCTCTTGGCTGTGCTGAATTTAACCCGGCATTTCGTTGATCATGAACCCAGGGTGTCGCACCGAAGTTGGAGACTGGCGCATTTTTGTTGTTGTTGTTGTTGTTTTTGCCATCGATCTCCTGACTGGTTTGATGCGGTCCGCTACGAATTCCTCTCCTGTGCCAAACTCTACATCTCAGAGAAGAACCTGCAAATTACGTCCGCAATTATTTGCTGTATATATCCCGATCTCTGTCTTCCCCTACAGTTTTAGCCCTCTGAAGCTCCCTCTAGTCCCTTGCACGTCATTCCCTGACACCTTAACAGATGTCCTATCATATTTTCCCTTCTCCTTATCAGTGTTCTTTTCTCTCCGATTCTGCACAAAACCTCGTCAGTCTGTAACTTATCAGTCCACCAAATTTTAAAAATTCGCCTGTAGCACCAAATCCCAAATGCTCCTGTTCCCTTCTGTTCCGGTTTCCCCACAGTCCATATTTCACTGACATGCACTGTGATGCTCCCAGCGTACACACTTTCTTCCTCAAATTAAGGCATCTATTTCATACTAGTAGACTTCTTTTGGCCAGGAACGCCGTTTTTACGAGTCCTAGTATGCTTTTGATGACTTTCTTGCTTCTTCCGTAACGAATTATTTTGCTGCCTAAGTAGCAGAATCCCTTAACTTAATCTACTTCGTGACCAACAATCCTGAAATTAAGTTTCTCACTGTTCTCATTTCTACAACTTCCCATTCCTTTCTTCTTCCATCGATTTACTATCAATCTATATTCTATATTTATTAGACCGTCATTCTATTAACAGATAATGTAATTCTCCTTCATTTTCACTCAGGGTAGCAATGTCATTAGCAAATCATAACATTGATATCTTTTCACCTTGAATTTTAATTGCACTCGTGAACCATTCTTTTTTTTCGATCGTTGCTTCTTCAATGTACAGATTAAACAGTAAGAGAGAAAGAGAATATCCCTATATTACATAATTTTTAACCCGGACGCTTCGTTCTTGGTCGTCCACTCTTATTTTTCCCTCTAGGTTGTTGCAGACGTTCTATATTAACCATCTCTCTACAGCTCTCCTCTTCGTCTCAGAGTTTCCTATATCTGGCACCATTTCACATTGTCGATCACTTTTTCCAGGTCGACAAATCTTATGAACATATCTTGATTTTTCTTCAGTCTACCTTCCATACCAACCCCAACGTCAGCATTGTCTCTGTGGTGTCTTTACCTTTCCTAAAGCAAAACCGATCGTTATCTAACACATCCTCAATTTTTCTGTCCATTATTGTATATTTCATTCTTGTCAGGAACTTAGAAGCATGAGCTGTTAAGCTGATTGTGAGAAAATTTTCGCAATTGTCAGCTAATGTAGTCCGGATGATATTTTTCTGAAAGTCAGATGGTATGTCGCCAGGTTCATACATTCTACACTCCAACTTAAATATTCGTTTTGTTGACAGTTCGCCAAATAGTTTTAGAAATTCTAAGACCTCAAAAGTTCTCTTAAATTCTGATTCTAATTCTGTACCACTATGTCTTCTAAATCGACTCCTGTTCCTTCTTCTATCACATCAGACCAACCTTCCCCCTCATAGACGCCATCAATGTACTCTTTCCACCTATCCGCGCTTCCCCCTGATTTTAACAGTGGAATTCCAATTGCACTCTTGATGTTACCTCCCTTGCTTTTAATTTCACGGAAGTTTGTTTCGACATTCCTGTATGCTGAGTCATTCCTACCGGCAATCATTTCTTTTGTGATTCTTTCACAGTTTCATGCAGCCATTTCATCTTAGCTTTCCTGCAGTTCCTATTCATTTCATTCCTCAGCGACTTATATTTCTGTATTCCTGAATTGCCCTGAAAGTTGTTGTTCTTTCTTCTTTCATCGACCAATGAATATTTCTTCTGTCACTCATGGATTCTTCGCAGTTACTTCCATTGTACCTATGTTTTTTTTTTTCAATCTCTGTGATTGGCCTTTTTAGAGCATTCCTCGTCAACTGTTACTGCCTACTGGGCTACCCTTTTTTGCTGTATCTGCAGAGAAATTTGCGCGTATCTCAACACTCCTTACTACTTATGTATCCCACTTTGGGTGTGGATTCTTCCTAACAAACCTCTTCAGCTTCAGTCTACTCTTCATCACTACTACATTGTGGTCCAAGTCTATATCTGCTCCTGCATACGCCTTACAATCCAGTAACTGATTTAGAAACATCTATCTACAATGATGTAATCTAAGTGAAATCTCCCCATATCACACGACCTTCTTCAAATATGCTTCACCCTCTTGTGTTTCGTGAACGTAGTATTTCCTATTATGAGCTGAAATTTACCATAAAACTCAATGAATCTATCTCCTTTCTCATTTCTTGCCCCAAGTCCTTATTTCACTTAGCCACTTCTTTTACTCCATCCCCTACAACTGCACTCCTGTGTCCTATGCCTCTTAGATTTTCGCCTCCCTTTACATACTGTATTATCCTTTCAATATTTTCATTTACTTTCGCTGTGTCTTCATATTCATGTTGGCACCTCGGCATGTATACATGATCTATCGTTGTCGGTGTTAGTTCACTGTTCACTATGATGAGAGCAGCCCTATCGCTGAAATGTTCACAGTAACACACACTCTGCCCTACCTTCCAATTCACAATGAGTCCTACTCTCGTTTCTGTTGCTGTTCGTATTCCTGTGCTGATACTACCCTTTACTCATCTGACCAGAAACCCTTGTCTTCTTTCCATTTCGCTTCACTGACCCCTAGTACATATAAAAGTGAGCCTTTGCATTTCACTTATCAGATTTTTTAGCTTCCCTACCACGTTCAAACTTCTGACATTCCACTCACAATCTCTTAGAAAGTTATCCTTTCATTGGTTGTTCAGTCTTTTCCTCATGGCCACCACACTCTTAGGCAGTCCTCTCCCAGAGATCGAAACGGGGGACTATTCCGGATTCTTTTGCTAATGGAGAGATTTTTATGAAACTTTTTCCAATTATAGGCCACATGTTCTGAGGCTACACATTAGAGGTCTCTAATGCAGTGGTTTCCATTGTCTCCTACATCCTCATGCCGTTGATCATTGCTGATCCTTGGGTCAGTAGTGGCAGTTTCCCATCCCAAGAAGAAGACAGTGTCCTGAATATCTATCCGCTCTTCCTCCTTCTTTGACAAAGCGTTGTCAGAACGAGAGTGGTTTCATATGCCGGAAGCCTTCGGTCGACTATGTTGATTATTAGTCAAATTTTAAGCGTTGACAGGTTTCGAACCCAAGACCGAGGACGTTCCGATTGCTAATCAAAGACGCTACCTCTGGGCCACGGGTGTATACTGTCCACAACTATGCTGTGGTTACGGCGCTGTATCATCGGCGATGTGCGACACCCGCGGAATATCTGCAGTGTAACATGCGTACATCAAGGGGCCGGTTACCGACGCAAGTGGCACTCCCGCACGTATTTGCCTTAACGTGGAAGGGTCGCTCCGATATGCAGCATCTTAGGAGGAATGTGTGCTGCATCGGCAGCCAGAATGGAAAGAGCTAGTACACCAGGCTGTCGTGCCAGATGAAATCGAAGGCACAGGGCTCAACGTGAAACACTGCTCCACGATGTTCTCTTGTTTCCAGAGCTCTCATTGCTAGCTCTACCAGTCTCAGTAGCTCGTGAGAGGTTGAGTGGCCTCTCAGAAAGCCGAACTGCTCTTCTGGGATGAAACCCTCTTGGGTGTTGTCGCGAACAGCTTCTCGGAAACTTTCGAGAGCGACGGGAGCAGACTGACTGGCCGCTAGCTGAGTACACGGCGTAAATCTCTGCCGGTCTTCAGAATGGCCACAACTTTGGCATGTTTCACGTTGTCGGGTAGCAGCCAGAGAGGAGTATCTCGTTAAGCCCGTAGACTAAGTTCTGGTGTGCTCCTGGTAACCACACCAGGTGGTTGTCGGCTCCTCACTGCCTCCTGCGTTCCTGTTTTTAGGGAACGAAGTTGCACTATGAGTTCTTCCTCAGTAATTTTCGCGATTACATCGTCTTCATTCCCGGCTGGTAGGGAGATAGCAAGATGCTCGTCGATATCGGTTACTGGTTTGCTGCGAATGCGTCGGCCAGAAATCTAGCTTTTGCATCAGGATCGCTCAACTGATCGTTGCCGTCTTGTACCGCCGCAACCTTTGTCAATGTGTTTAACACCGGCTACTGGACCAGATGAAGCCGCAGCTACCTCGTTATGCAGACGGTGGTGCTGCCAACTTGGGTGACTCAGTCGTCCCAGTAGCAGCACTAGGTCTCTGCACGGGCGTTCATCCTAGGCTTGTGAAATGTTTCCCGCATCACACTTCTGTCAAGATTCTCGACCAGTGGAATTGAGAGAATTCGCCCTGCTGGGGTCACAATCCGCTGAATCTGAGACATCATTGATATGGGCATTATCAATGATGTCCCTGATTTTGTACTGTTTATTTTCGCCATTGGCCTGGATGGCCAACGTTGCTGCTTCGAGAGCTGGAATTTGTCGCATATGCTGGCTCTGTGCCCGCAGGAGGGTACTGATGATTCTGGCGTCCATTCCGGCAGATGTGACGTTGTTCTTCGTCGTTGGGGTGATGTGCACAGGCTGCTGCGTGTTCTACACGTTGTGAGGTGGCGCGTTGCTCCATCTGAAGTGCACGTCGTTTTCGTGGGGTCTGTGGTGCAGCTTTAGGCGCAGGAGTGCTGTTCGCGGCTGTTGCTTTCCCCCTGTAGTCGTGAGGTGGTTGTCTTGCGGCGGAAGACATTACAGCAGCAGTAGCTTGCTGCACGTGTCTCGCCACAGTTTGCAGCAATTCGCCATGTTTTCTTTTTTCTTGTTCTATTCCGTTGACTGCTGTGGTCCGGCGCACTTGGCGCAGCTAGCTGGTATGTGATAGTAGCGCGGCACACGGTCCATGCCCCGGCGGAAGTAGCACTGGTCTCTCCTACACTTCGAGCTGTCTACCAGGACGACGAGGAACAGATGCATGTTCCTTTGTGTCCTAGACGACTTCATCAGACCGACGGAGCGTGCTGGGAAACCCTTAGCTGCGAGCTGTTGCTTCAGGAATTCCAGCTCCATCTTGATTGAAAGGTAGCTCCAGATCACCTTCAGCTGCATCTGCGACTCGGCATTGTGAGCGAAACAATGCTGCTTGGCTTCTTTGTCAAGCCTCACGAGTTCGCAGCGGTCCCCAGTGTTCTTCAGTAAAACCTTGTACAGGTTGGTGCCTCCCCTGCGAACGCCGCAGGGTTTGGCGACGGAGTTGATCTTCTTAGGGAACATCTTGTAGCGTCCTGACCGCCAGATGGTGAGTGCTGGTGGACGAGGCGTTGTCCTACCCTCTTCGGCTGCTTCTGGCATGTCACGATACCGGTTTGCAGTCTCCACACCAGGAGGTGGCACTTGCTGGAGCTCAACAGCTCTGGCAGCGTGCTTTCAGTCGAGAGCGATGAAACTTTCTTCGTCTGATTGCCACAGGGATGCGCCACAACTGCGTGGTCATGAGCGCGCAGGACTGGGTGCAGCTGGGTACTTCCGTGTGATTTGGGCCACGTCCATGTCCTCACCCTGATCGGACCGGTTCGTCCCATCCGACGACGGCTGTTCTGCCTCAGAGACCATTGCTGCTGCTCTGCTAGGCACAGTAGCAATGTAGATGCAGCGGTAGGCGGCATGGAGGTGGCATTGCTTGCAGTGTACCTGGCCTTAACTTTGATGAATTCCTCGTCCCTGTGAAGAGGAACCGGTTGCCTCCTGTGCTAAAACGTTGAATGACATTTTCGTAACTTTCTTGGCAGACGTTCGATTATTCAGAGCGGTTCTCGCCAGCTTGGCGGGATTCGAAGCCTGGTCCGTATATTCTAGATGGAGGCGTTGACGAGAAAGTTCTGTCAAGCGCAGATCCTCCACACCCTTTGCGTTGCAAAAGCGGGCTTCTCCTTGTAGCTTCTCGGACATGAGTTTGGCTTGTTCCCTGAACGTGACACCTTCCCTGGCGTGAAAACTCACTTTTTTGTGAAAGGGTGCGACTCACCCAGGTCGATCTACCGGAGTCCCTAATTTCCCTGTTCTGTCTGCACACAGAAGTGGTAGCCATGTAGGAAGATGCACGGTCCTGTAAAAGGGGAATGCGGTGAGTGCCCTAAACTCCTAATAGTTTCGGCGGATGCAGCGGGAGGTGAACGGATGTCGCTGAACAGTGAGACGCGTCCAGCTGTTACCCTCCCGCAGTGCTGTGTTAACTGTTGATACGTGCAAGGAGCTGTACTTAAAATAGGGGACAGGCAGGTTACAAGCAGGGTCTGTAGGGGACATATGGGTAAGAAGCAAGGGGCAAGTGATGAGATGAAAGCAGACAGACTGCATTTAAAATTAAATAGAACACAAAATATATGGGACTTTAAGAGTTTGACATGGATACATAATAAAAAAACGTATAAAAACTATTACAAATAAGAGGCCTCAAAATAATCGTGACGTCAATTTGGAAACCAACGATAGAAAATAAGCGGTAAAGGCTACCTGTGCATGCTAACACGATATTAAGGGGACTTAGTCGTCACGAAGCCCCAAAACGTGGAATGTGAGTTTTTCAGGTTGGTGTGGTAGACGCCATAATACGTTTTAATTATGGACCAACAAGCAGACTAAAAACCATGAGCAGACTAAGCATTAAAAGTGGGGACAATATGGAAAACAGGCTGCTATAAGTGAAAAGGTAACGTGTTGTTAAAGCTGAAAATGTTACTGAATTTCCGACAAAGGAGGCCAGAATAACAGTTAAAACGGAGAAAACGTAAGCAGATGAGAAGGACACTCAAAATCAACAAGAATATGGAGCTGGAATGTTTTCACATATTATCATGGAGAAGAAAATGAAATGCCAATTTTTAGTTTGAGTTTCCCATAAACAACCTCTCGGCACACTTACGTAATGTTATCTCATCCAATATTAAAGCTAACAAACCAAAATTTTACATGAATAACAATATAGTGATTGCCTACAAGGTGAACCACATTTTCTACAGTGAAGTTCTGATATTACTAGGAAAAATGTTGACTCATAAGAAATATTCTTATATGCAAAATAATAAACTGATAAATATTTATGACTTCCTGTTTCAGTAAGTTAATAATTAAAAGAACAAATTTTAGATTAAACTTTTATTTTGAATAGTGTGGAATTACAGGGTACCTAGAATAGAAATGACAGGTAATACAGTACATATGGTAAAAATCAATATTCATTCCACTATGAATTCAACAGTTCTTTTGGTTACAGTTTCATTCCCATTTCTACCAAGCTTCAGAATGTTAGGTAAACTCTACTGGCC
Source organism: Schistocerca gregaria (assembly GCF_023897955.1). Classification (NCBI taxonomy): domain Eukaryota; kingdom Metazoa; phylum Arthropoda; class Insecta; order Orthoptera; family Acrididae; genus Schistocerca; species Schistocerca gregaria. The sequence continues at coordinate 969,239,052 of NC_064921.1, read as the reverse complement.
ATGACGTCCAGGTCCCTTTAAAATAAATAGCGATAAGAAACAGGGCATGGTCTCTATTTTACAATAAATGAGCCAGCAGTATTTCGTTATTGGACGTAACATCCATAACACTAATTACTTTATAAAACATCGAACAAATTCCGGGAAGTACCCAGGATAATTTCCACAGTGTTTTTTGGTCGTACGAATATCGCTCTTATTGCGGTGCAAGTGGTAGTAGAATTTAATTTCCTCATAAATGTCCATAAGTGTACCTTCCTCCAATTTATGCAAAGTTCTGGGGCTTTTGACAATATCAGTCAACAATGTAGTTTCGAAATTAAGTGAGAAGCAAAGGAGCTTTGTCTTCTGCATTCTTTCTTCATACTTCCATAAGTTCTTCGAATATAGTTTTAAGATTTCTGCCTATCTGGCCTACATAAAGTCCGTTGGACTCAGTGCAGTATATTTTGTAAATGTCTGGAGTTGTAAAATTGTTGCTTTTAGTTTTAATAGTGCCTTGAAGAAACTAACGTATTGTGTTATTCTAACATGAATCTGCGAAACAGTTCATTGATCTTAAAAAAATTCCCATAAAATGGAAACGAGCTAAATTTCATCCCGCCTGCAGCATCTTCATTAACTGAATAGCCTCCGTTTTGAAGCACCTTAATATTAGAATTACATATCTTAACAGCTATGGGAAACTTGGAGCAATTATGGGAAGTAGTTCGCTGCAATAGTTTCTGTTCGTTCTTAGTTTCCCAATTATTAAGATTCAATATAAGTAATCTGCTATTAGTTGCTTGCAAGAATGCTTGCTTCTGCTTCTCTACGTGGTGAGAATTCAGAGGAATCATGGCATCATTTGTTGTAGGCTCGCGATAAATGTCTAGCGAATGACTTTGACTGATATGTAAATTCACATTTTTGAGGAAACTGAAACCTACAACATTCAGCACCACAATAAAAATGAGATTATTAATTAACATAAAAGACTGAAAGACATTGTTTTCCTGGATACCTTTCTGAATCTATTCGATGTGTTAAAATGTAATTAATTTTGGCGTTGTTGTTATGTAACATTTTATAATACATTAGGCCCATTACTGTAAACAGAAGACCATGCTCACTTCCTCCCGGCGACATAGCGTAACGTGTGATATAGCGTATCCTCGGGCAAACACCGAACAGTGGATTGTGGAGTATATACGTAGATGCAGCTGTAGATATTAACGTCGTGTTTGTATGCAGAAGTAATCTTTGCTGCTTCCGCTTCTTTACTATCGTTGGTTTCCATATCGACTTCTCGTCCGTCATAGGACCTCCCAGTTTTTGGTAATAGTTTTTATAAGACTAATTTTTATAAGACTTTTTAACATAAATCCATGTCAATCTATCAAATTCAGATTTATTTTGTGTGTCTTGTAACTTTCAAGGCACATTAGTTTTCATCTCATCACTTGTCTTTGTCGGCTTAACTACCTACACACCGGACATATGATACATGTCGAATTTCTAACATAAAAACCAACACAAGCTAACAATAAGAAAATAGAATAGCAGAAATATGCACTGACTGCAAAAGAAGCAGCAACGCCATAACAGACTTCTGCGACGTGAACTAAAGTTGTACACGTGTTTCTACAGCTGCAAGATGATGTCTATTCAGACTGCGCACCAGTCGCGTAACTGTTATGCTACTAGCGCTAATACGAGATCCAAATCTGGTTTGCTTTAACTCGTCGCTGTAACAGTCATGAGCGTTAGTTCCCTTTGAGATCGAATGGGATGAGTATATGTTAGTCAAGAAAGCTTTACATGGCCAATCAAAACGTAATAACAATTTTAAAAACGAGGTCAAGGGAAAATGGCTAGGCAAGGTTCAGGGGAAACGTCTTTCATCCTTTAGTTCCCACTTTTTATTTAAACAAGGCCCAAAAAGTTTTTAGCAAGAAAATATTTCTAATGTTTTCATAAACATAACAACAGGGTTAAAAGAATTCAAATAAAAAACACGCAGCGCAACTACAGGCGTGCTCAAGCGCTTGCGAAAATTGCCCATCCCTTAAAGAAAGTACTAACCACTTAAGAAAAAGAAACAATATGAGAGACTCCCTAAAAATGTGTTTTCGAATCCTTAAAAACTCAAAATGAGCCCAGTAAATTCTTAAGATATTAACCATTTAAGAGAAAACAAGCAACCATTATAAACACAATTTAGCGTATGGAGGGCTCAGAAGCTAATCGGTATAATTCATAGCTTTTCTGCAAGTGACTTATATGTCGAAACAGATTACTGAGTATATAATCTTTCAGTTGCCGAGACGAGTAGGTCACAGTTTGACATTTCTTACCCTAGATGGAAGCACAGAGTAAGTGAGCGGAAATGTTCCGAACTCATTTGGTGTAAGTCACTTTGAAACACAGGTTTGTTTGTCGTGGTGTACAGCTGGACATAATAATCTGCTACTGTTACACAATAAGTGATTTTAGACCAGGGTGTCCTTTCCACTGGTCGAAAATACGCTGTTTTCATATAGCGGTTCTCAATGTGTACGAGACAATGATAATAATTCATCCGATTCTGGTATGTACATTCTAACCTCTAAAACATATAATTTCATGTAACCAATCAGAAAAGGCTTCTTTCCAAAAACTAGTGTCTTGTTTATATCGTTACTGATGTCGTAACCTTCCTACCGGAACGTTACATTACAAGCATTGCTGTTTTGGAAGAATTTTTTTTTGTATTGTGAAATGTTTGGTGAGTTACATTGAATGACTTCGTAAACAATATATTTATTTCTAGATTTCACTGAAGAAGATGATCGCCTGTTAGACAACCATGATAAAAACAATGAAAACGGATATAGGAGATATGGAAAGAAAGAAAACGGAAGAGGAAACAATATTCATGGAAAAAGGTAGTCAGTTCTACCAAAAGATATTCTGGGAAAGTTTATGTGAACAGAAGTGGGAAAAATATGCCTGCAAAATCCTTTATAAATGTGAACTGTAAATATTCACGAAAGTTATTTGATTTAGATCCTGCACAACAGCGATCGTTGTTCGAATCATTTTACAAATTGGGTGATAATACAAAGCAGAACGTCTATCTTCGCGAATTGATCCACATCACGAAGGTGCAGAACAGGGAATCAGCGATCATAAAGCGGTTACTATATCGATGATTTCAGCCGTAAATAGAAATATTAAAAACGGTAGGAAGATTTTTCTGTTTAGCAAAAGTGACAAAAAGCAGATTACAGAGTACCTGACGGCTCAACACAAAAGTTTTGTCTCAAGTGCAGATAGTGTTGAGGATCAGTGGACAAAGTTCAAAACCATGGTACAATAAGAAATTTTGGTCCTATGTCAAACCGGTAGGTGGATCAAAACAAAATGTCCAGACACTCTGTGACAAAAATGGTACTGAAACAGAGGATGACAGACTAAAGGCCGAATTACTAAATGTCTTCTTCCAAAGCTGTTTCCCAGAGGAAGACTGCACTGTGCTTCCTTCTCTAGATTGTCGCACAGTTGACAAAATGGTAGCTATCGAAGTAGTCGACAGAGGGATAGAGAAACAATTAAAATCGCTCAAAAGAGGAAAGGCCGCTGGTCCTGATGGAATACCAGTTCGATTTTACACAGAGTACGAGAAGGAACTTGCCCCCCTTCTTGCAGCGGTGTACCGTAGGTCTCTAGAAGAGCGAAGCGTTCCAAGGGATTGGAAAAGGGCACAGGTCATCCCCGTTTTCAAGAAGGGACGTCGAACAGATGTGCAGAACTATAGACCTATATCTCTAACGTCGATCAGATGTAGAATTTTGGAACACGTATTACGTTCGAGTATAATGTCTTTCCTGGAGACTAGAAATCTACTCTGTAGGAATCAGCATGGGTTTCGAAAAAGACGGTCGTGTGAAACCCAGCTCGCGCTATTCGTCCACGAGACTCAGAGGGCCTTAGACACGGGTTCACAGGTAGATGCGGTGTTTCTTGACTTCCGCAAGGCGTTTGACACAGTTCCCCACAGTCGTTTAATGGACAAAGTAAGAGCATACGGACTATCAGATCAATTGTGTGATTGGATTGAGGAGTTCCTAGATAACAGAACGCAGCATGTCATTCTCAATGGAGAGAAGTCTTCCGAAGTATAAGTGATTTCAGGTGTGCCGCAGGGGAGTGTCATATGACCGTTGCTATTCACAATATACATGAATGACCTGGTGGATGACATCCGAAGTTCACTGAGGCTTTTTGCAGATCATGCTGTGGTGTATCGAGAGGTTGCAACAATGGAAAATTGTACTGAAATGCAGGAGGATCTGCAGCGAATTGACGCATGGTGCACGGAATGGCAATTGAATCTCAATGTAGACAAGTGTAATGTGATGCGAATACATAGAAAGATAGGTCCCTTATCATTTAGCTACAAAATAGCAGGTCAGCAACTAGAAGCAGTTAATTCCATAAATTATTTGGGAGTACTCATTAGGAGTGATTTAAAATGGAATGATCATATAAAGTTGATCGTCGGTAAAGCAGATGCCAGACTGAGATTCATTGGAAGATTCCTAAGGAAATGCAATCCGACAACAAAGGAAGTAGGTTACAGTACGCTTGTTCGCCCAATGCTTGAATACTGCCCAGCAGTGTGGGATCCTCACCAGGTAGGGTTGATAGAAGAGATAGAGAAGATCCAACGGAGAGCAGCGTGCTTCGTTACAGGATCATTTAGTAATTGCGAAAGCGTTACGGAGATGATAGATAAACTCCAGTGGAAGACTCTGCAGGAGAGACGCTCAGTAGCTCGGTACGGGCTTTTGTTAAACTTTCGAGAACATACCTTCACCGAAGAGTCAAGCAGTATATTGCTCCCTCGTACGTATATCTCGCGAAGAGACCATGAGGATAAAATCAGAGAGATTAGAGCCCACACAGAAGCATACCGACAATCCTCCTTTCCACGTACAATACGAGACTGGAATAGAAGGGAGAACCGATAGAGGTACTCAGGGTACCCTCCGCCACACACCGTCAGGTGGCTTGCGGAGTATGGATGTAGATGTAGATGTAGATGTAGATGAAGCAACATCCTCCAAGAAACTCATCGCTGGCACAAAAATCTAAAACTCGGACGTCTTATTTGACAAAAGCAGTGATTTCAGTTCACATGTGTAAAAAGATTATTATGGACACATTTCAAGATAGTGATCCTGGTCTCTACAAAATATCGTCTAGTACGCAACCACCCGCCTCTACTGATAAAAGAGGCCTTAGGCCGCCAACAAATAAAATCGATGTGACAAAAGTGAAAGAACACATCGAATCGTTTCCCTCTAATAAAAGTCAGTACATTCTCTCTGACGTGCGTAATCGGAGATATTAGCAGCGTGATCTGAATATCAGGAATATGTACAACGTTTAGATGGATAAATGTGCACAGGATGGTACAGCACCTGTCAAAGAAAAGATGTATTATCACGTGTTGTCTACTAATTTCAATTTACATTTTAAACCCCCCATGCCAGGTATGCGATTTCCTGCAGAACATTCTTCCTTTTGAGGATGATGATTCAAAAAACGACGAGACAGAGATTAGAAAAGAACTTCATCTTCGGCATGCACAACCAGCAAGAGATTCTTTGAATTCAGACAAGTTGGTTGCAGGAGAAGATGTTCACGTTTTTACTTTTGATCTGGAGAAAGCTTTACCTTCCCCAAAACATCTCACATCTGTTGCCTATTACAAAATAAATATGTATATAGCCTAGGTGTGCCCAGTTTTAATGACCCTGAAGGCTACTTGTACATGTGGGATGAAACAGAAGGATTTCGGGGATCACAGGAAACTGGAGAATGTCTTGTTAAACATCTTAAACAACATGCCTCATCTTATCATCATATTATCATGTTTTAAGGTTCTTGCACAGATCGAAACAGGAATATCAAACTAAGCCTATCGTTCCTAAAGCTTTTGCAAGATCCAGGGATTGCAGCTATTTACATTGACCACAGATTTATGGAATCGGGACCCAGTTGCCTCCCAAATGATTTAAATTTTGATGTTACCGAATCCAAAGCAAAAAAGCAATAATTTGTTTTTGGTCCTAGAGATTGAATTGGTTTGGTAACCATTACCAGACGCAAAAATCCATATCTGGTAGCAGAGATGAAGCGAGAAGAGTTTCTTTCAATCAAGAACTTGATATCTTCAGTTTCCATTAGGAAAACCAATACTGAATTGAGTAAATTAAACTGGTTGAAAATGAAATGGCTAAGGAATGGAAAAGACCAATAAAATTCTATTTCCTACAAAGAAACACTGCTGGAAGGTATTGCATTTTATGAGACCAACATTATATCAAATTCAGAAGGCATGCGTCCTCGCTTGATGAATATTGTTGAAGATCCGCTGTATCCAGATCGTCGACCTGTTAAAAAGCTGAAAAAAGCATATGTTGGAACTTCGGCAATATATTCCACAACATTACCACCCATTTTATCGGTGGTTACCTTCTATAAACCAAAGCATACGTTCATCATTCTCAAAATAAAAGTGGCCAGTGACCATTAGTAACAGTTTTTGTGTTAAATTATAGTTATGTTGTAAATTATTCAAGTTACGTTTTTCTGTATTCTCACAAAAGGTGAGTTGTTGTATTAGGTTTCAACCAGAAAATAGTCTCACCATTTTGTGAAACACCTGTATTTTTCTGTATTACATTCTGAAAACATCTCATTATCTTCAGTTTCATTTTACATAACTCTTTGCTTGGTGAGCAAATTGCAGAGACGTCATTCCTCGGTTGTCGCAGGCCCGAACGCTCTTTCATCCCTTCAAACCGGCGTCGTCTTCTGAAAGGCCTGACCGTCACGCTGGCAAAACTCTAACTCACTAAGACACTTGTCAAGAAGTAGTTTTAATAAATATACGGGAGATGGGAATATAAGCCCAGTGCGGAATACCTTTGTGCCTTTGTGAAACCACAGTCAATACGAAAGCTCCAAGCTGCCACTAGCTCAAAAGGCAACGATCAGAAACCAAGGCCCGCAACCTCCCCCCACCCCCACTCCCACCTCCCACCCCCGACACTCGGTTATATTGAACCAAAACACAGGAGTGACATTACTGATACCTAAAAGAGCTCAAGAGGTAGCAGACAAATGCAGAGTTTAAATCGAACAGCTATCCAAAGTAGGTCATCTCCAGATAGACAGCAACTTGCACAGTTCAAGGGCGGATTTTAGAGATACACATCCATTACTTCGAAGATGTCAGGAAATATATAAATATCTAAAAACGAACACTGCATGGGCCTCCAGATTAATTGAATAAATGTGAAACAACTACCATCAAGGCGACGCTATCCAGGTTCATCCTTTCGGGAATTCAGCTAAGCTATCAGTTAGAGTTTTGTGACTAGGATCAAAATTTGTTTCCGAGATCACCGCACTTAATCCACTCCACCGAATGCCAGAAGTTAAAGAAGATCACTTAGTTGTGAAGAACGACATGGGAGTACTATGATCCTCTTCAACAGAACGCAAACACCCGTGCGCCGCTCGTTCTGAAAACCGATGGGGCCTCATGCTGTCCTTTTGGCGGTCGCGTGCTAACTCCCGCTGCCGCTCCACTCGACTGCCTTGTATCCGTCACTCCGTCTGACGTGCTGTCGACCGCGCCTTCTGGAGGCCACAGTGGCTGAAATCGAAGTGCCGCCTACAGACCTGCGCCTTCATTATAACTAAAACATCTCAGAAGCGAACAAACAAAGGACACACAGTCCCCGGAAATTCGATGGAAGCCGAGCTGCACGGCTCAAAGCCTTGAAGATGACAGACGTCATTATCAACACCTTACTGAGTTTCAGCAAGGTCGTGTAATAGAGCTACGAGAAGTTGAATGTTCCTTCTGCGACACTGAAGTAAGACTTGGCACGAATGTGGCCACTGAACCAGATTGCTGGTTGTGGTGGTCACAAGAATATATGGTCGCAAGAAGTCCAGGCTCCAGCCAGCCACGAGGCACAGCCGATAGGGAAGACATGTTTGTTCTGCGTATGGCTCTGCAGCAGCTATTTGAGCAGCAGTTTGCAACACAGCGACACCGCGGACTGTTGTAAATTGGTTGTTTTCCAACAGGATAACCTTCACCTACAAATCGCTGTCGTGATCCTGTATGCTTCACAGGTTGTCGACATGTTGCCTATGCCTACTTGAAAACCAGATCTGTCTCCAGCCGAGCACATACTGGACATCAACAGATAATAACTCCAACGTTATCCACGCACACCATTAACCGTAAAACAGGCGTGGAACTCCAACCCACAAACTGACATCCGGCACCTGTACACACAATGCATGCACAATTGCATGCTTACATTCAGCATTCTGACAACTGTGCAGGTTAATAACGTACTACAATTTGCCATTTGCGATAGCGTATCATGCTCTTACATTAACTTGTGATTTTGCAATTTTGCTCACTTAAACATGTTACCTAGAGAAACGTATTCCGAAATTTCATTTCTCTGCATCGATTATTTTTTGGTTTTACGATTTTGTCGTCTGTGTCTCTGTTATTACGGGTTTTCCAAATGTTTGTTCACAAGTTGTTTTTCGACATCTACACCTGCATCTATATTTATACTCAGCAAGCCACCCAACGGTGTGTGGCGGAGGGCGCTTTACATGCCACTGTCATTACCTCCCTTTCCTGTTCCAGTCGCGTATGGTTCGCGAGAAGAACGACTGCAAGAAAGCCTCCGTGCGCGCTCTAATCTCTCGGATTTTACATTGTTGATCACCTCGGGAGGGTTAGTAGGAGGAAGCAATATATTCGATACCTCATCCAGAAACGACCCTCTCGAAACCTGGACAGCAAGCTACACCTCGTTGCAGAGCGCCTTTCTTGCAGAGTCTGCCACTTATGTTTGCCAAACATCTCCGTAAGGTTGTCACGCTTACCAAATAACCCCGTGACGAAACGCGCCGCTCTTCTTTGGATCTTCTCTACCACCTCTGTCAACCCTACCTGGCACGGATCGCAAACTGATGAGCAATACTCAAGTATAGGTCGAACGTGTGTTTTGTACGCCACCTCCTTTGTTGATGGACTACATTTTCTAAGGACTCTCCCAATTAATCTCAACCTGTCACCCGCCTTACCAACAATTAATTTTATATGATCATTCCACTTAAAAGTGTTCCGTACGCATACTCCCAGATATTTTACAGAAGTAACTGCTACCAGCGTTTGTTCCGCTGTCATATAATTATACAATACAGGATTCTTCTTTCTATGTATTCGCAATACATTACATTTGTCTCTGTTAAGGGTCAGTTGCCACACCGTGGACCAAGCGCCTAACCGCTGCAGATCTTCCTGCATTTCGCTGCAATTTTCTAATGCTTCAACTTCTCTGTTTACTACAGCATCATCCGCGAAAGCCGCATGGAACTTTCGACACTATCTACGAGGTCACTTATATATATTGTGAAAAGCAATGGTCCCAGAACACTCTCCCCTGGCACGCCACAGGTTACTTTAACATCTGTAGACTTCTCTCCATTGAGAACTACATGCTATGTTCTGTTTGCTACAAACTTTTCAATCCAGCCACACAGCTGGTCTGATATTCCGTAGGTTCTTACTTTGTTTATCAGGCGACAGTGTGGAACTGTATCGAACGCATTCCGGAAGTCAAGGAAAATGGCATCTGCCTGAGAGCCTGTATCTAACATTTTCTGGGTCTCATGAACAAATAAAGCTAGTTGGGTCTCACACCATCGCTGTTTACGGAATCCCTGTTGATTCCTAGAGAGAAGATTCTGGATTTCCAGAAATGACGTGTTACGCGAGCAAAAAACATGTTTTAACATTCTACAACAGATCGATGTCAGAGATATAAGCCTATAGTTTTTCGTATCTGCTCTACGGCCCTTCTTAAAAACTGGGACTACCTGTGTTCTTTACCAATCATTTGGAACCTTCCGTTCCTCTAGAGACTTGCGGTACACGGCTGTTAGAAAGGGGGCAAGTTGTTTCGCGTACTCTGTGTAGAAACGAATTGGTATCCCGTCAGGTCCAGTGGACTTTCCTCTGTTGAGTGATTTCAGTTGCTTTTCTATTCCTGGGGCACTTATTTCGATGTCAGCCATATTTTCGTTCGTGCGGTGACTTAGAGAAGGAACTACAGTGCGGTCTTCCTCTGTGAAATAGCTTTGGTAAAAGGCGTTTAGTATTTCTGCTTTAGGCGTGTCATCCCAATGTCGTCATCATCCCAGAGTCTGGATGTGCTGTTTCGATCCACTTACCGATTGAACGTAAGACACGAACTTCCTAGGATTTTCTGTCAGGTCGGTACATATAATTTTACTTTCGATTCACTGAACGCTTCACGCACTGCCCTCCTTACGCTAACTTTGACACCGTTTAGCTTCTGTTTGTCTGAGAGGTTTTGGCTGCGTTTAAACTTGCAGTGAAGCTCTCTTTGCTTTCGCAGTAGTTTCCTAATTTTGTTGTTGAACCATGGTGGGTTTTTCCAGTCCCTCAAAGTTTTACTCAGGACCTGCCTGTCTAAAACGCTTTTCACAATTGCCTTGAACTTTTCCATAAACACTCAACGTTGTCAGTGTCGCAAAAGAAATTCTCGTTTTGATGTGTTAGGTAGCCTGAAATCTGCCTCCGATTACTCTTGCTAGTTTACTTGTTACTTTACTAACGTACGTATATCTATCCCAATAATACGATAGTTAACATTACCCAATTTTTTAATCTGTTGCCTTTATGAAGTTCGTGGACGAATTGTTTTGAATATTTATATATTTTATTTGTTATTGATGATTCCCTTTGCGACATTCTTCTACATTAATGTAATTCTGTATCACTTTGTTGTTTGATACTATGTAATACCTCTCTATAACGACCAAGGGCTGAACCCGTCATTGATATAAAATAAAACGAAATGAGGGACTGTTGCTAAGGTTTTCTTCAAAATATTAACGACGCATATCTCCTGAGGCAGTAGTTTTTCATGCAGCTGTGCAGCGCCACTGGCACATCCTACACCATAAGACCAGGGAAGAAGGCTGTCGCCACAGGTAACCAAAGGGGCCATTTATATGCATCAGCGCCGCTAGAGTGTAAGTAGAATGAGTGTCTGCCACGAGAGAGATCGCCATTTTAATTGCCTCTTCAGATTTCTTACCTCTTCTAGCCCAGTAATTGTGAGGTCTAGTCGTGTGTAACAGTACATTATCTCGCAATCTCTTGTGTAATAGTTTGTTTTTAAATATATTACCGAGAATGCTTAGAATATAAATTTGTCTCTGGGATTTGTGTATCATCCGGCTCTTTGTCCTGCCCTTCGCTAACAATCATCACTTCACCACTCTTCCAAGATTCAGCGAACCTTCGTTTTAAGAGACGTTTATTTCACAGACGTTAATCGTTTGTGTTATTTCTCCAGGAATCCCATCCGCTCCAGGAGCTATTTTCTTATAGTAACCTATGTCGATTTTCTGTCTTATCTTTTCTTTGTCGTCATAAATCTGTGTTTCCATTAGCAGGGCATCTGACTCTTCCTAGCTTTTTGTTACCTTCCCATCATTTATTTAGAACGTGGACAAGATTGTTTGCTGATCGTATTTTCCCGTCGACCGTTTTCGATCAACTGTTTCCATCTTTCCGTCTTTGTTTTCGGTATATCGTCCATAAAACGTTGTTTAATGTCTACGGAACCTCTGGACTAATTTTTCTTGGATAATGCTGCTCTGCTATAGCGTCTGGCTGTTATCGTTTTACGTCACAATTTCTCCATTGCCTCCTTCAAGATTCCACAAGGTGCTCCTTTAGAAAGGCCTCTCCTAATAGACACCGACTCTTCCATTGCACTATTTGTAGCTACTCTTAGTTCGTTCGGTTTGAAATCTACATCATCACCGGCCGATGGACTTCCTGGACACTTGAACAACATTCTCATTTCTTCCCAGTTAGTGTCTTTGATGTTATACTTGGACTCCATGTGGACGTTTTGGTGGTGTCTTTGGTTTCCCTTCCAGTGATGGCGTAGTGTATGATATTGTGAACACTGTATATTGCACTCTCAACATTGACAGGACATGATGCTAAGATATTCTATACCTGATTTTTCCCTGAATCTCCCTTTGAATTTTCGAGGGTTGCGATGTGTATTCAGTGTCTGGCAGCTACTCCACAATGCTGATTTCTCGTTTGCATCGTCGGCGAACACAAGACGCTTAATTCGTCCTAGGGGACTAGTATCTTCTACCCTTAGCGGATACTCGTCGATATTGTCACAAAATGTAACATACATGGCAACCAAGATGCAACTGTCCCTTCGGGTTAACATTTCGTTACAGATAACGTTTTCTGAGCAATACTGCGATTTTTTGTCACTACTCCACAATGCTGATTTCTCGTTTGCATCGTCGGCGAACAAAAGACGCTTAATTCGTCCTAGGGGACTAGTATCTTCTACCCTTAGCGGATACTCGTCGATATTGTCACAAAATGTAACATACATGGCAACCAAGGTGCAACTGTCCCATCGGGATAACATTTCGTTACAGATAACGTTTTCTGAGCAATACTGCGATTTTTTGTCACTGTAGTAACCTTGTTAAATGTCTATTATTGCGCCTAAAGGAAGTTGCCCTTTTGTGACTATCTGTGTGGTTCCTGGCATACTCAGGACCTATTCTGTCTTAGTATCCGCATCTTTTAATATACAGAAAGAAAAGCACTGTCACGTTGAACTTTTTATTTAATTGGATAACAGGTTTCTGCATGTTTTATGCAATACTTGTCAAAGCAGTCCCCTACTAAAAAAACGACCGTAGGAAGGTATATGCAGGAAGCAATTCAGCGCTAGGTTCTAATGGTGGCGGATTTCCACTGCCTTCCACTGAACTGTTATGAAATCAAGTGTCTGTCAGTGCCGCTACTGTTACTGTGTTGATAGCTTGTAGAGTATGTTGTTAGGTTTATGTTGTTAAGGATCAAGGGAAAGGAGAGGGTGAAACCCGTGGCCAGCACATAGAATATCCCTCTCAAATAGCACCATGGACGAAAGGACGGATCACCATCAACTGTGACATACAACCTCTCTTAATGAGACAATGTGGAAAGTTGTGAAATTTGATTCAAGAGCTTGCCGACAAATTGGTAATCGGGAACTTTACGCCACCACCTCTCATCCCCTTGCCAGCCAAATAATGGCAGTGAAAATTTTCGGCCATCAGGATTCGAACTGTAACTCCGAATCGAGCGCCTGCGAGCAAGCGTAATTTGGCTACCACGTAAGCGAGTAATTTAAATCACTGCGTAATATGTAATTAATGAATCTGAGGACGAGGTAAGGAGAGTCGAAATCGATTGCCCAATAAAATAAAAATGTGATCCGGACGATATTTGTTTCTCAACTTGTACAACACACAAATTTCCGAGGACGGTGTGAACATAACACTTTGGTAGGATCGTGCCTAGCAAAACACGATGCTGTTTCAATCAACTTACGAAGTGTGGTCAGCTTTTATAAAAAATGTGACGTCAGCTATTGTTATAAACCTTGCGAATTTATACTTGTTATAAAACATCATTTGTTTGTTTATTGCCGCTTGTACATCATCACTGTCAGTATTATATTTCGAATGGAAGTCTCTTCTTTCCAAATTTTTGTGTCAGTCGGTTGCTTGAGGGTTAGCGTCTCTTCGATGACCAGTAGAGAGAGACCGTGTACAGGCTGACAACGGTAAAATTTGGCAAAATTAATCGGCCATCGAAAACAGAACATGCGTTTAGGGTCAATGACACTGCTTATGCACGGGCAAAATAAGTCGATGAGTGAAAGCAAGACATCTCTTTAGGACCAGCGACGCCGTATAGGCACTTGTACATAGAATATTTCACTCTTGGTCCACAATTATTAATTATGATTACACGTTTCGGTATTCAGCCGTCCTCAGATCAAAGAATAACAAGGAAGAACAATGTATTTCGTCAAGCAGAACGGATTGCTCCAAGTACAATCATTTACACTCCTGGAAACGGGAAAAAGAACACATTGACACCGGTGTGTCAGACCCACCATACTTGCTCCGGACACTGCGAGAGGGCTGTACAAGTAATGATAACACGCACGGCACAGCGGACACACCAGGAACCGCGGTGTTGGCCGTCGAATGGCGCTAGCTGCGCATCATTTGTGCACCGCTGCCGTCAGTGTCAGCCAGTTTGCCGTGGCATACGGAGCTCCATCGTAGTCTTTAACACTGCTAGCATGCCGTGACAGCGTGGACGTGAACGTATGTGCAGTTGACGGACTTTGAGCGAGGGCGTATAGTGGGCATGCGGGAGGCCGGGTGGACGTACCGCCGAATTGCTCAACACGTGGGGCGTGAGGTCTCCACAGTACATCGATGTTGTCGCCAGTGGTCGGCGGAAGGTGCACGTGCCCGTCGACCTGGGACCGGACCGCAGCGACGCACGGATGCACGCCAAGACAGTAGGATCCTACGCAGTGCCGTAGGGGACCGCACCTCCACTTCCCAGCAAATTAGGGACACTGTTGCTCCTGGGGTATCGGCGAGGACCATTCGCAACCGTCTCCATGAAGCTAGGCTACGGTCCCGCACACCGTTAGGCCGTCTTCCGCTCACGCCCCAACATCGTGTAGCCCGCCTCCAGTGGTGTCGCGACAGGCGTGAATGGAGGGACGAATGGAGACGTGTCGTCTTCAGCGATTAGAGTCGCTTCTGCCAATGATGGTCTTATGCGTGTTTGGCGCCGTGCAGGTGAGCGCCACAATCAGGACTGCATACGACCGAGGCACACAGGGCCAACACCCGGCATCATGGTGTGGGGAGCGATCTCCTACACTGGCTGTACACCTCTGGTGATCGTCGAGGGGACACTGAAGCGTGCACAGTACATCCAAACCGTCATCGAACCCATCGTTCTACCATTCCTAGACCGGCAAGGGAACTTGCTGTTCCAACAGGACAATGCACGTCCGAGTGTATCCCGTGCCACCCAACGTGCTCTAGAAGGTGTAAGTCAACTACCCTGGCCAGCAAGATCTCCGGAACTGTCCCTCATCGAGCATGTTTGGGACTGGATGAAGCGTCGTCTCACGCGGTCTGCACGTCCAGCACGAACGCTGGTCCAGCTGAGGCTTCAGGTGGAAATGGCATGGCAAGCCGTTCCACAGGACTACATCCAGCATCTCTTAGATCGTCTCCATGGGAGAATAGCAGCCTGCATTGCTGCGAAAGATGGATATACACTGTACTAGTGCCGACATTGTGCATGCTCTGTTGCCTGTGTCTATGTGGCTGTGGTTCTGTCAGTGTGATCATGTGATGTATCTGACCCCAGGAATGTGTCAATAAAGTTTCCCCTTCCTGGTACAATGAATTCACCGTGTTCTTATTTCAGTTTCCAGGAGTGTACTTGCGCTTATCCTTAGTACGCAAGGTTGTACCGATTTTTTAAACCTACGTGTGAACAACACTGAAAATTTTATATTGTACCAAATCGGTCTTGTACTTTCAAAGGAGCCATTCCCACATTTCTCTCAAGCCGTCTTAGCAAAATCACGGAAAAGCTAAATGTGGATGGCCGCAGGGGTTTTTTATCCGCCGTCGTTCTGGACTGGAGGCTAGTATCTTACGAATTCATCATGACGCTTGGTCTCTTTACACGCTGTGGCAGCAGAAGGCGGCTTCCGTTCTTAATGTCTTACGATATGTGTTGGAAATGGTTGCAAGATAGGATTAAAAATTAATAAAGTCCAGATTTCATACACAGGCGTAATATTCTCTTACCATTCTACACTAATTCTCTACTCTTACTTCTCGCAACATTTTCGTCCTGAACCATTTCACCATGGATCATCGTGTTCGTATTTTCGTAAATGGCTCGGAATATATGGTTTTCAGATTATGTAAATAAATGCGAATATGATCCATATGCGTTTTTCAGGTCTCTGACTTTATACGATCTTCGTAAGGAACTAGTAATTCTGTTTTTATTGCTATATTCCCCTTAGCAATGTAAAAAGTGAGAGGATTAAACTTATGAATGGGAAGAGAAGGGTAATCAACCTCAAAAACCTGGAAGAACATTCCTCGAAATTCCAAGAAGTCCTCCAAAGCAAGTTCCACGTAAATAAAGATGGTGGTTTGTCGGAACTGGCTGTTTCAAATGCACAAAAGTCGGTGGCCTATGACAAAAAAAGAAAAAAAACTACCAAAGAAATTCAGTGCCAAAACTGAAATCCTTTTACAACAGAGGAGAGAAATGAAAGTCCAAACCGATCGTGACATGGTAGCGTATTCCGAACTATGCAAGGCAGTGCAAAGAGAATTAAAAACTGACGTACAGAAATGCTCTGAAGACACCTTACGAGCTAGCTTGGAGAACAAGACAAGTTTAAAGTCAGCCAAACGCAAACTCACAATCGGTAAAAAGCAAATTATCGCACTCGATGGAAATGACAGTCGAATCACTGAAAAGGAGGATGTTTTGAAATTCATCAGAGAATTTTATAAGCAATTTGTATAGCACTCCAAGGGAAAATTTGAGTGTATCTAAATTAAACGATGTACCTAGTGTTCCAGATATACTCCAATCGGAAGTCAAGTGTGCTCTAGATAGCATGAAGAAGGGAACAGTGCCGGGTGATGATGAGATCAGTGTTGACATCCTCAGACTGGCAGAAGAGATAACAATAAATCACTTGGCAAAAGTATTTACTTCCTGTCTGCACTGTGCTTCAGTCCCAGTATCGTGTACAAGGCGAAGATCATCTTCATACAAAAGAAAGGACGTGTTCACAATATCAAAAACTACCTTCCTATCAGCTTGCTCTCAATTTTGTACAAAATTTTCACAAAGGTCTTGTTAAACCGAACTAGTTCCACTCTAGACTCAGCCGAACCTATAGAACGAGCAGGATTCCGAAGCAATTTTAGCACTGTTGACCACATTCTGACCATTAGTAAAGTGATAAGCAGAGTGAATGAATACCAACTGCCTCTCTGCAATGCCTTTGTTGACTCTGAAAAGGCATTTGACTCCGTTAGCCATGTAGCTGTCCTCCAAGCTTTGAGTGAGCAAGGTGTGGGAGCAGCATACATTTAAGTGCTCAGGAAAATCTACGAGAATTCTTCAGCTTATGTTAACATCGGCGAATCATCCCAAGAATTCCGCATCATGAGGGGTGTCAAGCAAGGCGATCCCATCTCCCCAAAACTGTTCTCTACTGTTTGGGAAATGGCTATGTCAAAGCTGAGCTGGCAAGGTGTGGCAGTTAGAATTAATGGAAGAAGGCTTACCAACTTGAGATTTGCTGATGATATTGCCTTAGTGGCCAAAGACTTCGCAGTGCTCCAAAACTTAGTTACAGATCTTGCATCGGAATGTCAGCTGGTTGGCCTGAACATGAACCTTTCCAAAACAAAAGTAATTTCCAATAAATGAGTCCCAGGTGCAGATGTGAAAGTCAAGGACAGTCTATTAGAAGAGGTAAGTGAATATGTCTACCTTGGCCAGATTATAAATATGAAGGGAGACATAAGGCCAGAAATTTATCGACGCATCAAGCTTGGCTGGCAGGCATTTGGGAAGAATTCAACAGTATTCCGATAAAAAATGCCAGTAAATCTGAAGAAAGCACTATTTTATCAATGCATTCTTTCTGTGATGACGTATGGCTGCGAGACATGTACACTGACCTTATTTACAAAAGGGAAACTTAGGACAGCACAGAGAGCCACGGAGAGATCAATGCTGGGCTGTAAAAGAAACGATAGGAAAAGGGCAGATGACGTCCGGTCTGTGACGAAGGTTAATCACATCTTGGAGACAGTAGGTTCCTTGAAATGGCAGTGGGTTGGCCACGTCGCAAGAAGAAAAGACCACAGATGGACGAAGCTAGTAGTGGAGTGGAGTCCGAGAGAGCACCAGAGGCCTAGAGGAAGACAGCCAGACAGATGGGACAAAGACATCAAGAAGATCGCAGGTAACACCTGGCTGAGAACTGCCCAAGACCGCACCACTTGGAGAAGACTGCTGAAAGCCTACCTGAACTCACGGCTAGAAGATGATGATGATGATTCCCCTTCTGTGCTTATGATTCATATTTCGACAACTCAAAAATGTTCAAATATGTATGTAGTCTATTCCTAAAGGACCAAACTGCTGAGGTCATCGGTTTCTAGACTTGTACACTACTTAATCGAACTTATGCTAAGTACAAAACACACACCCATGTCCGGGGAAGGACTCGAATCTCCGGCGGGAGGGGCGGTGAAAAACCTTGGTGCCTCGAACCACGCGGTTACTCCACGCGTTGACAACTCAAATCGTCTATAAGAATAACATCATACCAATGTTATTCAAAACAGAAAAGAAGCAGCGTGTAAGTCGTAATGAAACCTTCTGGAAAATAAAAAACAATGCGACAAACCGGAATTCGAATACGAACCTTTGATAATCGAAATCAACGTTTCCGCGAATTCAGCTACTCTGAAAGGAAACTACACTCTGTCAGTGTGCAATTCTCCACTTTTTACTTTCTCCCATGGGAGTACTTCCGTCATCAAACAAGAAAGTCTTTAATGAGTGTAGGTACCAGGATCGATGTACTAAAAGAACAGTAGCTGTGATGGAAAGTCATGATTCCTGTAGCGATGGCTTAGTCGATAGGAAATTTTCTACTACACTCCTGGAAATGGAAAAAACAACACATTGACACAGGTGTGTCAGACCCACCAAACTTGGTCCGGACACTGCGAGTTGGCTGTACAAGCAATGATCACACGCACGGCACAGCGGACACACCAGGAACCACGGTGTTGGCCGTCGAATGGCGCTAGCTGCGCAGCATTTGTGCACCGCCGCCGTCAGTGTCAGCCAGTTTGCCGTGGCATACGGAGCTCCATCGCAGTCTTTAACACTGGTAGCATGCCGCGACAGCGTGGACGTGAACCGTATGTGCAGTTGACGGACTTTGAGCGAAGGCGTATAGTGGGCATGCGGGAGGCTGGGTGGACGTACCGCCGAATTGCTCAACACGTGGGGCGTGATGTCTCCACAGTACATCGATGTTGTCGCCAGTGGTCGGCGGAAGGTGCACGTGCCCGTCGACCTGGGACCGGACCGCAGCGACGCACGGATGCACGCCAAGACCGTAGGATCGTACGTAGTGCCGTAGGGGACCGCACCGCCACTTTCCAGCAAATTAGGGACTCTGTTGCTCCTGGGGTATCGGCGAGGACCATTTGCAACCGTCTCCATGAAGCTGGGCTACGGTCCCGCACACCGTTAGGCTGTCTTCCGCTCACTCCTCAACATCGTGCAGCCCGCCTCCAGTGGTTTCGCGACAGGCGTGAATGGAGGGACGAATGGAGACGTGTCGTCTTCAGCGATGAGAGTCGCTTCTGCCTTGGTGCCAATGATGGTCGTATGCGTGTTTGGCGCCGTGCAGGTGAGCGCCACAATAAGGACTGCATACGACCGAGGCACACAGGGCCAACACCCGACATCGTGGTGTGGGGAGCGATCTCCTACACTGGCCGTACACCTCTGGTGATCGTCGAGGGGACACTGAATAGTGCACGGTACATCCAAACCGTCATCGAACCCATCGTTCTACCATTCCTAGACCGGCAAGGGAACTTGCTGTTCCAACAGGACAATGCACGTCCGCATGTATCCCGTGCCACCCAACGTGCTCTAGAAGGTGTAACTACCCTGGCCAGCAAGATTTCCCGATCTGTCCCCCATTGAGCATGTTTGGGACTGGATGAAGCGTCGTCTCACGCGGTCTGCACGTCCAGCACGAACGCTGGTCCAACTGAGGCGCCAGGTGGAAATGGCATGGCAAGCCGTTCCACAGGACTACATCCAGCATCTGTACGATCGTCTCCATGGGAGAATAGCAGCTTGCATTGCTGCGAAAGGTGGATATACACTGTACTAGTGCCGACATTGAGCATGCTCTGTTGCCTGTGTCTATGTGCCTGTGATTCTGTCAGTGTGATCATGTGATGTATCTGACCCCATGAATGTGTCAATAAAGTTTCCTCTTCCTGGGACAATGAATTCACGGTGTTCTTATTTCAATTTCCAGCAGTGTATATTGGAGGTGTATGGTCTTAGTAAAAGATAGTATTTCTACTGCCTCGATTTTAATACCGCTGCGGTGAGCGCGTAGTCATAGCGATAGAACAGAAGAACTTTGGTCCTGAAATCTATGTGAAGCATCTCCTCCCAGAACATATATGTAACCACAAGAAGCAAAAATACGAGGGGCGTGCTACAAATAACGCAACATATTTGTTCCCCGCCAATTACCACTGAGAAATGTCACATTTGCTGTGGAACATCGTGGAATCTTCCCGCTTCGGCTTATATATTTCAGTAAATTCTGATAGGTGACAACTCTATATGTAGCCTTCAACATAGCGTCTTCAACGGAGAGCAACTGTAAGTATTTTTGAGCGGATAAGCAGAGCATCCAGTTATTCATAGGCTCTTACAGATCGTCTACGGGAACCTGGTAGTAAACAAAAGCACGGTGACTTTATAAAATAGGTGTATGTCATCATCGTTGCATCAAGGTCCCGCAAACCTATCCCATCTCCCGTGTGCCGGTCGGCTCTACGGAGCTTGTAAAGACATTACTTTCCGCGAAAGTCGATAATTTTTTTTTCTTTTGTGCATTACCTTGTCATAGTACGTATGTACCATTTATTTCAACTATTCTTTATTTGTTCATACGTCACATTGTTTATTCATTCATTCTGCTACCGATTTATATTTTATATTGTACGAATATGAATGTTCTGGTTTTATATGCTTTGTATACCCTCGTTTAGGCTAGGAGAAGTACTGTGTCAGAGAGAGAGCGAACGACTATTGAGCGAGTTGTTGTGGTATTGTGGCCGGTTAGCGGGTGAAGAAACGTGGCAAAATTCGGTGTGAAAGACGGTGATACGCGGAGGTAGAATTAATTACAGTGCCTCCGCTGTGTTAATAGGAGATCGCGCATTATTAAGTGAATAGTAAAACCTGAAAATTATATCGAGTGTTAAGGGTGACGATTTTACATACTGTGTGAACTTGTGACAATTAGCCGTGAAATAGGCACCACTGTCGTGTGGAGACACTAACTGTTACAATTTGCGTGAAAGTGGAACAAACCAAAATATTAAGTAAAACAACAGTGCTGTGATTTCATCAAGAAACGTTTATTATATCATCCAAACTGTCTTCAATACGACGACGAAAATTGAACTAATGTTTAACGGAATGTTATAGTGACAAACGCATGTGACTGTTTTCCTGTGGCAACACGGTGAAAGAACTGTGCGAAGTATTGGCATTAACCGGCTGTATATCGTAAATACTAAAGACACTGCATAATTCCGACCTACCCGCAGCGCGTGATTAATAAACCTCTAATAAAAAAACGAGCCCGCATAACGACAATGCACACACTGCAACTATTATTATCGCACCAGTGCTGCCAGCTGATTCGACTACAACGGAGGCATGGGCTACAGCCGTAACTGGAATATTAATGAAATAGGAGGATCCATTAGTATCTTCACGCCACGAACCAGGAATAACTTCACACATCGTCCGCGCAGACCACCGCTGACGTCATCGCACAGCCTGCAGCGACAGTTAAGACATTAAAAGGAAATTATTACTCTCTCTCTCTCTCATTTCTAAATTAAAGACAATTGCAGTTAAATTATCTATTTTAAAAATACTATCGCAATATGAAGGTTCAATTTTGTTTAGTTCCAACAAATGTTCTTTCCATTATTTCGTCTTGTTGACAGTTTTGAAAACCCGCCAAATTAAAGTTCAATTAATAATTTTCTTTCAAAATTCTTCTTGAACGTTTTGATGCTCATCATAATTTTATTTTAATGTTTGTGTGTAACTTCTTTTGGAGGGAAAACATATTTTGTGCAGTAAAGTTAGCTACCATAAAATTGCGTATATTATCAGCTGATACTATCCGCCATTACTGCTTGAAAACTGACCAATAGTATTTTTGCATCTATTTTCTCATTGATGTCAGCTTCAATACAAAATTACGTATTTCTTGGGCATCTAGCCGATCCGCGATGTCTATGTAGGCACCAACAATATTTTTCTTTTCTTTTTTTTTACTTTTGCAGGTTTATTGGAATTATATTGAGTTTAATTTTTCATTTGGCCACCGTTAAAGTGATTAATTGTACTGAATTACCTAATTTACTTCTTTATTATGTAAACATTGGCATACCATATTCAGATTAACATTGACGTCTTATTGGCCCCACATAAGATTCAGCACGTTCTGACAAAGACTGTGCCATTTTATTTTTTTTGCCCATGACTAACAGGGATAGTCAGATTCCTTGTACAGGTCATGTTTTATTATTTAAAAGTTTTTTTTTTCAGAAGAAGATAACCCGTTTCTTTGCAAGCTATCATTCCTGCAATGTTGGATCGTGCGGACACTCTCATTCGAAGTGATCAACACATGACAATCGGACACCTCGCTATTCAACTGGACGTCTCTGTTGGTAGTGTTGACACACTCGTCCACCTGTCGTTGTCGTAAAATGTGTGTGCCCGCAGGGTTCCTCGGTGCCTAAGAAAAGACTATAAAGAGCAACGAAAGACCATCTAACTGGAATTGCATTCACGTTACAAAGCTGATAGTGACGTTTTCTTGTCGAACATCGTAGCAGCAGTTGAAAAATGCGTTCACCAGTTCGAACTGGAAACAAAACGGGAATCCATGGAGTGGCGTCAAACCACGTCTCGACCGAAGAAAAAGTTCAAAGACGTATTCTCTACCGATAAAGTCATGGCGATGGTGTTATGGATATCCGAAGGGGTCGTTCCGTTTGATGTCCTCCCTCATGGTGCAACAATCTGCTCCGAAGTGGACTGTGCTACCCTTAGGATATTGAAAAAACGACTCCAGAATGATCGTCGTCACAAATGCCGATTCTCCACGACAATGCAAGGCCCCTCACAAATCAGCACCGCCGAGTGGAGCTCACAAAACTTTAATGGAGTGTTCTTCCACAGACACTCTACGACACGGATCTTGCACATTCAAACTTCCGTCTGCTGGAACAATGAAATATGCAATGCGCGGGAAGAGTACGTCGATCAGGTGGTGGTTATCGATGCAACACGACGTTGACTCCGAAGTCGGCCAGTACGGCGTACCATGCGGGCACGCAGTGCCTCCCAGTAAGGTGGCGTATAGCCGTCGCACCGAACGGTGATTATGAAGAAAAATAGAGCTTTGTAGCCAAAAGAGTAGGGTGTCGAATGGTGTACTGGAATCCTGAACAAAACCAGCCTGCTTTCGGGAATAAAATATTGCGTTACTTACTGAACGCCTCTCGTATGGTTATTTGGAATACATGTAATAGTAACAAAGTATAAGCTTTGGGTTGCGACAAAACTAATATCTACAGCGACTGCTGGTATTCATTCAAAAAACTTGAAGCACCAGAAGAAATGATGCAGCAATATCGGACCAACTGAGCTGACTTCTTTAGCCACGTAACCGCCGTGAACGAGCGACGAATGTATCACGATTACGTTCTGAGGAGATTATGGGAACCTGTCAAGACGAAGCATTGCGGGTAGAATTGCATCTCGATAATGTTCCTGTTCGTTTTCCTCAGGACTCAGTCACACTTGCCATATCTCTAGAGTATCAAAATTTGCTTTACTCTCAACCCCCCCGCCGTGTTTTCCTAACATTTGGAGCGACACAGGGTCTAAACCGTATCGCCAGGAATTTATCCGCATTGACGGAATATGGTACAGTATGTAATTAGCATTTATAGTTTGTGGATGTAGCACTGTTTTTTTTATCCGTTCATTACGCGTTTTAAAGCGTTTGCTGTCTTCGTTCATTGTTTGGAGAGACCTGCGATGCACGGAAAGCCAAACTTCGCTCCGCTTCAGCATCACATGCCACTGGATATAAATGATAGCAGCTCGATAGGCATCAACATTGTTACTGAGGGGTAAAGCTAAAGAGATGCCACATCTTCTGCGGACGTTGTGCTGAGACCAAATGAAAAATTTAATGCTATGTTAAATTATATTCTGTCTAGTTTTAAGTGCCACGGTGGGCATAAATTTAGTTTTCCCTCTCTGGACCATTTAATACTTCACAGTTCATTGCATTTTATTACGAGGCCGAGTACATATACAATCATAGCTGAAAATGCTGTGTTCACACCTCGCACTGAAAATTATTCAGCTGTTTCATGAGAATCACTTCACTGCCTTGGTTGAAAAAAAGTTTAATTTTTTGTCATAAATGGAAGAATAGTATTTGTTGGAATATTCTGATAAGAAGTTAATATGAGAGTTAACATAAACGCACCATACATCTTTGGTGCTAAAAGTAAAGTATGGAGTGAGAGGGAAACGTACTCACACGTACACTAATCTGAAAGACGGGAGATATTACAGATACAGTGAAGAAACTTTCACCATATTGCTGATGAGAAAATTTTATTTCTATCTAATGTTGTAAAACAGAGATCAATGATTAACTGTTAGTCTTGAATGTCCAGCTGAAGTATTATCGGCTGCTGTTAAGGCGCTGGTGACAAACTTACGAGTATTACTGAAAGCAATATTCAAAAGTTTCTTCCTCTCACGTGTTTCTGTATGGTCGAATGCGTCTAACCTGAATTATTGCGGAAGGCTAAGAACTTATACTCAGAGATATTCAACGCAGTTGAATTTCTATATCTGACAAGAAGTCTTATGGCGTATAAGTTACTTTGGGACTAAATTTAATTGTCGACAGTGTGGCTCTTCTATGTACAAGAGGTCAGTTTTATATAAAATATAAAATATCAACCAAGTTTTACGTTATGATAACGGTAAGATTGATAGCCATAATTAGAGTACTAACAGTTTACGGGCAATCCCCGTATCACGATGCATGTCACCAACTGACTTCTTCCTCTTTCCTCGTATGAAGGACTCTTTGTTTGGCATGCATTTCAACACTGAAAGTGATGTGACTTTCGAAACAGAGCTTTTCTGATGAACAAAATAAACTTCTATGATCGAAGTCTCTGGCAAATTGTCCATCGTCTGGAAAATGTGATGATCTGAAGAGTGATAGTGTAGAAGAAGCTTACAGCAGTTACAAGTGTCATGGTCGCAGTTTGATTTTGGCGAAGTTTCTTCGCTGTCGCTAGTTCGTAAAAGGGAACGGTGAAGGTGTCGGTAGTGAGCTGGTTGTGTAGCAGAGCAGTCACAAATCAGAGCCCAAATTGCGCACAGTGGTTGTGGGCGGCGGCCACAGTGCACTGGCGCGGTACGGCTGCGGCCCCGCAGCGGACACCTGAGCGCCTGACCGCACGGCTGCCCGGCACACACAGGCGAAGCCGTGCGCCTGACAGCGCGCAAAAAAACGGGAGCCGTGGCGGCGACAGGCTATTAGCGGGGCAGCCGAGTCACGCCGGGGTCTGCCCGGGCAGCCATGCACGTCCGCTGCTCGCTGCTTTTAGCAAAACTCTGCTCCGCCACAGGTTTCCCTTTGTTTTTGTTGTTGCAGGCCGTCCTCCAAGCTCCAGCGGTGTACGAGCTTATCTTTTGTTTGCAGAGCGTTTTAGGCATACGTACAGAAAAATATGAAATACATTGGCACCATTCCCGCCTCACGAAACGCACCTTTATTAATGGACATCTTCTGAATACCATGAGGTAGAAATGTTTATGTGCCAAAATCGGTTTTAAGAATTATAACTCATCGTCAGCAGCGTCTGATACAGTGGAACAAATAACTGTATGTACGTCGATATCTCTAAATTGACAACTATATAGTAGCAGAAATGTAAGTCTACAAACATTATGTACTTCTATAGGCGTGACAGCGTCTCACTTAATATTGCTGGATATGGAATCACAATATACGGATAGACATGTGTGTTACTGCTGTCAAATCTTACCCATAATTCTTGATTACTTTTGACATAGCTGTCATATAGCGTCGACATGGAACTGACAGGTCTAAGAGTCTACATTACTTGTCTTTTACGTTTCCTAAGATCATATTTGTATGGTAGTGATGTATGTTCATATACGTAAATTACAAACTTTCGACAGTTGGTATATGAAGCAAAAATTATACAATAGGTATCAGATTGCAAAACATTCTAACATATCACGTGAAATTAGACAATTTCCCGCGTAAGCTTAGACTCTGAATCAAAGACATTCTGTTAAAGCACTGTTAAAATTCTATACTCATTTAAAATTCTATACTCATTTTATTCCGAAAATGTGGTTTGTTGTCTGGTTTGTTTGTCAAATGAATGTAACAATTTCTTCTAGAATATTTAACCGTCTCTCTTTTTCTGTTTCATGGACAACTGTGATCCTTTTTTTAATATCATTAACAGAAAGCTTCTACTCTCTTACATGAACACTGAATTCTGAGGAATTGGCATTACTAATATTGATATGTTCTGTAAATATCGTTTTGAAGAATCTCCCTCGTTGTACAAATTTCAAAACGAGATTTTAGTGAAGTCAATCGCACATATTTCAGTGTACAGTCTTACACATAAAAACTGACCGCCGGCCGACCGCCACAGAGACGAAGTCCGAGTCGTTCACTTACGGTGGCCAATAGAACTGACCGCCCCTGACAACTGCACAATCTGGCAACTCTGTAAGATGCGGAAGTGTTAGGAGGAAGTGTTGTGTACTTCCGAGATGATACGGCTGGAATGAGCCCGTGCTCTTACGGTAATTCTTTTGCATTATAAACTTAGATTCGCATGTTAGCGTCTAACTATCGTTTTTTTAACCACATTTCGGTCTAAATTTATGAGTCTGATTGAACATCGCATAACATTCTATCCACCCTCAATAACAAGTATTCAAGAAACAATTCCTCAGGGCAGTTCGTGGCTGCGTAGCGATCATAACAGCTTACGCTCGGGCGTTTCCTCGCGCTGTAGCGGCTACCGGCCACCGGCCATACCCCACCCGCCGTCTGAAATCCGGCTCCGCCCATGTGAAGGCGGCGCCACGCCGTCACTATATGTATCAATGCCATTTTCGAATTTGAAGTTCTAGCTATTATCTTGCAGTTAAGCATTGGATTTTGCATACATGAAAATCGTGAACTACAGTTAAGCATTGTAAAATTGTGTCGCAAATGGAAAAAAGGTGTAACATCTGCAACACAACATTTACTTTTGTATAACAGAGGGATGAAAGTAGAAGAGGCAGCTAGAAAGATTTGCACTGTGTTTGGAGCGAGTGCTTTTGGGAAAAATACGGCAGAAAAAGATATTCTTGTTTCAACAAAGATCGTTCTAGCATGAATGATTTTCCACATTAAGGAAGTCTCGAATACTGATATTTGTGACAGATTACCATTTTACCATCATGCGACATTTGCATTCAAAAGGGAAAGTTCAGAAGTCTGCTGTAGGATTACTGCATGCTCTAATTCGAAACTACAAAAATCAACGGAGTGACTATTATTGGACGTCATCAGGTCGCTGATTGAGCATTCCTATGCAGTACTGTTACTGGTGACGTGTTATGATGCCTTTATCGTTAACTTCCTAAGAAGAAATGAATGTCTGAGCCCTACCAAAAGACTTAGACTAGAGCAAAGAGAAGAGTGAACATAGTATTTTACATCTGATAGCTCCAAAAGTGTATTTTGGGCTACGAATTCTGCCCCAAGGGGTGTGTGCTACACACCTGGAATTTGTTGTCAACAAATGAGATACCTTTCGGTCGCAGTGTAAGAAAATCGAGCAACAAAACTACATCACCAATGCTACTGCATGATAGCTCATTCTGTTGCTTTGAGAAACAAAACTGTCCAGGAGATTGATAGGAAAGTCGCCTCTCAGGCACTTGTATTGATAGGGAAGTCCTCTCTGAAGCACTTGTCCCTCTCGTCATATATTCGCAAGATTTTACCTTTCCCGGTCTTGATCTATCAACCGTCAAAGCAATTCATTTCTAGACGAAAATACTCTTAAAACTGCACTGGTTTAATGACATCGTTAGAACCAGTGGGTTTCTACAGGCGAGTAATTTGCAAACAACTGTAGCATTGTCAGATTGTTTCAGATATCGTGAAGGAAAATTCAGCTGCTGAATAATTTCTCTTTGATGATTACTGTTGCGATTAGTAAACTAATGGAAAATGCAATTAAAATATTCATTGTACTAATACAAATTAAATTCAGCTTTCCACAGGAACACGACGACGGCAGTCTATCTTAATAAAGCACTAGTTGTCTGTAAGACGATTGGGCCTATTTTAACAAGAATTAGTAGGATATTACCGACTTTTGACTTAGAAAAGATCTGTATTTACTTCATTTCCTGTATCATTCGCAAGTATTATGAAAATGTGGCATTTCATAGATAAAATTATGTATTCACAATAAGAGAAAAAATGTTAGCAGAAAACAAAAGTGGCACTATGAAATTGGCAGTAACGTAAGGTTTTCGCTCTGACAGTTAGGGTTAGTGAAAGTACCAAGACGAATTTTGCTCGAGCGCTGTCTTACGATTCCCTTATTGAGTTTGTATCTGCCTGCCTGTAGCTCTACTACAAAAGAATTAAAAATTTGGCTTTCAGCGAGTCTAGAAAGGCGAACGACAGCAGCTTGCAATTGGTAGCCAAGCGTGTTACCTGAGAAATGGTATTTTCCTAAAGTGGGATGACATCCTTTTGTGGTGGAATTGTTGGCAAATATCGGTCAGACGTGTGCCGTCGGTCTAAGCGCTTCGGTTTGTTGAATTTGTACCGATGACTTTTCTATAGGTTTTTTCTGTCCCAGATAGAGAGTTGAAGTCTCCCATTAGTATTTTCACGTCATCTTGGTGAGTTTTGCTCATAGTATTTTCGAGTGTGTTCCAGAATTTTTCGACAGTTTTGGTGTTTTTCGTGTTTCCGATGTTGGCGGGAGAATGTGCATTGATGAGTGTATATTTTTTACGGGGGCTCTGAATGAGCATAATCATAAGTCGATGGTTAATGGGTGTGAAATCTTTGACAGAATTGATGATAGATCTGTGTTCGAGAAAAGCAATGCCGAAGAATGGTACGCCTTTCGCTAACTTTTGCGGTAATTTGCTCTTGAAGATGCAATGGTTTCCGTAATGCAAGGTTTCGTTGTCAGTTAGTCGTGGTTCGTGAAGAGCAAGGATGAGAATTTTTTGTTAATCCATTTCTATTGTGAGGTTATTTAGTTTTCGTACATCGATCAATGTATCGATATTTAGTTTTCAAATGCATGTTTTCTGCTTGTAGGGAAATTTACCAGACATCTTCGATATTCTCTGCTGTGCTAACCTGGACTCTGCAGAATCCGAAAATACAACTGCCGCCTATCTACAGCCGGGTTGTGTACCACTCAGACGTGCGTGGATTTTGGGTTCAACGGACTGAATAGCCGTACAGGATTGTGTTAGTATGTGCTTCACCCCAATTATTTGATTTCCTCGGTACCACCCATATGGGGAAGTGTTTCCCCTATCGGCCTCACGGGATTATTATTATAATTATTATTATTATTATTATTATTGTCATTATGTCATCAGCAAATCCAATAAAGTGCATCTTCCCACCACTGAAATAGATGTGCATTGTTCGATTCAGTATTTCCATCACATAAATATGGGTTATATGAAGGTTACATTGCTGCCTGTAGACATATTTCTCACTTTTTCTAAGGCAGTGGCGACCTGTTACTCCATCATAGGAATTTATGTGCGCAGTATTGTTGCAATGCAGACATTCGAATTATCCGATTTCTCTAATTTCAAATTTTATTGTAATACCTGATCTTTCTTATCGGATTCCGCGAATCAGGCTTAATGTGAATATCCGAATACGACTCTCATCATTTGATAGAATGGGTAAACCACATTCTTAATCGGACGGTTGAATCCAGATCACTTATTTATGACAGGGCCTGAATTCGTAAACAATGTGGAAAAAAATTGTTCAATGTGATTATTACTAATATGTTATTTAAATATCAATACATAAACGAACTAGATAAGAGTTTATTTACAGGAGCAGAGAGAGCCCCATCCATCATAGCAGAGCAGTGCGAGATTGGTTTCAGGGCCGAGAGAGGAAAAAGCTGTTGCCGTTTGTTCCACGATCACCGAACATCAACCAGATAGAGAATATGTGGGCAGAGGGAACAAGATCATTGCCATGTGGAGCTACATATGCAAGAGACCTTTGGACCAAACACATGTGGACAATCAGCTAATAGTCGGTCAAGCTTTGCTTTGTCGCAGATCTTTAGATACAAGTCCATTTCCTTTCAGTCTCTTTCTTACAATTATTGCAATGCAAGGTAATTGAAAAATCTCATCCACTCGACGCCAACTGAGGAATCGTCTGGTACATGTGTTGCTCAACACACAGTAGTTGTCACTATCACCGGAATCAAATACTATTTGTGTGTGTGTTTTCGTGTTCACGCACAGTCTGAATCAATACTATTAACATTAGAGAGACTACCAACAATAAATATTGCATCAAATATGACTGTAAAGTATTTTAATGCGATGGGAGGTTACAAACTGAATTTTTACCCAACCCACGACATGTGTATTACGTTAAGTAAGATGTATTAACTCCATAGTATCGTTAGCAGAGCAGGTGTGCTCTTGGTGTCAAGGCTCGCGACATGTGCAGCGATTAGAAGTGCCCAATCCCGCTGCGATTTGTTTATGGTGGCTGAGCGTGGACACTGCAGCAGACGCTTCGCCATAAACAGAAAGAAATCAACTTGGCTCTGACTGCAGTGAGCGGATATCATTGCCAGCATGTTCTTATAGTAACCAACGTGAGACTCTAGTCACAGGTGCCAAGGAGGAATTGCAACGGGTAGCATGTCGTTAATCATTAGAATATTAACCAGTGATGAAGTGTCCACTCTATTTGAATCCCAAGAAAATAGGAACCTTCTCACAAAGGAATGTGAAGTGATACCAAAATTTATCCAACATCCAAAAATTAAGTGCAGGTCTTTCATGTATGCAGTAGTAGCACACAAGGGCATATTAAGTCTTGGAAGCGTTTATTTCGTTTCCGCTTCTCATATTAACTGCCTTGTTTTTGTATGAAGTGAGAAAATAAACACGAAACACTAAAGTTCCTGATAAGCATATCAGTCATCTGGTTCAAATGGCTCTGAGCACAATGTGACTTAACTTCTGAGGTCATCAGTCGCCTAGAACTTAGAACTAATTAAACCTAACTAACATAAGGACTTCACACACATCCATGCCCGAGGCAGGATTCGAACGTGCGACCGTTGCTTTCACTCGGCTCCACACTGTTGCGCCCAGAACCGCACGGTCACTCCGGCCAGCAACAGTCATTCCCTCTTCTCGTATCATAACTTTTGTTTTAGTATAAAGGAAAAAAATAAACAGTTTAAGGTTGTGAAGCATAATATGACCCCATATTCTTGTCGTAGGCGCTATCGGAAAAGCAAAAAGCAGGGAGCACTATGGGACTTAATTTCTGAGGTTATCAGTCCACTAGAACTTAGTACTACGTGTACCTAACTAACCTAATGACATCAGACACATCCATGCCAGACTAGCGCCTAGAACCGCTCGGTCACCCCGGCCGACATACTTGTATACTGACTATTCGTTATTTGAGTAAATATGAACAACAATCGGAGAGGAAAGGAACATGTGGTAAACACTGATAAGGAGAAGGGACAGGATGATAGGACACCTGCTAAGACATGAGGGAATTACTTCCATGGCACTAGAGGGAGCTGTAGAGAGCAAAAACTGTAGAGGAAGACAGAGATTGGAATATGTCAAGCAAATAATTGAGGACGTAGGTTGCAAGTGCTACTCTGAGTAGAAGAGGTTATTCGTGGCGGGCCGCATCAAACTAGTCAGTAGACTGATGACAAAAAAAAAAAAACAATCTGATTCGCGTATATATTACTTGGATTAGCACCGGCACAAAGCAATGACTAAGGGTTGGATGCCGTTGAAGTCCCGTTCACTGACGGCAAGATAAAAGTTCGCAACTCACCTCTGTTGCCTTAAAAAACAACTGCATCTTACATATCTAAGGACCGACGTCCACACTGTCACAGCGCGTTGAAATACAGTTAAGGCGGCAGATGATTATTTGTGACCGACTGGGCTTCGAACCTGGACCTCCTGCTTACTACACAGTCAAGCTGATCACTGCACTATTATTTTTTTTAAAAGCACCAGGTAGGCGGAGGCAAAGAGGGCAGGGGTCGAAGATCCGAGGCCTGGCCTCAATGCCTCCCCCATACCTGTCACTGAGCAGCTGTATTATTCCCATGTATTCCATGTTTGCACCCAAATTATCTTTAAATTGTGGAACAAATTTGAAGTAGTAATTATCGTAAAATAAATTACAGATTGCCACCTCCTATATAAGAAACATTAATTCAGAAATATATTCACAATTTAAGTTATTATGCCCTTAACCACAATCCGAGTAGGAGTCTCTCTTCAGTTACAGCTGACCAGTACGCACCTATTGCACTATTGTAAGAACCGAGATGCCGTATTTTGGATTTTAAATTTTGTAAATTCTTTTTAAGAACTTATGAGACCAAGCTGCTTAGGTCATCGGTCCCTAGGTTTACCCACTACTTAATTTAACTTAAACTACCTTAAGCTATGGACAACACACACACCCGTGCGTCTAGCACTGAAAACTTTCGATGACCCGTTGGGACCCAAATAAATATACAGGATGTTTGAGGAGGAATAGTAAATTTTATAGGAGGTGATGGTATAGACTACTTGCAGAAAAAATGCCATATAACCCCCTTTATATGGATATATGTGTGGTGTCTGTTCTTTCGGGAATGTCCGAAAGAAAAGACACTACGAATCCTGGTTCGAACCTGGTCAGGCACATATTTTCATCTGACGCCTTTGTTCTACTTTAATGCGCATGACAGCCTGGACATCTGTCCTTCAGTCTTTAATTGATTAACAAGGCTGTCTACTTCGATTCGTAGTGTCTGTTCTTTCGGAAATGTCCGAAAGACCACACACACACTCACATACACATTTTTATCTTAAGTGCTATTCGGAAAATGTTTGGCAACTCAGTGATAGTGTCGGATTGGAGCTGCATCAACTTATTCATTTCACTAGATAGAGTTGTAATTTTCTGAACAATTCCTGTTTAATAAGTGACAGCGACAATGTCTCTAATCGTTTACTTTGTCGGAAACCTGCTTCTCTCTGCCCTAGCCTATACTATAGCAATGAGTGATTTGCTCACATTCTTGATACCTCACTGGACGTGCTACTTCTACTGTAGCCAAAGATTCAAATCCCGCTGGAAAAGTATGTTACAAGTCAGAAGGTTTTGCTCCTCCCGTACTGTCATTGAAAACTATCACAACTAAATTAAGTACAGGTATCCTATGAAACCCTTGAGTTCACACTGTGGTGCTGTAAAGATGATAAAAGTAGTTTTTCGCAGTTATCAGATGACAGATGGAATTTGTCAGATTCCACTAATTATGATTGCACTGATTCACAGTCGCTTTTCTGCCGCTTATTGTTACTTTTATTTGAATGTTAGAGCTGGAAGAATAGAAACATCACATTTTCACCATATGGAATGTTCGAATTCACCCTAAGTCTTCACGTTTCGAACAAAGGCAGAATATCCGTCAGGAAAGCTGAAAACAATAAGCCAGGCCATGCCTGTCTTCCGGTGGGTGTGCCAATGACAGTGATCTCAATAACAACATTGTACAGCAAATATACATTGCCAACTCAACCACTGGAGAAGCTCCAAAACTGTGAATCACTTCTGGTGAATACGATTTCAAGGTTTAGGTCCGATTAAGTCAGTTAAACACTAATAATTGCCGCAGTTATTAATTTATGACATTTATTTTGCACTCAGTGCATCGATGTATTACATGTAATTGCACTCTAGCCCCTAAACCTAGTTACAGAAATGCGAATAAGACTCATTGACATATAATAAGGATCTTGATGCTCTTGCCACCCACAACTTTGAAACGAAGCTATAGTCACTTCCGAGGTCACTCATAGAACACCTCAGCTGGTATCCTTCCTGGGGTATAACTGAAACTTGGCAACAGCGCAGAATATTATGTTTGGCAACTCTGTGACCGTCGAGTTACTTCCTTGATGGCACAGAACTGTCCTGCTAAATTCACTTGATATTTTCGTGTCATTTCAGTTTAATACTGAGTGATTTTCCCTTGAGATGTGACTGTCCACGAAAGTCGTTCCACATGGGAAATACAACTACTGTCGCCTCTTATGTTGCGGTTTACCTGCCATAGCGCTTACTGAGTCAATAAGTAAGTGGCAGACACAGCGCCTATTCGCTAGCTCCTAGGTAACGTGCTTGCCTCTCAGGTGCATGCTGCCTCTGTTCGCCTTTCGAGCCTCGTTGAAAGCCAGATTTGCTCTGTAGCAGAGCTACAAGCAGGCAGATACCATTTCAATGAGGGAATCGTAAGACAACGCTCTAGCAAAATTCGTCTTGTTTCTTTTAGAAAAGCTTAGTGTCAAAGCGAAAACCTTGAGGTACTGGCAAATTCATAATGCCACGATTTTGTTTTCTGCCGACATATTTTTGTTGTTGTGGATACATTATTTTATGTATGAACTGCCACATTTTCATAATACTTGCGAAGCAAATCATGTGAAGTAATGCTTCACCTACTTGTTGGGAAGGTGGAAAAAGCACTACCTTTTCTGGATGCTCTCTGTATCTTCCTGGACGGTTAGAAGTGAAGAACCTAGTGGTGAATGAACTCATAGATGAGTTGAATGCCGGAGACTACTCTTGAAAAGAATAAGTAGACGATCTATTCACAGTAAGACTTAGAAAATTTGCTAGTAGATTAAACCTATGTGCACTGAACACTGTGAAAAAGTATTTAAAGACGAGCCCCACGAAAATTGGTGTAGTATTATTTATGGGGATGCATGTCCAGCACACATACTGAAAAATTACGTTTCTCGATGAAACTTTAGAGAGGGTTGTAGAGTGTCTAGAGGTGGCCATGGATGGAAAACTGTTATGAAGACGTCACATAAAGATTATTTTCCATTGCGAAAGACAATCTTATAAGCACTAGAAGCTGCTGTAGGGTAACCTGGGGTCTAAACCCAGTACGTACTGGATATACATCCCTGCAAAAAGACCAATGATAATTTATTGGCCTATAGTATGAACAAAGTCGAACAGAAGGTGGCTGGCTAGGGAATGCAGTGACTGGCGTGCTTTCACAAACAGATGGAATTAGCAGGACATCCACTCTTGGAATGGATATTTTGCTAGACATGCCCGCCCACACCTGTGGCTTAAAATGGAGGCAGCGGCAGGGACATAAAGGCTAAAAATTGGAAATAACTGGATATAGTTAGAATATACGGAATCCCAAATCAGTATGGCGATGGCTGGGGAAATGGCGACTAACTACACAATAACTTAGACTTAGACTTCAATAGAAGGGAGAACCGATAGAGGTACTCAGGGTACCCTCCGCAACACACCGTCAGGTGGCTTGCGGAGTATGGATGTAGATGTATAGATGAACTTGTAGCTGTTTCAATAAACTTTGCCATGTAACAGTTGGAAGCAGGAAACAGAGGAAAAACGAACCAAAACACCGTGCAGGAGACATAATATAGTGGTTTACCGACAGGTCGAAAACAGATGAAAGTACCAGTTCTCGTTTATTGCCTAGAATCTCTTTAGGGAACATGGTCACAGTATTACACGTTTCTTTCTGTCAGCATGTGCACGGAGGAGAATTAGAGTAGACCCTACAAAAATCGTAGCATCTACCTTTATTCAGACAGCCAAGCAGCTCTGAAATCTGTATCAGCCCCTGCAACTGGATCGAAGGTCTTTGCAGAATGCCATGAAGTATTTTCTTCCGGAAATGTCCGAAAGAAGACACCACACATATATCTATATACAGGGTGCTTCAGGAGGAATAGTAGATATTTTAGCAGGTGGCAGTACAGACGAAAAAGTTCCATATTAATGCGTCCACTTTTTATTGAGTACAGAGATACAGCTGTTAGTACGTAACGCTAACAAACTCAAAGCAAAGGCAAATGAGGACATTCAAAGTTGATTTTCAAAAATTCACCAACCAACTTCCAATCACATTTGACTTCTCTTGATAACACCACGTGTAGCTCTACTGAAGTCGTCTTTGCGTTGTTTTGTGAGGGCTGCACTATTCATAACCCGAACGATCAAATCGGCTCTTGGGTTTACTTTTTATTTGCAGACTTCGCCTTTAACTATCCCCGCAGGCAAAAATCCCAGGACCTTGAAGACCAAGAAAAGTACCCATATCTAATGATCCAGCTTCCGGGAAATGTTAGGTTTGGATAATGTGTCACCTGACGACTATAACGTGCAGGAGCCACGTCATACTGGAGGAACATACGCATTCTTGTAGGCAAATGAACCTGCATCTCGGTTCTTACAATAGTGCAACAGGTGCGCACTGGTTAGATGTAACTGAAGAGAAACTCCAACTCGGCTTGAGGTTAAGGGCGAATCCCAAGCGCATGGCCACGAACAATTGGGAGCGGAACCTTGTTGCAGTACCATGACATGCGATTGTTGCACCGACTGCAGAAAGTTCACTTTATAAATACATACTTAGCAAAATATATCATGTCGCAGCAGTCTTACCGATACTGTAGGTCACTGCACATAAAATATTAGCTGTAGCCTCTTCGTATGTGTGGAAACAAAATATCTTCAAAGTATCCCTCCACACGGCGACTTTGCAGAGGCCAAATGGAGGACTTGGAATTAAAGACGTGTTTTTAAACTAATACATACCACTAAGACAGGCATCACGAAACTTCTGTTCCTCTCGATGGATCCTGGGGATAGGAACGCTTCTTTTAATGTAGCATGCCAACCTAGATTACGTCCGAAAGTACTATGGCGATTGGAGCTGTATAAGACTTCCACCAGCACAAACAAACACTAGAACCGTCTATAATTATATT
The DNA here is from genome assembly GCF_023897955.1 of Schistocerca gregaria. Classification (NCBI taxonomy): domain Eukaryota; kingdom Metazoa; phylum Arthropoda; class Insecta; order Orthoptera; family Acrididae; genus Schistocerca; species Schistocerca gregaria. The sequence goes on along the minus strand of NC_064921.1, from coordinate 969,201,911 downwards.
ACCAGACATCGTCTTCTCAAAACAATTCCTGTAAATTAACCTACAAGAAAATGGAGGAACGTCTGGAAAAATACCAACGATTATGGAAAATCAAATTGAGACCATCTCCATACTGCGACAAGTGTCGGCTTGTAGAAACTGTTGCGCGCATCTTCTGATGTGAAAATAGAATCAGAATTTGGAACTAGACTAGGATGAAATTAGCACTATCAACAGAACCGCACAAACACATATACCGATAGCTGAAGCATTACAACCTGACTGGAAATGTTACCCGTCCGCAAAGAATAACAGTTTGTGATTTACGTCGTAACATACAGAACTTAGAAGAGTACATGTTTTATACCGCAGAGGAACACTTAACGCTGTCCACAGCTCGTGGTCGGGCTGCAGCGTTCTCGCTTCCCGCACCCGGGTTTCCGGGTTCGATTCCCAGCGGGATCAGGAATTTCCTCTGCCTGGTGATGACTAGGTGTTGTGTGATGTCCTTAGGTTAGTTAGGTTTAAGTAGTTCTAGGGGACTGATGACCATAGATGTTAAGTCCCATAGTGCTCAGAGCCATTTTTTTAACATTTTACGCTGAAGAAGAATAACAAATATAAGGAAAGGTTTAAATTTTTTTATCTATTGCTTTATGTGGGCTACGAAGAGGTGGACAGATTTTTTTATTAGAAGGAGAATACTATTCTTTCACTTTTTTTTATTCTTGGAATATTCTTTTGCGATGGTTCTAAAATCAGAACTATTCTAATTTGGCAAAACCACTCAGTCTCCGAAATCTTTTCAGTTGTCGAAAAATATATGGCTTCCTTACAGACCTCATATGTAAATAAAGAGAAGCGACGACGCCACAACACTATCTTTACTTAAGTAGGTAGTCAGGGCTAAACTATGTATGCCACCATTAACGTTACTGTAAGCAGTTTGACACCATAACACCACCACAACTAGTGACAACCTGAGCCAAACCATCACGCAGTTGTAACTCGCAGTGATTACAAGTTGCTGATGTTTGTCAAGAATAGCGGAAATCGCCTCTGAAGTACCATTTGTATTACGTCTAGGACGGAGAGAACCCTAAATAATAGTAATAGGTCACACAGCGAAGAGAAGGGTCCACGTATTGTCTCACGTTCTGGCAGTTTGATATTAATGCAGTTCCCGATACTTTCACACTACCGGATTTATTTTGGCTAGCGTAATACTCATATGGGAATTATAAAAGTATAATTGCTAGAATGTTCAACTATCTTAATAACACCTTATTCTGGATTGAATACGGCTCGGAAAGCGACGTTAATTTGACGTTCCCTTCCATCATCTGACGTCTTACTGAATGAAGTCTGAAGTGCACGGACAGTTGTGTTGCCTGCTCCTTGGATTCTGTGATTTGTTGAGGCAGATGGCAGTCATTGCTGAATGCAGACATTTGGAAAAATCCCCACTGCCTTAGGGGAAATCGCCTTTGTTGCCTTTTTTGCATACCGTAATTAGCACAATAATATAAGGCTTGTTCTGCTGAAGAACTTGATGCCCACAAGTCCTTAATTAGGAATGTAATTGCGGGAGTAATGCATGAAAGGAGACAGACTATTACGCAGAAGAATGGACACCTCCCTGCTTTTTGCGTTTCCGATAGCGCCTACGACAAGGATCCTTAAACTATTTAGTTTTTTACTTCATACTAATACAAAAGTTATGCTACGAGAATAGGAAATGACTGATGCCGGCTGGAGTGGCCGTGCGGTTCTGGGCGCTACAGTCTGGAGCCGAGAAACCGCAACGGTCGCAGGTTCGAATCTTGCCTCGGGCATGGATGTGTGTGATGTGCTTAGGTTAGTAAGGTTTAATTAGTTCTAAGTTCTAGGCGACTGATGACCTCAGAAGTTAAGTCGCATTGTGCTCAAAGCCATTTGAACCAGATGACTGATATGCTTATCAGGAACTTTAGTGTTTTGTGTTTATTTTCTCATTTCATGCTAAAGCCACGGCGTGAATATGAGAAGAGGAAATGAAATATACGCTTCCAAGACCTAATATTTTCTTGTATGCTACTACTGCATACATGAAAACCCTGCACTTAATTTTTGTATGTTGGATAAATTTTGATATCACTTCACATTCCTTAGTGAGAAGGTTCCTATTTTCTTTCAGCCAGTATAAAAAAAAACGAGGCGGCATTGGGCACTGCTAATCGCTGCACGTGTCGCGAGCCTCGACGACAAGCGCACACCTGCTCTGCTAACGATACTATGGAGTTAATACATCTTACTTAACGTAATACACAGGTCGTGGGTTGGATAAAAATTCAGTTTGTAACTTCTTATCGCATTAAAATACTTTACAGTCATATTTGGTGCAATATTTATTGTTGGTAGTCTCTCTAATGTTAATAGTATTGATTTAGACTGTGCATGAACACGAAAACACACACACAAATAGTATTTGATTCCGGTGATGGTGACAACTACTGTGTGTTGAGCAACACATGCACCAGACGATTCCTCAGTTGGCGTCGAGTGGATGAGATTTTTCAATTACCTTGCATTGCAATAATTGTAAGGAAGAGACTGAAAGGAAATGGACTTGTATCTAAAGAGCTGCGACAAAGCGAAGCTTGACCGACTATCAGATAATTCTCCACATGGGTTTTGTGGACGAGTTACGTTTAGTAACCAGCCCAATAACGATCATTACGTAAGATTTCTCGATGGCGTAGGGACATCAATTTCATTAAGTCGTCAACAGTTTAGCGTGATGGTTTACTTCCGACCATACGTTTTCTATATTCGTCCAAAGGTCTCTTGCATTTGTAGGTCCACATGGCAATGACCTTGTTCCCTCTGCCCACATATTCTCTATTTGGTTAATGTTCGATGATCGTTTAACAAACGGCAACAGCTTTATCCTCTCTCGGCCCTATAACCAATCTCTCACTGCTCTGCTTTGATGGATGGGGCTCTGCTCCTGTAAATGAACTGTTATCTCGTTCGTTCATACATTGATATTTAAATAACATATTAGTAATAGTCACATTGTACTATTATTTTCCACGGTGTTTAAGAATACAGGTCCTGTCATAAATAAGTGATCTGGATTCAACCGTCCAATTAAGAATTTGGTTTACCCTGTCTATCAAATGTTGAGAGTCGTATTCGGATATCCACATCAAGCCTGACTCGCTGAATCTGATAAGAACGATCTGGTATTAAAATGAAATTTTGAAATTACAGAAATAGGACAATTTGAACGTCTGTATTGCAACAATACTGCGCACATAAATTCCTATGATGGAGTAACAGGTAGCAACTGCCTAAGAAAAAGTGAGAAATATGTCTACAGGCAGCAATGTAACATTAATATACCCGATATTTATGTTATGGAAATACTGAATCGAACAATGCAAATCTATTTCAGTGGTGGGAAGATGCACCATATCGGGTTTGCTGATGCCATAATGACAATAATAATAATAATAATAATAATTAAAATCCCGTGGGGTCGATAGGGGAAACCCTCCCCCATACGGGTGGTACCGAGGAAATCAAATACTTGGAGTGAAGCAAATACTAACACATCCCTGAACGGCTACTCAATCCGCTGAACCCAAAATCCACGCACCTCTGAGTGGTACACAACCCGGCTGTCGAAAGGCGGCAGTTGGATTTTCGGATTCTGGGGAGTCCAGGTTAGCATGGCAGATAACATTGAAGATTTCTGCTTCCTACAAGCAGAAAACATGCATTTGAGAACTACACATCGCGCAGTATTAGCTGAGCGGTTAAGGGCGCAGCAGTCCTGAACTGATCGGATGATCGCGGCGGAGGTTTGAGTCCTCACTCGGGCATGGGTGTGTGTGTGTGTGTTTGTCCTTAGGATAATTTAGGTTAAGGAGTGTTTAAGCTTAGGGACACTTGACATCAGCAGTTATACATAAGAACTTTCATTTCTTCTTAGGAATTTAACGATAAAGCCATTAGAACACGTCGCCAGTAACAGTACTGCATAGGAATGCTCAGTGAGCGACCTGATGACGTTCCCTGTTGGATGCAAATGTCGCATGATGGTAAAATGGTAATCTGTCACAAATATCAGTATTCGAGACTTCCTTAATGTGGAAAATCATTCATGCCAGAACGATCTTTGTTGAAACAAGAATATCTTTTTCTGGCGTATTTTTCCCAAAAGCACTCGCTCCAAACACAGTGCAAATCTTTCTAGCTGCCTCCTCTACATTCATCCCTCTGTTATACAACAGTAAATGTTGTGTTGCAGATGTTACACTTTTTTCCACTTGCGACTCAATTTTACAATGCTTAACTGTAGTCCACGGTTTTCAAGTATGCAAAATCCAATGCTTAACTTCAAGATAATAACTAGAACTTCAAATTCGAAAATGGCATTGAGACATACAGTGAGAGCGTGGCGCCGCCTTCACATGGACGATGCAGGACTTCAGGCGGCGGGTGGGGTATGACCGGTGGCCGGTAGCCGCTACAGCGCGAGGAAACGCCCGAGCGTAAGCTGTTATGATCGCGACGCAGCCACGAACTGCCCTGAGGAATTGTTACTGGAATGCTTATTATTCCGGGTGGGTAGAATGTTAAGTGAATTGTCTTAGGTGTTCAATCATACTCATAAATTTAGACTGAAATGTGGTTAAAGAAAAACAATAGTCGGGCGCCAACATGCGACTCTAAGTTTAGAATGCAAGAGAATTATCGTAAGACCACGGGTCCATTTCAGCCGTATCATCTCGGAAGTAGACAACACTTCCTCCTAACAATTCCGCATCCTACAGTGTTGCCAGATTGTGCAGAAAGCCGGACTTACGAGTTGTCACGGGCGGTCAGTTTTATTGGCCACCTTAAGTGAACGACCCGGACTTAGTCTCCGGCGATCAGTTTTTAAGTCTAAGATTGTACATTTAAGGGTATTAAAGCATTCTGTTAATGACATTGACAGCGTCACCATTCTCTTTGAAGCAGAATGGGACAGATAATGAAATATTCCAGAAGAAATTAAAATATACACCCATATGCATAACAACTAGACACAATACTTAATGAACAAACCTATTTACGAATGGAAAAGTGTATGCAAAAATTCGACAGTGTTTTAACTTAGCAATTTTGTTTTAGGGCCTATATCCTTTGTGGTAAATTATATAATTCTACGTCATATGTTGGAATACTTTGCAGCCTTACACCTTTTGTAAATGTTACCTTCCTACGCCAACTGTTGAGTCATTGTAGTTTATATACACGAATCAATGTCACATGTATATTAATATGATCATAGAAATAACAAGTGGCAGGTAATGCAGACTCTTTTTCTTGCCACTTCACTATATGACAGTTACGCAAATCGTCATCAACAACTGGCAGAGCCAAACATGCGTCAACAATAGCGTACTTGATAATCTGTATATTTTGCGATAGGAGAGATTCTATAACATACAATATTACTGATACAGTGTTACGTGATGTACAAAGATTTATTTTTCTGCTACTACGAATACAGTTGACATAATATAGAAATCTGTATACGTAAAGTTATTTGTTCCTGTGTATCAGCGAGCCACTAATGACGGACTTTAGACCAAAATACCGACTTTGTCGTGTTTTCTTTGCAGCTCTTGGTTTACAGAAGATGCTCTTTAATAAATATCTTGTACCAAGTGTTGAAAACTTTTACAATCATCCAATTACATTTTTGTGTTTCTTTGAAAGTGTTCTTTTCCTAATGGAAGGTCCTACAATTTGAAGATGAGTGTCAGATAATGACAGAACTGAAAGCAATATCGACGGCGGTACTGGGGACTGAAACGGCTTTCAAAATTTTTACCACATGCAGTTCTCACAAAAAAAGAGTTTCTCATAACGAATCATGCCAAATATGGTATCCGTCATGTTTGTGCAAGCATCGAAACGACCTGCTACAACTCACTGAACATGTTTGTCTTCGTGATATGCGACCTCGGCGAACTCCAGTGACTAATATTAGCAACATCTGTTGCTACGATAATTCTATATGTTTACGGAAAGTGAAGAACAGGAAACATTTGCTACAATCTGTAAGTGATTGTCGAAGAAGAACACAGAAAAACCCGAAGAGAGATTCAAGGCTCGTCGATGAATCTAAAAGTGAATTTCTGGTAGAGGGATCAATACTATGGTGTTAAGTTAAAGAAAAGTAGGTGTTTAATGTTATTGCTATAAACATCGACAACATCTTGCCCTATTTATTTTCTATTGCTACAGGATACTCTAATAAACTTTCAGTAGCACACCGGCTACACATTTAATATACATAAAACACATAAACGGGAAACGTTGGTGGCCGAAATATAATTACTTAAGATTTTTATGTGAGTAGTAAACGTTTAGACCGATTTAGGCTACATACACTGAAGCGCCAAAGAAACTGGTATTAACATGTGTATCCGAATGCAGAGATACGTCAACATGCAGAACGCAGCACTGCGGTCGGAAATGCCTGTATAAGACAACAAGTGTCTGGCGACGTTATTAAATCAGTTACTGCTGTTACAGTGGAAGGTTATCAAGATTTAAGCGAGTCTGCACGTGGTTTAGTAGTCGGCGGACAAGCGATAGGCCACAGCAGCTCCGAGGTGGCGATGAACTGGGTTTTACCTGGAAGACCATTTCGCGCCTGTACCCTGAATATCATGAATCCGGTAAAACATCAGATCTCCGATTTAGCTACGACCGGTAAATGATCGTGCAACGTCGACTGAAGAGAATCGTTCAGAGTGACAGATGTGCAACCCTTTCGAAATTTGCTGCACATTTCAATGCTGGGACATCAACAAGTGTCAGTGTGCGAACCATTCATGAAAGCTACACTCCTGGAAATGGAAAAAAGAACACATTGACACCGGTGTGTCAGACCCACCATACTATGTGTGCACCGCCGCCGTCAGTGTAAGCCAGTTTGCCGTGGCATACGGAGCTCCATCGAAGTCTTTAACACTGGTAGCATGCGGCGACAGCGTGGACGTGAACCGTATGTGCAGTCCACGGATTTTGAGCGAGGGCATATAGTGGTCATGCGGGAGGCCGGGTGGACGTACCGCCGAATTGCTCAACACGTGGGGCGTGAGATCTCCACAGTACATCGATGTTGTCTCCAGTGGTCGGCGGAAGGTGCACGTGCCCGTCGACCTGGGACCGGACCGCAGCAACGCACGGATGCACGCCAAGACCGTAGGATCCTACGCAGTGCCGTAGGGGACCGCACCGCCACTTCCCAGCAAATTAGGGACACTGTTGCTCCTGGGGTATCGGCGAGGACCTTCGCAACCGTCTCCATGAAGCTGGGCAACGGTCCCGCACACCATTAGGCCGTCTTCCGCTCACGCCCCAACATCGTGCAGCCCGCCTCCAGTGGTGTCGCGACAGGCGTGAATGGAGGGACGAATGGAGACGTGTCGTCTTCAGCGATGAGAGTCGCTTCTGCCTTGGTGCCAATGATGGTCGTATGCGTGTTTGGCGCCGTGCAGGTGAGCGCCACAATCAGGACTGCATACGACCGAGGCACACAGGGCCAACACCCGGCATCATGGTTTGGGGAGCGATCTGCTACACTGGCCGTACACCTCTGGTGATCGTCGAGGGGACACTGAATAGTGCACGGTACATCCAAACCGTCATCGAACCCATCGTTCTACCATTCCTAGACCGGCTAGGGAACTTGCTGTTCCAACTGGACAATGCACGTCCGCATGTATCCCGTGCCACCCAACGTGCTCTAGAAGGTGTAAGTCAACTACCCTGGCCAGCAAGATCTCCGGATCTGTCCCCCATTGAGCATGTTTGGGACTGGATGAAGCGTCGTCTCACGCGGTCTGCACGTCCAGCACGAAAGCTGGTCCAGCTGAGGCGCCAGGTGGAAATGGCATGGCAAGCCGTTCCACAGGACTACATCCAGCATCTCTTCGATCGTCTCCATGGGAGAAAAGCAGCCTGCATTGCTGCGAAAGATGGGTATACACTGTACTAGTGCCGACATTGTGCATGCTCTGTTGCCTGTGTCTATGTGCCTGTGGTTCTGTCAGTGTGATCATGTGATGTATCTGACCCCAGGAATGTGTTAATAAAGTTTCCCCTTCCTGGGACAATGAATTCACGGTGTTCTTATTTCAATTTCCAGGGGTGTATATTGATATGCGCTTTTGGAACCGAGGCCACCTTGATGACTGCACAACACACTGGGCCCGTTACCAACGGCATTGGACTGTTGATGACTGAAAACATGTTGCCTGCTCAGACACTACTCTTTTCAGATTGCTTCGAGTGGATTGACGTGTACAGGGTGGAGACAATCTCGTGAATCCATGAAGCCTGCATGTCTGCTCAGGAATGTTCATGCTGGTGGAGGCTCGGTAATGGTGTGGGGCGTATGCATAGTCAGTAGATGTACAACTGCACTGCACTGAATAGGTATTTGAATGTTGCGTAGGAGCAGTTGAATTTTGTGAAAATTAACTTCGAACTGTTGTTATTTATAGGTTCCCTAACTCTGGCTACAGAGAATTGTTGCTCAAGCTAGAGTAGGTTCTCGGTTCACTTTGTAGGAAATACCAAAACTTAGTTACGTGTGGTGACTTCAATATTAATTTTGTATGTGATTGTGCAATAAAAAGGATGTTGCAAGATTTCCTAAATTCATATGATCTGATGCAGACTTCGTTTTTCGAACCAGGATGCATGGAAAAAGTAGCACAGTCTTAGACAATTCTTTTTATTTATTCTTCATTACTAGATGGGCATTCTGTTAGAAAAGGGGGAATGCCCTTTCTGACCTTGATGCAAATATTTTAACACTAAAATGTTTTTGTACTCGAACAAGTGTCATATATAATTACAAACAATGAAGAAAAGGTAATTCAACGCCAATAGAAAGATTTTATTTCTCGTTAACGAACAAGGATGGCAGTATGTTTACAGTGCTGATAACATAGATGACAAACATAATGCTTTCCTTAACACATTTCTCATGGGCTTTGAAAGTTGCTTTCCTCTGTAACGTTCTAGAAGGGTACTATTATTAAATGGCAGCCTAAGAGTTTGACTAGTTGGGTAAGTATATTATGTAGAGCAAAGTGGAAATTATATCAAAATGTGTATAATAGTCTTAACCAAGATAGAGTAGCCCATTACAAAGAGTATTTTGCAGTGCCTAAAAATGTTAATAGGAAGGGAAAGTATTTGTGATATGCAAATAGAATAGCTAATTCACAGGAGAATGTTAAGGCTATATGGCCAGTAGAGAAGGAAGTGCCCGGTCAGCAGCACAAGGTCGACCATTTTAAGAGGAGTCCGTAGTAAAATTATTTCTGTTACTGATAAGTCAGATGCATGTACAGCATTTAAAAATAATTTTCTGAGCAGAACTGGTGAATTAAATTTAAACTTTGATACTAAAGGGAATCATATAACTCACTTGGAAAATGCCTTTCTGAGACTGATGTCTGAAATTTTCATCTGTGATACTGACAAGGAGGAGACTGAGTCAGGAACACTAGAATACAGCCATTTTTCTTCTGGGATGTGGTACATCAACTATAATGTATTTTTGTTTGTAGAATTCGAATGTACCTTTCATAATGTTCCGGCATGTACCATTTTTAAGTTTTTATGGCATTTTATTTTATGTATTCAGTATTTTGCTTTTTGCTGATCTTCCATTCTGATGTTTAACTGTTGGTTTTTGATTTGCAGACGAGAGCTAGATGTACTAATCGTCAGTAAGTGTCTGGTATGGTATTCCAGTGGTGCGAAAGAGATTTTCAGTGAGAGTTTTCTGTAAAGGATATCTTCATTTATAGAGACAGGTACTCATTAAGATTTTGATAGTGAACTAAATAACTACATTTATCATCCAGAGTAGTCACCAACTTATATTCTTTAGTTCCAGTCCTAGTTTTATTTTGGGAGCTAATGGTATACCTTTATGTAAATCATGCTGCTCTCTGTGGTATTCTAGATCTACTTAAAATAGATAACCAATCTTAGAAGTTTGCAGCTGTCACTTATTCTTTTAGACTCATAATATTCTGTATCATCCCTTTCAAATTCACCATATGGTACATATTGGCTCATAATGTAACTATACTGTGTGTTTTCACTTATGGATTGTCTGCATACTATCGTATAAGCATTTTCTGTGTCTCTTTCTGCAGTAAATTGTGAACTAAGTTCTCAGTTTTCAAATATTTATATATTTTTCATTTGATAGAGCTAGACACTTCCATTGAAATAGACAAAATTAATAAGAAAGTATAATATTTATGCACTAATAAAGTTTCAAGTTTTGCAACATATCTTTCAATATATGCTTTATTCCAAACAGTAGCTACTAAAGATAATTCAGATATACCAGTACTAACTACTTTTTAGTGAAATTATTCTATCTGATAGTGTACTATTTTAGAAAAAAGTACAGCATCCCATTCATGTATGTGAATGCAGAATTTATTCCTGTAGGAAGTCTTTCTACAGTGCCACACATTTTATTTTTAGAACTACAATCATCCAACTCTGCATAGCAAAAGTCATTAAAGAAGGCACGTATCCTACCTAAATATATGTTTATTATACCATTTAATACAAAATCCTTACATAATCCTGTACCAGATAGTGGGTTTACATTTTCTTGTATTAACTGTAAAGAATGTAAATTTATCATGTGTGTCATATTGTCAACAAATAACACATCTTAGCCACTTGGTCTCTGATATATTCCACCTTTTTTTCATAAGACTTATGAAAAATTGTCAACTAATTAGTTATTAATTGTGATTTCAAATATTTAACTATACACACCCAATTCTGATAAAAATGTATAAATTTCTATTCACACATAATAAGTGAGTGAACTTCGAAATTTATATAATGATTCACAAATTTCAGGTATCGCAATTGGTATGTTTTTGGTATAGATGGTGGTGTTATGCAAACCTGTATTTTTAGCATGCAGGCTTTTCGAATAGCTTCAATATAATTTTAAATTTGAACCACTATAGCAAGGAAAATTAATTCTCCATAAACATGACCCTTGAGAAAATACTGATAAATTAACTGAAGTATATAGTCTCATAACATTATAGAGCAATTAGCTACAGAATCTGAAAACAAGCTAAAACAGGAGAACAAAAATAAGTCGCTTTGCAACTAGAGAAAAAGGAAGCAAAGAATAAGAAACTAAGACAGTTGAACTACAAAATATCTAAAATAAAATTGAATGATATGATCTGCATTATTACTGATGATACAATAGATGTTGGTGGAACAGCTAAATCTAATTTATGACCAATTTCAAGAACTAAAACTTCAGATAGATTTGTTTGATAGTACACCATATTCCAACAACCTCAGAGTATGAAATCTCATCCTTATCCATATGTGTCTCTACTAGGGATTATCTATATCAGGGAAAAATGCATGAGCTAATACATTACCTCTTTCATGTAGATTTTTGAAAATGGTTTTCCATACATTTTTTATGTATGTATTCATCTTTTACTTATAATTTAAATGCCAGAATTGTTGCTATTATGAACAAGCAGAACATCAACATATTTTTCTCATAAATGAAATGTTGCCTCTGTTATTCGTAATATATACAGGGTGTTACAGAAAGGTATGGCCAACCTTTCAGGAAACATTCTTCTCCACCAAAAAGGAAAGATGTTATGTGGATATGGTTCTGGAAACGCTTAATTTCCATGTTAGAGCTCATTTTAGTTTCGTCAGTATGTACTATACGTCCTAGACTCACCGCCAGTTGGCCCAATTGAAGGAAGGTAATGTTTGGTGGCATTTGAAAGCTCTTGTCTACGTAACCAGGGTACCAAATGTAAAGACTCTTCATGTTCATATTGTGGACGGCTGTGATACAATACGCCGTTCTCCAGGCCTGCATCAGTGCATCAGGGATTCCATGTGATAGAGGATGGATGCATGTATCCTCACTAACAGGGGGCATTTTGAACATTTCCGATAACAAAGTGTTTGAAGTCACGCTGGTACATTCTGTTGCTGTGTGTTTCCATTCCATGATGAATGTGATTTGAAAATAAGTTATAAAAATAGCTCTAACATGGAAAGTAAGCATTTCCGGACACATGCCCACATAAGATATTTTCTTTCTTTGTGTGTGAAGAATGTTTACTGAAAGTTTGGCTGTACCTTTTTGCAACACGCTGTATTTTATTTGCTTGTTTGTAGTGCCATTCTTTAACTTTTGTTCCATTTATATATACTGGCCATGTAGCTACCAGATGTATCTTTTAAAACACATTAAGGCTTATTCATAAGGTTTAAAATCTCTTTACTTAACTCACACATTTTGTCAGTTTTATGTCTTAATTCAAATAACATTAATTTTTATCTGAATGAATCATCTGTCACTCTGAGTTGCTTCTGCACTTGATTGATTACCAAAATAATCATAATCATCTCAAATACTTTCTTGTATTACTCTTCTCATCTGGTGTAGTTACTGCTGCGTTCCCAAAGAACAATAGTAGAAGTCTGATCATTCACACAAGTTTTAAATATTAAGATATATATTGATTTACACAAACTAAATATAGGTATGTGTTCCAAAGATATTTTGGCTGTGTTGTTTAAGGCAATATTTGTATTCATTACTGACAATATCTTCACTTTTTTACATGAAATTCCAGAGACACGATATCTTCCCTTTGAAATTTTTATGTTATGTTCGTTAAGGAACAGTATATGAAGGGATTCGCTGAAAATATGAATGTTGTGAAGATGAATTTCATTAAATTCTTAAAATTAGAATATAGATTAAACTTAAATTAGTTGTGATATTCTTCTTACTCTACAATATGAATAACCTCAAATTCTTTCCTCTTATAAAATTTTATTACTTTTTAAATGTCATCAGATCCAACCACATCTAATGCCATCTGCAATGAACGTATCTGAATCCATTCATAATATTATCTATCAGGCAAATTAAGATGGTTTGTTGAATGATATTTGATTCCTTTATCTGAAGAAAAATATGTATTGGCAATGTCTGATATTTTATGATTGTTTCTGAAAATTTCTATGCAGCCAAATATTTGGCTTAATTATAAAAAACATTATAAGAATTTTCTACAGATAAATGATATTACATTTGAAGTATTAAATATTGTACTACTGTAGTAAATGATTACCTGTTTCCTAAACATCCATTATCCACTTATAGTAAAAATATTTTGCCACAAAAAACTTGTCTTAATTTGTCAGTATATAATTTTAAAGACTCTGTAATGGTTTATAATGAAAACAGTATATCTGATGGAAAAATATATGACCCTTGAGAAAATATTGATAAGCTGTGTGAGGTATACAGTCTCAAAACATCAAAGGGCAATTAGCAACAGGATCAGAAAACAAACTTAAACCAGCAGTCAAAAATAAATCGCATTGCAACTAGAGAAAGAGGAAGCAAAGGATGAAAAACTAAGTAAGTTGAAATACAAAACATCTAAAACAGAACTGAATGATATAATGTACATAATTACCAATCCTACAACACAAGTTGGTCAAACCACTATCAAGTTTATAAGTCTACATTATCTACACACAGCAACAGAAAGCACACATATGATAAAGTTTATCATGTGTACACTAAATAGTGTATCAACCACAAAATAATTGAAGAAGACAAAGTTATATACAACATGATATTTGATGACATAAAGTATTATGCATATAGTTTCTTTGATGACAGAATAATTCGACACTTAACAAATTTTATTATACAATTCAATTACTTGACAATATTCTCACGTCAACAGATCTTATTCAATCTGTTATCATCACTCCCGAGCTTATTACTATGCAAACACAAGGTAATTGATAAAATTCTGTTTGTTTATCTGCCTAGAGAAGAACCTGCCCCAATTCTTTCTGAAATTAGCGAAGAATTTCCAGATAAGCTTAATGTGGTTCAAGAATCTTCAGAACAACTTCTTGAAAGTAAGATGCAGACGATTTTTGTAAATAATTTTTCTAATTAACTTTTCGTTGCCGGGTGCCATGTTGATACTGGAGGCGCCCGGTGTGGCACTCACCACCTTCCCTGCCACAGCCACTACCACGCCGCTCCTAGAGCCATACTCTCTGGCCAAGGAGCACTAACTTCAACAGGGCTACCAACCTTACTACATTTCTGACTGAGCAGTACATCAACATCAGAGTATGACCCAAAAACACAATTGATTTTACCACAGCTACTGTCTGGGTGAGGATTTCCATGATAACAGTAAACAGAGTCACGTGCATACACAATAAGAAATATATGTTCTTCAGGCAAATTGTCATGAAATAAATCATGTAAAACAGTTGCATCAATAAAGTCATCAAGCTTCTGCACCATGAATAATGAGTGCAACCAACTGAAGCTTCTTCAGTCAGAATTGCTTCTAAATCAGTACAAGTTGACTTATGGTTAAGTTCTTAAGTACATTAACATTTTCTGTGTATAGAATTTTTGGCGTTCTCTCTCTAAATGTCCTTTCCAAACCGTCGACTACATTTTTACCTTATTTGTCCTTGACTGAATAAGCAAAGGTAATTTCGATGAAACACAAATAATAATTAATAAATATTTATATCATTTATTAAGTTTTGAAATGTCTTTTAAGTTTCCAGAATCCGTTTCTACTAGAATATCTTGCTATAACTCATCTACACCAAGAGATGCCACATTTCTTCTGTAATTCATTAATAATTTCTTCGTGAATATTTATAGTTTTGTGTTTCCTTTCTTTCTGTATAAAAGACCAATCCTCTGTCTTCCATCCCTAGTTAATACTCTGTGAGGATTAAGTGCTGCACTAAATTTTCTGCACTTCACGCAACAAATACATTTAGCAATGAATATAGATTAACAATTTAGTAATTATTGTTCGAATTTATTATATTCTGAAAGCAATCCATCACGTTTGAGTAACGGACTGGTACCAGTTCCTATGTCAATAGACTGATTTGGGGATATAAATATCTTTTAACTCATTTTCATTTCAAGTGGTGGACTATTTAGTAAAGTGGACTATAATCCCATAATGAAAGGATATATATTTATCCCTATTGTAAAACCAGTATGTAACAGGTCACCATTTACATTGGCTTCAAAAATAAAAATTTTCTTATTTTGCACACCATGCAGAAATCTGTATTTTAATACTTCATCACCAGTAACAAAACCATATATAATTTATTGTTTATCATACAATCTGTTCTGAAAATGCCTTAATTGGTTTATGTATGAAGTTAAACATCTCTTTGATCATTATATACTTATTTTTCATTTCATTTTTTGTAAAAGAATTCTTTTGTATATGCATCAGATTATCGTTATTAATCAGATAATTTTTTTTATTGAGACATGTTGTGGTAAGATAGCTATTGAATTGTATTACAGTACTTGAATACACAGCAAAACATGACTTTTTTATACATTTTCTGCAAAACATGATTATTGTTATCATTTTCTAAACATCATTTAGTACATGCATCATAATCATTATTGAATGTTTCATATCTGCTTATTTCCACCTTCAAAATCTTTATTTATTTCAGTTACTGTAAAAAGGCCATGAAACTCATTTTGAAATTATTTAATTACATCCCATTGACTATTTTCAATATTAACATTATTTCTTTCTAATTCCCTATAAGTAATTTCTACAGTAGTTTGTTCATTTATCTTATTTCCAAAAATGTATCTTTAATAGGTTTAATTTATTTGAATTATTTTATAATTAGTGGGAAACATCTTCAACACAAATACAAAAAATGATCAAAATGACAGTGTCAAAATTTTGTATTCCCTCCAAACTAAAGTACAGTTAATTTTTTCCCAAATAGTTAATTACTCATTTTGCTATGTTGCCACCAAATGAATAAAAACAACGTTTGTATTATTTATTCTGTAATAACGAATCCAATATATGCCAGCATGATCAAATTTATCTACATTTATTAGCCTACTTTGTTTCATAATCACACAGACATAAAAGTGTTTGATTTTTAACTGTTTAGCTAGTTTTCCTATATCTAAATTACTTAGTGCATTAGGGAGACCAAGAGATGAATACACTAAGCAGATTCAGAAGGATGGAGGCAGCAGCAGGTACTGGGAGATGAAGAAGATTGCACAGGATAGAGTAGCATGGAGAGCTGTATCAAACAAGTCTCACGACTGATGACCACAACAACAACAACGACATTTCGTTATTTTAACCTGAACACTTTTTGCCATTGCTTGAGTTTGCCTTTTTTGTTTTCCCAATTCTTTATCATCTTTCTTTTTATCTGTAACTGCATTTGCAACCATAGTTTCTCTGGGAGCTAATGAACCAATAGTAGTTATGTGTGGTTATGCAGCCAAAATTGATGGATGCAATTCTCATTTACATTGTATTATTCCAGAGCCTCCCTTTGGTTTTCTTAAGCTATTCAATAATTTTCCCAACACTTACACCCGTTGTTATGAGAAAATTTCCGCCAGTTTTCTCATACCCCATTATTTTATGACCATTACTCAAAAAATTAAGTAAATTATGTCACTGTTCATTACTGACTTTCATTTTTATTTCTTTTGGTTTAATTTGGCCACTAGGTAGCAATTTGTAATCAGAACTGTAGTTAATAAGTTATATAGAATAGAATTTCTTATGTGGATAAATATTTTTGATGACGGTATTTTGCCATTATTAAATTTTTTATAGTACCCATCGATTTTCAGCCACATCTAAACCTATGCCTAATTTTCTCCTTCTCTACCTTATTCCTCTAACTACTGTGGCAGTTAATTTTTCTGAAAATGAAATATGAGCACTATGCATTGTTTAATTTACAGTCAACTGATGTTATTTACCTACTTTGTGCCTATTCTCTAAATTCTCTGCTCTCTTTAAGCAATGTCATATAGTGTACATGCTCCATCTAATGGTTTAATTCTTTTGTCTTCTGTAGCTAATCGTTCATGTATTCTGGTTCCAAGACCACAAAAGTAAAGGCTGGTAGATGTATTTCAAAAGATAAATTATTAATTAATGTGCAGTATTAACTAATCTTCTCTATATTTTCCACTTTTCTAAAATGTGTGAGGCAAGTTGTTCATAAATTATGTCAGATATGGTATTCCTTTTGGATTATTGGTAATTAAATTACTTCTTTATTAGTAAGCATTTGCGCCAGTCCTTCTTTTTTGTTATGATAATTTTGATCTCCAGCTAATTCTTCATCTGGTCTAAAGTATGGGAATTAGACGTCAACAACTGCTTTCATCAAACATTTATATTTCTTACATCTACTTGATTTTATTTTACTTTGGGTAATATCTGAATATAGTGTTCCTGAATCACTCAACATATTCCCCCACCCCCCTGCTCTAGAGCCTAATCCTTGACAGGGTTGGGGGCTTGGTACACAATTATACAGATGACCAATACATAACAGTTTATTTCTAGTAGCTGGTCGCTCTGTAAGAGGTGAGAGGAAGCCATTTAGTCACTAGCATGAGATAAAGAAGATCAGTGGTTTCTCGGGCATATGAAGATATTATTGTTAGTGGCAAAGAAGATGAATGGACATTTTCTCCTGGCAGTGATATCGCAACGGTGGTAAAGGGGGAGAGGATCGACCTCATTACAATGGATTTAGCAGTAGAGGCAACCAGTCGGGCAGAACCAAAATACACATCATATCTGTCTTGCTACAAGTAGCTACAAGGTCAGTGTCTCTCTACATTTGATTGCAGCTTCAAAAATCAGTTATGTCTGTTACCAATGTGGTCACCTACAAAAGGCGTCTGTTCCTATTGGGCGGCCTGTTAAGACTCATTTTGAGATTCGATCACAGATGTAACATCCTACAAAGGAGGACACTGAACTGAAAATTACTCAAGGAGATAAACAATGATTCATCACTGGAAATAGTAATGTAACTAGGGCATCGGATTCTGGAGAGCCTAGAACATCATTCCTAGAACTTCTCATGTACAGCATAAGAAAAGGCATATGTAAAGCTCATTGAATAATAATAATAATTTACTAATGACTGGATGTGTTATTCAGATGCATTATACTTATCCTACCACTTCAGGAAAGCAGGTATGGTGATAAGAGCGCGTTTGAATTAGTGGGATACAGGACCTACACATGAAAACTGGAAATAAAGAATAAACCATAAGTCACTGTGTTTGGAACAGCTATTACAGGCAAGTGGAAGCTGACAGCATCCACAGCATCCCTGTCTCGTGTAGATCAGCAAAAGGGCTGTAATTTCATAAATGCTCTCAGTCCAATCAGAATGACAACAGAGTATCTAAATAATGTCAAATAGTTTTGTGATACACTAGAAAATGAGACATCAAAAATACAAAACCATCACTTAAAATTACTGGCAGGAGACTTCAACGCACAGATCGATAGGGAAAAGAAATACAAGTTAATTGTAGGAAATTATCCTGTACATGAACACACGAATAATACTGGAGAATTCCTCATAGACTTTTACAGATAATCTTACTCAAAACTAATGTAACCTTTTTCAAAAAATGTCTGAGGAGAAAGAACACAAGGTCTTCTGCTAATACACATTTAGGCTCATATTCACTGTATTATGTGGTAACAACTAAACAAAATCCTAGAGAAATCATGAATGGGTGGATCTGAAGAGGACTAGGCATAGATTCAGACAAATTTTTTGCAAGAATCGGAGCTAAATTTGAATCTAAAAAGATGAACCGCAAAATTAAAAAAAGTCTGTAAATCTGGCTAAAAATTTCTGTCAGGCAGGAGGAACGAATTTGTTAATAAGCTTCCCACCAAGAAGGAGGGATTTATAGTAAAATGAGATAATCAATTATGGAAACAGCGAAAGAAGTACAAAAAAACGCTAACGAGAGGGAAACATAGTTTGTGGAATTAGATATGCGACAAAAGAATACAGCCTACATTAACTGCTTGGAAAAAATGGAACCTCTGCAGATAGGAAAGAGACTGGAACATGTTCACTAACATCAGGAAACAGACACCAAAATTTATTTCTACAGAGAAACGGAAAATGACAAAAAACTATTAGAGAAAATAGATATTAAATTTATAAAGAACAATTCCAGGAACTTCTAAACAGTTTTCAAAGAATAAATAACAGGTTACAAGCCGATGAGCCTAACTTCAAAGTTTGAACAGGCAAGCTGATTACCATCTATGCAGACAACTGTGAGTTACTGGCAAATATTTAAAAAATCCTCTAAACTGCGAGGAACCATTTCTCTTCAGTCTTCTCTTTGACAAGTTTATGAGAAAGTGAGTAAAAACTAAAAAAAATCAGTCTAGAATAAGGAAGCAGAAGAATTGGGGTGAAATGTCTCCCTTTTGTTCACAATACAGCAAAAGGTCTAAACAGAGGCATTTCACAAAATTGCAGCTAAAACTGTGTTACTAATATCATATGAGATACTGAATACAATGAACCTAAACGCAAATGAGAAAAATGTACACTAACACTACACAGAAACATGAAAATAGTTTATAAGCTTAAGTATTTGGATGAATGGATACAATCAAATGGGTTAGATGGCACCACAAGCAAGAAAGATCGAAGAAAATGGAACTAGCATACAGATTCACCAAAAAAGAACAAAGAGAACTGGATGTAGAGGAGAAATGAAGATCTATTCAGGAACAGAGAAACAGTCACAAACACAATAAGAAAGAGTAGATTACTCACATTAGGCTAAAAAGAGAAAAATTTTCATTTCATTTCCAAATTAAATCACACCACAGGATGTCTGGACAAGACAAGAAAGCACTTGAGAAAGCTTCAAAGACGTTTCAGGCTTGAAGGATTACAATTCTTATCTAGATTTTAAATCAGTTACACAACTTAGAGGCGATGCTGACATAAATCCAGATAATTTCGTATTGAATTATCCAATTTATGTCATAACTATGACTTCCAGAAAGAATGTGATCGCCACTCCAAATAACAATGATGAAGCTTCATGCATCCTTTAAAGATAAAATTCCTACAGATAACCTTGCTTATGTAATCATTCATGGAAAAGAAAAGTTGACCTATGATGCACAGTAGACGATATTAACCTACAATTTTTAATTATAGAGATGAATATATAGCTATAGAATTATTACATTTTCTAAGATGATATCCGATTTTATTTATTATTAATTCTCTGGATATCCTTGTGCATATAGATGAATCTAGGTTTTTGAATTTTTAAAATCGGTTAATACTTGGCTGATAAATGTAGAAATCACAATGTATTCACCTGGCATGTGGGAGCTGTTACATACCTATTACCCATAGAAGGCTTCAACACTGACTTCTATGGCAGCAGGTCGCAACTTCCTGTTTGTGCTGTCTCACTTGCACTGTCTTTACTGTTGGCACACACATTGATAACTTGAGTAACAGATGATGTTGAAATAGTCTCCATTCACAGCAGTACAGAAATATAATTCGTTGTTCATGTAAAATAATCTTTCTTAATCTCAATTTGAGTATTTACATTCACATTCACAAGTTTTTTATAGTTCATCTCTTCCAAAATAACACAATAATTCAAAGAAAATAACGTGTTTGTGCCCAAAATAGATGGAAAAATGTACCATATTTGTGGTTTGTATTTCACTTAATTATTACATAAGCAAGCTGCAAGTGGGTTCATTTGCTTCCAGTGAGCCATGTAGGCTGAGAAAAATGTGCCACCTAAGAATTGGGTTGCCAGTCATCATCATTACTCCCTCAAGTGGCTGCTGTCTGAATCCTGCCCACCTCAGTTAATGATGGTGGACGACAAATGCAAGAAGGGCAGCTACCATCAACACTGGATTACGAAAGTGAACCTGGACATAGAGTTTGATTTCAAAATAACCTCTAGAGGGATAAGAGTCAAGAAATAGAACACAGAAAAATAAAAAAATCGCTCTGGCAATTCGTTTACCTTAACCGAAGATTTTACTATAATTTTCTTACAAAATTATGCTATGTAATTGGGCCCCTACTCAAAGAGCTCAATAATTAAAGCATTTATACTTTGTTTAAAAAATTATTGAGATTTAGGTAAATGTCTTGTACAACATTACTGAATCTGAATATTTCAATAGCACATATGGAAGAAAAGTTAGTTGGAACTTATAAACAATTTTAAGGTTCTCTTACCAGACAGATATTTGACAGCTAACTGGGATTTTCAATTTTCTTAATATGGTCCGATTAAATTGAGATGCAATGGATTGAATAAAATGAAAAATATTCTTAATGAAGTTCACAGTTTGGAATTTTTAATTTAATTGCAATTTTACTATAATTATTATATTATTGTAGCTCTTACTCGCCACTTCACTGCTGCCCTGGTCGTTATCTCCCCCAAAGGTACTCAGTGTACTAACTCACTAACGATAAAGTATAAATATATATATATAAAATCTAAAATCGACCATATCTCTGTCCATTTACTTATTTTCCTTAGGATTGAATGGGAATGATGGGGATCATTTAAAAGAAAGAATATTTATGTTGGTTTTGTTCTATTTTATCCATAGAAATGGACATAAATCACGAAATTAAAAGGGGTTTTGTGTTTTTTGGAAATTTTCCTTTTCATAGAATAAAATGAACTGGACTCTACATAAATATTTTACACATGTGGTTTAATATGGAGGTATCTCGTTATTCCTTAATTACTTTTACTATATTTCCTTTTCTCCCTTTAAGTTCTATGGTCTGTTCTATTAATGGGATCTTCTTCATAACTTTAACTCCTGTACTGGGAGCCATATTGACTTAGTCTAACCATTTTCATAAGTGTAGCTGGTGTCACACTGTGAACAGCTTTATGCTTAGTAAGTTACTGCTCGCAATGAACATCTAAATGGTGTGAGAGGTTGTGTGTTCACTGCCTGCAGGTCAAATGAGTCAAATTAATGTAACTTACTCAATGGGAAGAAATTGTTGTCACAGATCAATTCTATGATGTGATCTGTGTACGAGGCTTGGGGTTTTGTGTGATGGTTACATCCTGTCATAAGTGTCAGTGGCCTGTAAGGTGCCTCCTGCCACAAGAGGAACATATGCCACGTTGTTACCACTCTTGTCACCTACCAAGTCGACATGAGGACACTGGTCCATTCTTCCCACTAAGTCTCTCTCTCAGTGTCCCCCACTCTCTCTCTCTCTGTGTGTGTTATGTGTGTGTGTGTGTGTGTGTGTGTGTGTCTACTGTATCGTGTGATTACTAGAGCAACTTTAGATGCTCATCATCTTCTTTATCTCTTGGTACGTGTAACAAAACTACCAGCATTTTGTCACTGTTACACTAACTTAAATGGCTCATAAAACAAATACTAAATAACTTGCAAAAAATAACAAAAATAGTTCAGATACTCATTCTTACAAAAGTGTCATGATACTAAGCCATTTTGCCTTGATATTTATTTATCAACAACAAGTAACCACAATTATCTTAATATAAAGGGAAAGACTTTATAAATGTAGCGTTTAATGTTACAAATTTTCTGTATTCTCTCCTTGTTACCATTGGCAGGTTCCTATGTAGGAACTATAGCCTAGAACCTTCTCCACTCAGCAGGAACCATCGTAAAAAAGGTAAGATTTAGCGTCTTCTTTTAGGCAATGATTGAACAGAGACGGTTACAGACCAGGGACTAGTCTCTTCTTTTGACTGTTGGTTTCTTCGAGGTATGCTCATCTAACTCGTTCACAATGTTTCTTTCCTTTTAAATGCCCTTAGAGTAGCTGCTAATTAGATTTCTTCTAATTTGGATTCTCGACATGCTTTATACGTCTCAGAAAAGTCTCTGGGTTAAAAGCCTTCATCAGATGATTTGAATACCTTACATAGTAACTCAGCAAATTTGTAATGAAGATTCTGGACAGATTACTATGTAATGTATACACATCATCTTATGGTGATCAAGTACACTTCCGAAAAGATATTACGTCCTGTGGAAAGACGATTTTGATTCGATGACGACGTATGCCATTTGGGGGATAGTAGATGTACTGAAAATGGTTACAACGTCAGCAGCCAACAGGTAGTGTAGTGGCTTATCTACTAGAGTGCCATCTGTGTCTACCATTTAATAGGGGACGGTCACAAGGAGAAAGCTCCGTGAAGTGCAAGCGTGTAAGTTGGAAAGAAGTCGGATTGTGGCCTTCCGAGTAGTGGGTTGCTCCTTACCGAGAAATGTCGCACGAGGTGGACATGATGCGTCAGTTGTTCAACGATGCTAATATCAGTGGAAAAACGTATATTCTAACACCTGTAAACGAAGTTCTGGACGTTCACATGGCACAGACGCCCGCAAGGTTCGCCGTCTAGCAAGGGCTACAGTGCGAGATCGTACATCAGTCACAGGTCAAACAAGAGGTCTTGTGGGCCTAGGCGAATCTACATGAACTGTTGCGGCCTTCAACTCGCGCCCCATCATAGATGTTCGCTGCTCCATTTCTGCTATCTGGTGTCGCTTGGAATTGCGCGGAAAGATGAAAGCAGATTCTGCCTGCACGCACATGACGGTCTTTTTTGCAAGCGTCGTAGACCTGGTGAGTGCTGTCCCGTAGAATGCATTCGTTCACGACGTACTGACCTTACGGTCTACGGTGTGATAACATACATCTTTCAGTCACCTTTGGTGTTTCTGAAGGCGGAGCTATTCAATGCTCGGTATGTGCTGAATGTTGATAAAGCTGATCTTTTGCCAGTCTTGCTTCTGAAATGTGGTGGTTGTTCGAACAGGATAACGCTAGATAACGCTAGGCCTCACACTATCCGTGACACTAAACGTGCTGTGCCAAACGTGCAAACCCTTTCCTGGCCAGCACAATCTTCGGACTTGTCTCCAGATGAGCACCTGTGGGATGTGATGGGGCGCGAAGTGACTCATGTGACTCGTCAACCAACAATGCCTACCGAGTCTGCACGACGTACCAATATTGGCGTTTCAGTATGTGTCTACACCTGGCTCCTCAGAACCGCTTGTGATAATGATTTGTAAATATAGTCACTTCATGTACTCCATATGCACTGTTGCAACAACAAATCTTGAGGGAACTGAAAACCTCTAAATGGGTTTACTTTTCCTCTGGCACTGTATTACCTTCCAGATGGCAGTTATAAAAGTCGAGGGGATGAAACGGAAGGAGTGTTTGGGATGGGAGTCAGAAAGGGTTGTAGCCTATACCTGAAGTTATTCAGTATGTATATTGAGCAAGCAGTAAGGGAAACAAAAGACAAATTCGGAGTAGGAATTTAAATCCATGGAGAAGAAATAAAAACGTCGAGGATCGCCGATGTAACTGTAATTCTGTCAGGTACAGCAAAGGACCTAGAAGAGCAGTTGAACGGAGTGGTCAGTGTCTTGAGGATATAAGATGAACATCAATAAAAGCAAAACGAAGATAATGGAATGTAGGCAAATCAAATCAGGTGACACTGAGCGAATTAGATTGGGAAATGAGACACTTAAAGTAGCAAATGAGTTTTGCTATATGGGGAATAAAATAACTGATGACAGTCAAAGTAGAGAGGATATAAAATGTAGACTGGCAATGGCAAGGAAAGCGTTTCTGATGACAGGAAATTTGCTAAAATCGAGTATAGATTTAAATATCAGGAAGTCTCTTCTCAGAGTATTTGTGTGGAGTGTAGCCATTTATGGAAGTGCAACATGGACAATAAATAGTTTGGACAAGAAGAGAATAGGAGCTTTCGAAATCTGGTGCTTCAGAAGAACGCTTATGATTAGATGGATATATCATCTAACTAATGACGTGGTATTAAATAGAATTGGCGAGCAGAGAAATTTGTGGCACAACTTGACTAGAAGAAGGGATCGGTTGGTAGGACATATTGTGAGGCATCAAGGGATCTGCAATTTAGTACTGGAGGGCAGTGTGGATGATAAAAATCGTAGAGGGAGGCAAAGAGATAAATACGTTAAGCAGATTATGAAGGATGTAGGTTGCAGTAGGAACTGTGAGATGAAGAAGCTAGAACAGGATAGACTAACATGGAGAGCTGCATCAAACCAATGTCTGGACTGAAGACCACAGCAACAATAACCAAGGTCAGTGTTAATCCACAATTGTTTTCAAGGACGTCTCCTAAACTGCAGGTTCAGAATGTTTATTGTAGCGAATCATACTCTGTTGGGGACAAAAAATAATAATGGCCATATTTGCGACACTGGGGGAAAACATATCTTCGCTTCCACACACTAAAGCAGTCTTTGAATCATACAGTGGTGCACTTTGCAACAATAGAAACTATTCATCACACGCCTAAGGATGTAATATGCCAGACAGATAGTAAAGTTAAGTAAAACCTGAACTCCAGGTATCTGTTCTGAAGTTCTACTGTCATAATAATCAGCCTTAGATGTGGAAGTTAGTAACACATACATTCTAATACAGCAGTGCACAACTTATTATTATTCACACTGAAATTTATTAACATCACATGTTCCCTTCCGTATTTAACAATGAGGAAACACCAAAAGCTTTAAAAGTTTGTTGCGTAACTCAGTCATAACGATTAATATACCTAGTGACAAATGTTTTTGGACATACAACTGAAATAATGACCTGTATCGTTTCGGGTGCAATATTTAATTGTTACACAGTATTTTTCTGTCGAATTTATCTTTACATATGAAGTAAAACAAAATGATTTGATTGTGCGTTGTATTTCCATCACGTACGTTTGTATGCACAGTAGCTGTAATTGTGATAATTATTTACGGAAAGCATGTACTCTGATGCAGAGTTGTGTTTTATGGCTCAGTTCCTATTTGTAACGGAGCTAACTGTCTTAGTTATGCTTACTGCTATAACCATTCAACGTAACAATCAGGACTCAGAGGACAGCAATTAGAGCGCTGGGCGTGGAGACACTACTGACCAGCGAACAATGGGTCTGTGTACCGCCGCACTCGGACCCCCCTAGCCTCTCTACCCCTCCCCCTCTCTCCGCCACCATGACAAGCCTCCTCTTCCCTGTAAGGACGAGGGACAGTGGCCCTGCCGTGTCCGAGGACATTCCTCAAAGGAAAAGAACTCAAGCTCTCTATTTGTTTTCTCTCTCTCCAAAGCGGAGACTTCACTTTGATGTGAAGTTAATTACTACTGAGTCTCTGCCTGTCTCTTTAACTGCAGAAGAAATCGAACATTTTGGGCACCATGTCAAAGAAACAAAAAGATACCCACATCGACAGCAGTGGGTTGATTAATATTCATATTGCCATCCTTCTATTCTTTGCTTTAACGATGTATTCGTATTTATAACAAGTGTCCTGCTTCCCGTACTTAGAGAAGAGGGTTTAATACTAATTTTTTGGTTGCTCCCAGCTTCAGCTGGAAGTACAGGAACTACAAATTACCGTTGGTGTTAGATATAAGGCTATTACTAATATCAAACTACTATGTAAACCACTCGTTCCACATACCATCTTGTTCTGTAACTTCATAACGATCGTAATTATTCGTGTGTATAATCAGAGTCCCTTCGTTTGTAACATATGATACTGGAGTCAGCTGGAGATAAGTAAGTTAAATTGTTCCCACTCACAATGTTCCATATACAACCCTACCAACAGAGAAATTCAGCAATAACACACAAAAAATAGCAGACATTACTCTGAGCGACGTCAACAGGGAAATCCGTAGCAACGATGAAAGACGATGCTACTGTTCTTAAAGCTTACATTGCTCTTAAAACCGACAAAAACTCATCGTTCTTCGTTAAAGAATGTTTAAATGAAATCCCTTATGAACTAACACAGTTTCGGAGATTCTTAGAGATACCTATAAGTTAATGCATTATTTGAATTCCAGGTGGGGACATTATTTTACGTGAAGTTGTAATAGCTGATTTTCTGTGTGAAACTTGTCCATGATGTTTCCAGAGACTTCCTGGAGATCACTCTGGGTGCCTGCTATCATCGTACATCAGTTTATGGAGTCTGGTTATGGCGTTTTATACGAGACGACGAGCTACAGCTTGAAAAGGCAGAGATTCCAAAATCATATATTCGATTGTAAGGAGAATATATAGATTCAGATCGCAATTTAGTAATGAAGAGTAGGTGTCACGAATATGCAATGGGCAAGGAAGTGGGATACAAATGTAGTAAGGAATAAAGAGACACGCTAGTAGTTCTCTAAGACTATATATGATACCATAATGAATATCTCAGTAGGCAGTTCAGTTGAGAAGGAACCGACATCTCGAAAAACAGCAGTCATGTCACAGAAATTGAGGAGAGAAACATAGGTACAAGGAAGGTAACAGTGACTAAATGAAGGGTAACAAAAGAAATACTTCATGTGATAGGTGAAAGAAGGAAGTACCAAAATTTTCAGAGAAATTCAGGAATACAGAAGTACAAGTCACTTAAGAACGAAATTAACAGGAAGTTCAGAGAAGCTAGGGTGAAATGTCATCAATAAAAATGTAAAGAAATAGAAAAAGAAATGAGTGTGGGAAGGACTGACTTACCATATAGAAAAGTCAAAACCACCTCCAGTGAAATTAACAGTAAGAGCGGTAACATGAAGTATGCAATGGAAGTTCCACTGCTATATGAAACGGAGACAATGGTTAGGTGGAAAGAGCTTCTCCACTACAGAAAGAAAATAAAAAAAAACTGCACACCATAAAACTACTGTAAAGGATCAAATTACAAAACGAAAGGAAAAAAAGGAAAGTCAGTCACTCACAATTTAGGAGATATCTACTGCAGATGGTAGTTCATCGTAGACAGTCTCTAGCTTCATCTTCTCTCTCTGCTTGCTCCACCTGTTTAAGTATTGTTGGTACCTCGTTTCACTAT
Source organism: Schistocerca gregaria (assembly GCF_023897955.1). Classification (NCBI taxonomy): domain Eukaryota; kingdom Metazoa; phylum Arthropoda; class Insecta; order Orthoptera; family Acrididae; genus Schistocerca; species Schistocerca gregaria. Next base: position 969,173,973 of record NC_064921.1, on the reverse strand, counting down.
CCCCTGGGAGTTTCCCAGAAGACTGAGAATGGAAGACTCTGTAACAGAGGGAGCCATTTGCTCAAAAGATGTGACACATATCATTGTAGCCTCTTCGGCCACAGTCTTTGGCCTTTCTGTGACTATCCAAACGGTAGTACTGGTCTACTCTTTTTCTCCGTTCTCACTTATCTTCGATGGTATTACGCAAAAGTCCACAGAACTTTCGAAGAATCTTTCTGTCTATGGCACAAATTTCTTACTGATGTCGCCCAGGTTTCACGATCATATAAAAGTACTGGCAGTACTAGTGTTATTTATAGCTGAATACGATTTTTCTGTAATATTAGATGTGACTTGTTCAGACCAAAAACACGCGATTGTCAGTTTTTGCTGGTTTATGAACTTCTATCACCCCTCCAATTTCATTAGGCAGCATCGACCTTGGGTACTTGAATTCTTGAAGTCGTTCAAATGCATGTACGTCACCAAGCTTGATGGCTTGACACAACAAGGTATTTTGTTTTATCATCATTTACCACCAGCCAATTTCCTTTGTCACTGTGGAGAAATTGGGAAGTACCACCACATACTTTATCCAGGGTGCTGCGAAACTCGAAGAATCACGACATCGTCAGAAAGTGTCAGGGTTGTATTTGCTCCCGCTATCTACTTTCTGTAACCTGTCAGGTGTCCTGGGTTATTCTTTCCAGTGGAAAATTGAACAGTTCCGATATCAATGGATTTCCTTATCGGAATCTATTTAGAACAATGAATGGTACCGATAGATGATTTCCGAAAAGTTCCAGGCAAATAAAGTGAGAGGAGCCAGTCGATAGGAACCTTCAGCTAACGTTTTAATGCGGATTAGCAAGACCGTTATAAACATTAATAACCAGTTTCAGATAGTGAAATTCCATGGTAGTTAGATACTTGTGTAGCATCACCCTTCTTGAAGATGCATATTATTGATCTCTTCCATTCTTCAGGAATTGTTTCTACAATATCAGTGGTAGATATTAACAGCTTCAACGCACCTATCAATGTTTTACCTCCCAAGAGGAACATTTCAGCGGTGATACCACTACCTCTTGGTGCCCTGTTTTTCTTAAGGCAATTTAGCGCGGGATTGATTTTTTCCTCTGCTGGTTCAGGGATTTCCACTCTATCAAACTGGGTTCTCTTTTGAGATGTCATCGATGTTATAAAGTTATGGTTCAGTAAGTTCTAATTTTTTTCTAGATTTTTTTTCTAATCTGATGGTGGTACCACTTATCCATTCACATTCGTTTGAAACAATGTTTGTTGGCAGTAGACATCTCTGGCAAATCTTCAGTCCTGAAGAAAGGAGCGTGACGAATTTGACTCTTCTTACCAACTGGAATGAACGTCTTGGTAGTCTGTCTACAACATTTTTTAGCTCAAGGTAGAAATTGTTCTTAGTTCCTTTATGGGCACCCTCTGTTGGAGCATGACAGTTGACTCAGCAGATCCTACCTGTTTTAGCGTTTAAAATCATCCAGGTGATGTGGTCATTTACTAGTGACCATTTATTAACAGCCGTAATCATTTGATTCTGGATAGGAAATCCAGTTGCAAAAGTCCCATCCTTACTTACCTCGTTACTGCTGCAGAGCATGTGAGAATCTCCAATCCTCATAACTCGTTTGTGGAGATCTTTGAATTTCTGGCACTAGTCTACCAAGTATTTCTCCAAGCTGCTTCGTTCCCCCAGTCGCTACCTACCTTATATTCCACGTTCCAATCCTAATTCCAGAGACCAATTAACATATAAAGTTTCGTCAATGTTGTTATCCGCCTTGTTTTCGGATGTGTTGGTTGGCCAATCTGATAATCCCAATCCGGCCAGTGTGGCCGTGCGGTTCTAGGCGCTTCACTCTGGAACCGCGTGAGTGCTATGGTCGCAAGTTCAAATCCTGCCTCGGGCATGGATGTGTGTGATGTCCTTAGGTTAGTTAGGTTTAAGTAGTTCTATGTCCTAGGGAACTGTTGACCTCAGATGTGGAGTCCCATAGTGCTCAGAGCCATATGAACCATTTTTTGATACTCCCCCTTTCTCATCTAGGCTTGGGACCGGTAATAGGAGCAGTTATCAATACCTTCTGCATATAAAAATTTTAGTCACCATGTTTGTGATATGAAATTAAACCGCCCCACCAAGGAATATAATTCCAATTTAAGATTGTGCATAGTCCTCATTGTAAAAGAAATTTAAAACCGCAATCCCCCTTCCACATTTTCAAGACAGAATGAGCAAATACCTGTCAATCCTTCCACAGTAGAGGTGGCGCCACATTGGGATTTTTCGGAAAAAATTTAAAAACTGTATCTACGATAGTAATAATTCTAAAATACACCCTACATGAAAACAAATAGATAAATAAATAAAAACTGACGTATTTCGAAGTAATTATCTTAATGGAACGGAAATCAATAGATATAATAAACGTGTACAGACAGAAAAATGATTACAGTTTCAGAAATACCGCATGATTTGTTCAAGTGGACGAGCTTCTCAAACTGACCAAATCAATAACAGGTTGGTCTATCTTTGACCCTTATGCAAGCATCTATTCGGCTTGAAATTGATTGACGGTGCTGCTGAATGTCATGTCGTGGGCCTATCGTGCTAAGCTCTGTCCACCTGGAACGTCAGATCATAAAAATCTCGAGATGGTGGTAGGGTTCTTTCTAGAATGCTCAAACATTCTCAGTTGGGTTGCAATGCGCCGATCTTGCTAAGGCTGAGGGTAAAATATTGCCAACATACAGCTGTGCTGAAAAGATTCCACAGATGACAGCCACAGCTATTAAGGAAAATCACTATTCAAAAACATAAACGAAAAATGGAACGGCACGCTAATTATTGGTATTAAATAAAATAAAATATCTCAGCAACAGTAAGAGTGATGACGGAGGATAACAAAATGCTATAGCAACAATTATGGCTTAATAACATCAAAACGATCGATTATTTCTGTTCAGAATTAAATGCAACGGGGATCAGGTGTGTTCAGTTGTCGCTTCCTGCGTTTTACAGTGGTGTGAACTAGGTTACAGACTGTTTAGATTTTACAGTGTTGGCGAGAGATAGGTATAACTGTGAAGTTGAAGAAGCAAAGTGCTTACGCTACCTTCTTCATAACCGTGAAACATCACACCTGCTACTTTTCAAAGGCTGTAAAATGTAGACCAGTGTATGGGTGTGATTTGTACCTACGTTCCAGTGACGTTACTTTCTACACAAAATAGTTAATTCCCACTGAAGTAATTGCTGAAGAACATTCAAGGGCTTTATTCAAATGTTATTAAATTTTCGGAGGCGATAACATTTTGTTGATAAAATGGAATGCAAACTCAAGTTAAAACTTCGGAGTGCTCGTATCCTATTCATGTACCCTTAAGGAAACTATTGCGCTAGACTTTGTAGCCCAAACGAGGCATTTGCTTAATTAATTATTCATGTATCTTGAACAAATAAACCCTCAGAAATATATTAATCAGTATAAAACATGAAAAAAATTGTACATTCATAATATGGTAATGAACATGCAAATACTGATTTCAGCTCTCGAGTATCCTTTGTGATGGTTTTTCGTACCACCAGGGTAACGGTGTCTTCGCCCCGACGTTATGCGTACCGTAGATGTTTACCACTGCCAGGGACAAAGATATATGCTACTCTGTGCTACTCTCTTAGTACTAATAACGAAACTAGTACAGCATATTTTGCTAAGTATTTTGAATAGATAGCTCACTCAACTACAATATTATAGAGTGGTTTCAGTTCAAAGAATGAATATATGGCTGAACCGACAAAAGAAGATCTACAAACCGATTTCTACTTAAAGAAAGAAAAAATAATTCAGTCAGTGTAAAAACCCACAACGGACTGTATCGATTGTTTTAATTCAGATGCTTCCACAGAATGATTCCACTCGAAAGAAATGAAACAATACCAATACAACTGATACGTAAAACTACAACGAAGTGAATCCATTGTTTTCATTCCGTTGATCCCAAAGATACCCTGTTCACTCAAAATGATGAATGAATAAATCAAACGAATCGAAAAGCTGCGGTCGTATGAGTAGATTTTTAGGTGCCTCCCACACGATCAAGAATGTCGCAGGTTAGAACACAATGAGAAATGGCGGAGGTTTGTATCCTCCCTCGGTCATAGGTGTATGTGTTTATTCTTAGGATAATTTATGTAGTGTGTAAGCTTAGGAACTGATGGCCTTAGCAATTACGTCCCATAAGATTTCACACATGTTTTAACATATTTTGACCCTATTACTGGATGGATTGAAAGACACTTTAGTGCTATCTGTGAGTATTCTGATCTCACCTTGTGGGGTGAAAAGCATCAAGTGATTGATTTATTTCGCAACTTAGAATTTTGTCAGGAGTAGCAGTTGTGGCTGCAGTATGATTGGTTTCTTGTGGTTGATGATTTTACGCCTAAGCACTTACTGAACGAAGTGTTGTTTGTGAGGCCCTCGTTTGTGTGCGATCCGTATATCGGTTGAAATGGGGATTTTCCATTTTGCTGTGGGAGAGAAGTGGCGCTCTCTCGTTAGGTCTTTAATTGAATTTGAGCATAGAGAAAGCAGGCACTAAGGAAATCTTGCTAGTATATTAGTGAACTTGAAGGTGATAGCAAACTCTTCGGAAATGATGCCTTTGCCATATTGAACGTCGGTGTGTTGTGGTTGAGGTTTGAAAATCTCTGTACTGACTCACAGACTATATTATGTTGGCAATTAGGAGAACGTACGTCATGCAATTGAATGTAATACAGTGGGAACTAACCTAAATTTGAGGAGACTTGCTCAAGAGGTCCCGAATTTTATAGCTTTTCCTGTAAGACGCTAAACGACAGACCAGTAATCACTGTTATTGGCCACGAGGGCTAGCCGCGCTGTCTTGGGCGTCTTGTCACGGTCCTCGCGGCTCTGCCCATCGGAGGTTCGAGTCCTACCTCGGACATGGGTGTGTGTCTCTCTTCCTTAGCGTAAGTTAGTTTAAGGTAGATTAAGTAGTGTATAAGCTTAGGGACCTATGACTGCAGCAGTTTGGTACCATAACACCTTACCGCAAATTTACAAAATTTCCATTGTAATTGAAGACACGCTAAAATCCCTCTTATCGTACGAGAACTGTGCTTTAAAAAAATTTCAGTAGTAAGGAGTTCGAATAATGTAACGTCAACACACTAATTTTGTTTCTGGTTTAAAGTGAAAGCACTTTAAAAAGTGCCTTGACAAGCAGGCCTTTTTTTTTTTGTTGCTTAGCCACTAAGAAGAGGGACTTGTTTGGTTGGACAAAATTCTTAAAATCAGAGCTCACGTGTATCTGTACATGAAGGAGAACAGATAATAAATACAGCACAGTTTTTGTTTTAAAAATGAGAATAGTACCCCGAGTCTCATTTAAAGGTATATTTTACTTTTATAGCAAACGATTAATTTGCAAATACCGTAAAGTAAAGTGGTAGAAGTAAGTCAATGACTAGCAGGAGAAAAGCCTCCAGTGTTATGCAACGATATTGTTGTAGCCTCTTTACTACGTACGGAAGTTATCTCTGATTAATATCTTCAAGGAAATAAGAAAGTAAATTATATCTCGGTAATTTCCAAGAACGCTTGCAAGCGATATGTATCGAGAATACGACTGTCGCGGAGCAGTATGTCGATTGTTTTTACAGCGATGACACGCAATCTGCGGCAAAGAATCTCGTTTCCAGCGGCATCATTTATACATAATAAGTTGGTTTTCAGTAGTGTCGTAGAGATGACCGAAGCAGCTACGGATTCCAGTACTGTTAGTCTCAAGTGGCGTGATTTGATCCCTAGGTTGATTACCACTGAAAATTGTTTACACATCTGTTGGGAGTACCATCTGCTGCCGAATAACAATTCTGGAAATTACGTGAATTGTTATGGAGATAACTGAGTCAAACTTGGTTCCAAAAATAGTGATTCTCAGTTTCCATTACAGCCACGTTTTAGCAGATGTCTTAAAAGAGCAAATATAAGGTAAAAACATGGTCTGATAATTCTATACTCTAATACAGCATTGCATCACCTTGGTTTCCTGCTAGATTTGAGATTACTCACTGGAAAAAAACAGCGTCAGAAAGTGGACTGTCGATTAATACTGTTTGTGACTATTACTGTTTCTCTACAGAAGTGTGTTACGTAATTGTGACTAATGACAGTGGACCAGGAAGATTCAACAAAATTGTTGAAATAGATGAGTCATACATAGCTAAGAACGAAGTTGAACAGATTTGGGTACTCGGAGGCTTACAAAGACGCTCAAGAAAATGTTCAACAGTGGAAGCGTTTTCCAGGACAGAAGAAACGTTAATGCCTCTTATAAAGAACTTTACCTTGCCTGGCACTAAAGTCATTATAGATGGATGGAAGTCGTACAACACTTCGACGGAAGAGGTATTTCACCACGAGTTTTGAAACCATCTGTCGAATTCGTGTCTTCAGATGACCCTTCTACGCGATAATGGAAATCTCTGAAATGATACATTAAAAGAGAATGACCACCTGCAAAGCTAGATGAACTGTACGTTTTTCAGTCCTTCTACAGCCTCAATTTGATCTTAAGTGGCAATAAACTTCCTGGTAAGGCTTTGCCAAATTTATTGAGAGATATTGCTAAAGTGTATCCAAGCTATGGAAAAAATGACTTCTACTGGCAGCATATACATCGACCAGAATTGTCCAGAAACGAGACATCAATGACATGTAAGGCAGGTGAAACTACATTTATTGCCGTCATTGGACATTTTTCATGGACTGCTATTATCGGTATCACGCTGTAACAGAAATCCACATCGTTCGTCATATGTCGTAATAGCTCCGATCACTAAAACACTATCGATATATTGCTCAGCGACAGTTGTTTGTTCGATATACACTCCTGGAAATGGAAAAAAGAACACATTGACACCGGTGTGTCAGACCCACCATACTAGCTCTGGACACTGCGAGAGGGCTGTACAAGCAATGATCACACACACTGCACAGCGGACACACCAGAAACCGCGGTGTTGGCCGTCGAATGGCGCTAGCTGAGCAGCATTTGTGCACCGCCGCCGTCAGTGTCAGCCAGTTTGCCGTGGAATACGGAGCTCCATCGCAGTCTTTAACACTGGTAGCATGCCGCGACAGCGTGGACGTGAACCGTATGTGCAGTTAACGGACTTTGAGCGAGGGCGTATAGTGGGTATGCGGCTGGCCGGGTGGACGTACTGCCGAATTGCTCAACACGTGCGGCGTGAGGTCTCCACAGTACATCGATGTTGTCGCCAGTGGTCGGCGGAAGGTGCACGTGCCCGTCGACCTGGGACCGGTCCGCAGCGACGCACGGATGCACGCCAAGACCGTTGGATCCTACGCAGTGCCGTAGGGGACCGTACCGCCACTTCCCAGGAAATTAGGGACGCTGTTGCTCCTGGGGTATGGGCGAGGACCATTCGCAACCGTCTCTATGAAGCTTTGCTACGGTCCCACACACCGTTAGGCCGTCTTCCGCTCACGCCCCAACATCGTGCAGCCCGCCTCCAGTCGTGTCGCGACAGGCGTGAATGGAGGGACAAATGGAGACGTGTCGTCTTCAGCGATGAGAGTCGCTTCTGCCTTGGTGCCAATGATGGTCGTATGCGTGTTTGGCGCCGTGCAGGTGAGCGCCACAATCAGGACTGCATACGACCGAGGCACACAGGGCCAAAACCCGGCATCATGGTGTGGGGAGCGATCTCCTACACTGGCCGTATACCTCTGGTGATCGTCGAAGGGACACTGAATAGTGCAAGGTACATCCAAACCGTCATCGAACCCATCGTTCTACCATTCCTAGACCGGCAAGGGAACTTGCTGTTCCAACAGGACAATGCACGTCCGCATGTATCCCGTGCCACCCAATGTGCTCTAGAAGGTGTAAGTCAACTACCCTGGCCAGCAAGATCTCCCGATCTGTCCCCCATTGAGCATGTTTGGGACTGGATGGAGCGTCGTCTCACGCGGTCTGCACGTCCAGCACGAACGCTGGTCCAACTGAGGCGCCAGGTGGAAATGGCATGGCAAGCCGTTCCACAGGACTACATCCAGCATCTCTACTATCGTCTCCATGGGAGAATAGCAGCCTGCATTGCTGCGAAAGGTGGATATACACTGTACTAGTGCCGACATTGTGCATGCTCAGTTGCCTGTTTCTATGTGCCTGTGGTTCTGTCAGTGTGATCATGTGATGTATCTGACCCCAGGAATGTGTCAATAAAGTTTCCCCTTCATGGGACAATGAATTCACGGTGTTCTTATTTCAATTTCCATGAGTGTATATCGCTTGCAAGCGTTCTTGGAAATTACCTACCTCTTGAAATAGACGTTTTTTTAAAAGTGCTGGCAACCACGTTGTAGTTCGTCGGTTCTACACAATTTGGTTGTGGATTTCAATTAGAAAAACGTTTTTGCTCGATATTATCGTCCACGACAGATCGTACCTTTTTTATTTTTTTAATGAGTTGAACACCGTTGCTTAGTGAGGAGTGATCTTGTGCAGTAGAGTCTTACAACTGAAGATTTAATTTGTAGCTGTGAGTGGTGAGCCCCAGTATCTGATATTCTAACCAGTGAGGCAATACAGGCAGAAAATAAATAAACTATCATGAGTTGTATGCCTCATAAGTGACATGTTTCTGCGTATTTTTTGGGGAGATACGTTCACCAAATATTCTGTCAGCTGTAATCGATTTTCTGAATGTAGTCGAGGGACGTGCATCACAAGACAACTATTATGTGTTAGAATGGAACCAATTCCCGTTCAGTTATCTCTCAACAGTTGATGAGATACATTTGATCCTGTGGGACCCACACCAGTCACGCAACCTGTTAAGGTAACGAGGCAGCCGCCAGTAACATAAAATTACAATTTCAGCACGCACAGCTACATATCGTCACACTGACGCTCCGCACTATATGTAACGTAAAAAGACAATCGAATAACTAACTTCACGCAACTATGTGCATTTACACGCTAGTCTCATACCGTTTCTGATGATATTATGCTATACAAACTAGTGGAATTTTATTTGAATTCAGTTTCTATCCTATGAGCAATATGCGTTATGTAAATGAAATTTATAAGGCATATATTGCAAACAAAACTATGTTTTCATAAAGAAAGAGTGGCTTCCGAAAATTTTATAAAATGTAGAGCCTTGCGAGATTCTGGCGCATAGCTCATTCTTCATACCACACACTCAGACTGTTCACCATGTCGTTAATCTGTTTCAAAAAGACAACATCAGGAGTATACAAATGAAAAATGGTTCAAATGGCTCTAAGCACTATGGGACTTAGCCTCTGAGGTCATCAGTCTCCTAAAGCTCGGAACTACTTCAACCTAACTGGCCTAAGGACATCACACATATCTATGCCTGAGGCAGGATTAGGACCTGCGACCATAGCAATCGCGCGATTCCAGACTGTAGCGCTTAGAACCCCTCGTTCACTCCAGCCAGCAACAAATCAAAGTCAATTGTTTGTAGGATATTAGATTTCGAATGCTGCTAATGCGTTATTGTGAAAACTAACTGCTTCTTCAATCGAAATATACGCCTTCTTAAACTATATGAAGCTCAAATTTTATATTTTATAATTTAGTTATTCTGACATAAGGGCACTTAAGATTGCTTTGATATCCAACCAAGTGTCCCATTTGTTATTCAAATCAAAAATTCGGTAATAAAGTTCAATAATAAAATCAGCAAATTCAGTAATAAAATTACTAATATTAGTAACAACGGAGAGAAATCGATAAACTGGACTTCCTCCTCACCCTTATATTGGACCTTCTCATCTCTTGTTTCTGCATTATTCTGGGCCTTATTGAGACCATGTGTAGATAGTAGTTTAGCCCTTTGTCACTCTGTAGCAGAGTGCACAACTCACGTGCTTCAGTTGTTACTTATCGGTTCGCTATTACATGTTTTGAGATTGGAAAAAAGTTTCTCATCTATATTTTTCGTTATTTCTCTAAAGGAATGGAACGTAAACCTTTCAATATTTAAGTGCTTCCGGATTGTAGATTCTAAAATTAATGTTTTTCACTTAACGGTTTCATTTACATGTTTGGTTAGAAAATGTATTGGGTTATTGGAACAAGAGCTGCAGTCACATAAACTGGACACCCTTCTGCTGCTTAAAACGAACACAAAACTTTTTAATTTTAGAGTCTGGCTGTATTAGCACATATTTCTGTTTTCTTGAAATGCTCTCGCAGATTTCAAGAGAATAATGGGGAAGTTTGAATAAGAAAGAGGGGTGTCTCTAAATTGACTGAAGCTGTTGATGCATTTCAGAAAAGGAAGTTGAGCTCGAAGAAGGTCATAAATGGTTTCATGCTCCACATGCAGTAGTAATGACATTGTACAACACAAAGTACCAGAGGAAGCAAAAAACACAAACAGCAACAAACACCATTTAGAATATGAAATTGCTGAAATGGGGTGAACTTGCATTTTCAAATGCCACAGAATGCACCTGCTAGAAACAAAGCCTACATGAACGACTTACAGCAGATTCTTGTGTGTTCAGAAACAAAAACAGAAAAATTCTATGACTTTCTGGAGGTTGAGTAAGGAAGAAAGGTACATGCTTTGATTAGTGCTTCTGAACACTTTCACTAACACTTTCACCCCTCAAAGCATATGCCTTTCCTACTGACTAACCCCACATATATATACTAATTTGTTCATTATCTGATTTAATACTTTTTCAAATTACGTTTAATTTTATCTTGATTATTGTTACGAGTTGTCTGATTTTGGCATCTATGTTTCAACCCCATTAAGTTTAATTTCATGGGAAACATATTTTAACAAGTTTTTATTACATTTCCTGAGAGTAAAACATAAATGGTTGATAAAATTACACAACAAATATTATTTTTTATAAAGTAAATATTACATACCTAGAAAACATAATTTTTACTATTTTCAGATGTTCAGAAACAAAAAAGAAAATGGGAGCCCAATTTTGGGCAGTTGCCTCTAGTAAAAATAATGGTTTGAGCAGTAATTCTAAAACTCACAAAAACCGAAGTTGAAATGGATATGTCTGTTTGTCTAATGATACTGCTGTTATACCAACTAATTGTAGGAAGGTGGGAGTAGTGGCCATAAGCAGAGGTAGATAGAATAATGAAGCAGCACTAGATTAGACTTTTAGAATAAACAGGACAGTATGCTGAAGTAACAATGAAAGAGCAGAGAGGTTCGTCTAAGTCTTTCTTACACCTAGTCAGGAGAGCTGTGTCGTATTCTTCTCTGTTTTGATTAAGAAACGACTGTACACATTCTTCTTTCACTCTTTGATGTTCAGTTAGTGATTCCCTGCAGTGTTCAACGCTCTCGCTTGGGTTTCAGGTACCCATCACCAAATTCTGATTTCAGTTCTCTTCTATTACACTCACAAATTGTCAGCCAAAAGCCGAGGCAATTCCAGTAAAGAGTTTATGGTCACTTTACCCTGCGCAGGCTGTGTTCCGTTCGTACCAATGTTGATGTCTGTGTGACATTATATGCATCTCTACCACTCTACTTCCTATCTTGATAAGCTAGTTGAAAATTCGTTGGATAACTCAGAACCTCTGTTGTTGCCTAGATCGATCATATTTTAATTAGTTCACCACCGTGGGAATAGCATATCGACATTTTTATTAGCGCTTGGCCGAGTCAGTGTTTGCAAGGAAGGAAGTATACTGACATGTATAAAATCCTGGATGCATATCTACAGCTCACCTGTTTACCATCACTTCTTCACTGATCACTGCCTTTCACACGTCACCTACTGATATTACTAAAGTAAGACACAGTGTGGACCTGGGAAGAGGAGAGGAGAGCCAGAAAGTTTCTGAAGTTATCAGCAATTGTTATTATGACCTGGAATTAATGCTACCTAATTACATAGGGTAAGGCAACAGTAAATATGGGAACAGTTCCCTTCCATTCCAAATAAATGTGGTCGACAGTTGAAGTGAGGGCTACATAACTGCTTTCGCCATTAAAGCATTAACTGTAGGGAAAGTAAATACACCAATACTGACACAGAAGAATTGGCGCTGTTTGTGTTTGAATAAGTTTGGTTTTTGTTTTCTCGAAAGACAGGACATTGGGCACATGAACCAAAAAGCATACTGTGTTTTCTTGAAATGTAAGTCGACACAGAAATGCCTTGGAACATGGGCACTTCCAAGTCACCTATACAACTTTGGAATTAAATTCATGCCAGGAAAAGGGAATATTAACTCAAGGCAGTTTGACACTTACTTGAAAATCTAGAAAAAATAAATGCAGCCAAACCAACATTGAAGAAAATCTGTATGACTAACATGAAATGTGTAGAAGGAGAGCAACACAATAACGAAATTGCTGCGAAAAATGATTCATTAACCGCCACATTTTTACCTTCAATTTGCATTTATTTCTGGGTTGCCTTATTGACACATAAGCAAGGAGAAGGAATGTAAAACGAAGAAAATAAAAAAAAAAATTAAAACAATTCCTGTGTTGTTGTCGGTCCAAAAATGGACATAATCACATATGCAAGTCTCATTTTAAATTATATTTTATTTTTTGTGCCAGCCAAATAACGTTCAATAAAGAGTACCAGTTTGCTTACAAACCAGCGTTCCTTTACATCTCTCTCGCAAAATCCACATTTTCTTTGTGTCGCCGGTGTCATATGTTTAATCACGAGTCCAGGTTCATATGTCCTGAGCCCGAATGGGACATGTATGATGGACGGCTAGCCCTTATTGGATCAGAGGAAGCATACGATTGAGAAAGATAAGCTTTCGCCAACTTCATTCTGGACTGGAGCAGTAGAATGTTTTCATTTGTGAGGCAGCAGGTATCTGGCCTTTCGCCAACACTATTATCTATTGCATTGGTGAACAATGGAAAGTGCCATTTCTTAAGTCGAATTGTCACACTATAATTCGACACACTCCCGTCCAATTTCTCCTCCCCTCCCCCTTCCCCATGTCCCTATTGCATTCTGTTCTCATCATTCTTGGCTGTGGAAGTTGTAGTTCCTGTCTCTCAGCTTTGCTCCACCGCTTTACTTGGCTTAATGGGTGACCTGCCTCACACTTTAACAAGAGTATTAGACAGTTGTTATCGTTTCATATTATTGGTACTATCTCTGAGTTCTTGTCAGATCTATAGTAATACGTCCCTCTTTGTTCCCATCTTGTCTTGTTCTCACTTTCTATGGGATAGTTATTCATTCAGTTCGTTCACATAGCTCCTCTCGCTATTTCTCTCATTACTGACT